>NW_027206753.1:0-300000 GCF_032191515.1 Phaenicophaeus curvirostris
GGGGAGAAGGGCAAAGAGGGGGGGAGAAGAAGGGCAAAGAGGGGGGGAGAAGGGCAAAGAGGGGGGGGAGAAGGGCAAAGAGGGGGGGGAGAAGGGCAAAGAGGGGGGGAGAAGGGCAAAGAGGGGGGGGAGAAGGGCAAAGAGGGGGGGGAGAAGGGGGAGAAGGGCAAAGAGGGGGGGAGAAGGAGAAGGGCAAAGAGGGGGGGGAGAAGGGCAAAGAGGGGGGGGAGGGAGAAGGGCAAAGAGGGGGGGAGAAGGGCAAAGAGGGGGGGAGAAGGGCAAAGAGGGGGGGAGAAGGGCAAAGAGGGGGGGAGAAGGGCAAAGAGGGGGGGGAGAAGGGCAAAGAGGGGGGGAGAAGGGCAAAGAGGGGGGGGAGAAGGGCAAAGAGGGGGGGGAGAAGGGCAAAGAGGGGGGGGAGAAGGCAAAGAGGGGGGGGAGAAGGGCAAAGAGGGGGGGGAGAAGGGCAAAGAGGGGGGGGAGAAGGGCAAAGAGGGGGGGAGAAGGGCAAAGAGGGGGGGAGAAGGGCAAAGAGGGGGGGAGAAGGGCAAAGAGGGGGGGGAGAAGGGCAAAGAGGGGGGGGAGAAGGGCAAAGAGGGGGGGAGAAGGGCAAAGAGGGGGGGGAGAAGGGCAAAGAGGGGGGGGAGAAGGGCAAAGAGGGGGGGGGGAGAAGGGGCAAAGAGGGGGGGAGAAGGGCAAAGAGGGGGGGAGAAGGGCAAAGAGGGGGGGAGAAGGGCAAAGAGGGGGGGGGGAGAAGGGCAAAGAGGGGGGGGAGAAGGGCAAAGAGGGGGGGGAGAAGGGCAAAGAGGGGGGGGAGAAGGGCAAAGAGGGGGGGAGAAGGGCAAAGAGGGGGGGAGAAGGGCAAAGAGGGGGGGAGAAGGGCAAAGAGGGGGGGAGAAGGGCAAAGAGGGGGGGGAGAAGGGCAAAGAGGGGGGGAGAAGGGCAAAGAGGGGGGGAGAAGGGCAAAGAGGGGGGGGAGAAGAGGGCAAAGAGGGGGGGAGAAGGGCAAAGAGGGGGGGGAGAAGGGCAAAGAGGGGGGGGAGAAGGGCAAAGAGGGGGGGGAGAAGGGCAAAGAGGGGGGGGAGAAGGGCAAAGAGGGGGGGAGAAGGGCAAGAGGGGGGAGAAGGGCAAAGAGGGGGGGAGAAGGGCAAAGAGGGGGGGAGAAGGGCAAAGAGGGGGGGGAGAAGGGCAAAGAGGGGGGGGAGAAGGGCAAAGAGGGGGGGGAGAAGGGCAAAGAGGGGGGGAGAAGGGCAAAGAGGGGGGGAGAAGGGCAAAGAGGGGGGGGAGAAGGGCAAAGAGGGGGGGGAGAAGGGCAAAGAGGGGGGGGAGAAGGGCAAAGAGGGGGGGGAGAAGGGCAAAGAGGGGGGGAGAAGGGCAAAGAGGGGGGGAGAAGGGCAAAGAGGGGGGGAGAAGGGCAAAGAGGGGGGGAGAAGGGCAAAGAGGGGGGGAGAAGGGCAAAGAGGGGGGAGAAGGGCAAAGAGGGGGGGGAGAAGGGCAAAGAGGGGGGGAGAAGGGCAAAGAGGGGGGGAGAAGGGCAAAGAGGGGGGGAGAAGGGCAAAGAGGGGGGGGAGAAGGGCAAAGAGGGGGGGAGAAGGGCAAAGAGGGGGGGAGAAGGGCAAAGAGGGGGGGAGAAGGGCAAAGAGGGGGGGGAGAAGGGCAAAGAGGGGGGGGAGAAGGGCAAAGAGGGGGGGGAGAAGGGCAAAGAGGGGGGGAGAAGGGCAAAGAGGGGGGGGAGAAGGGCAAAGAGGGGGGGAGAAGGGCAAAGAGGGGGGGGAGAAGGGCAAAGAGGGGGGGGGAGAAGGGCAAAGAGGGGGGGGAGAAGGGCAAAGAGGGGGGGGAGAAGGGCAAAGAGGGGGGGGAGAAGGGCAAAGAGGGGGGGAGAAGGGCAAAGAGGGGGGGAGAAGGGCAAAGAGGGGGGGAGAAGGGCAAAGAGGGGGGGGAGAAGGGCAAAGAGGGGGGGGAGAAGGGCAAAGAGGGGGGGAGAAGGGCAAAGAGGGGGGGAGAAGGGCAAAGAGGGGGGGAGAAGGGCAAAGAGGGGGGGAGAAGGGCAAAGAGGGGGGGAGAAGGGCAAAGAGGGGGGGAGAAGGGCAAAGAGGGGGGGGAGAAGGGCAAAGAGGGGGGGAGAAGGGCAAAGAGGGGGGGGAGAAGGGCAAAGAGGGGGGGGAGAAGGGCAAAGAGGGGGGGAGAAGGGCAAGAGGGGGGGGAGAAGGGCAAAGAGGGGGGGAGAAGGGCAAAGAGGGGGGGGAGAAGGGCAAAGAGGGGGGGGAGAAGGGCAAAGAGGGGGGGGAGAAGGGCAAAGAGGGGGGGGAGAAGGGCAAAGAGGGGGGGAGAAGGGCAAAGAGGGGGGGAGAAGGGCAAAGAGGGGGGAGAAGGCAAGAGGGGGGGAGAAGGGCAAAGAGGGGGGGAGAAGGGCAAAGAGGGGGGGGAGAAGGGCAAAGAGGGGGGGGAGAAGGGCAAAGAGGGGGGGAGAAGGGCAAAGAGGGGGGGGAGAAGGGCAAAGAGGGGGGGAGAAGGGCAAAGAGGGGGGGAGAAGGGCAAAGAGGGGGGGGAGAAGGGCAAAGAGGGGGGGGAGAAGGGCAAAGAGGGGGGGGAGAAGGGCAAAGAGGGGGGGGAGAAGGGCAAAGAGGGGGGGAGAAGGGCAAAGAGGGGGGGAGAAGGGCAAAGAGGGGGGGAGAAGGGCAAAGAGGGGGGGAGAAGGGCAAAGAGGGGGGGAGAAGGGCAAAGAGGGGGGGGAGAAGGGCAAAGAGGGGGGGAGAAGGGCAAAGAGGGGGGGAGAAGGGCAAAGAGGGGGGGGAGAAGGGCAAAGAGGGGGGGAGAAGGGCAAAGAGGGGGGGAGAAGGGCAAAGAGGGGGGGAGAAGGGCAAAGAGGGGGGGAGAAGGGCAAAGAGGGGGGGAGAAGGGCAAAGAGGGGGGGAGAAGGGCAAAGAGGGGGGGAGAAGGGCAAAGAGGGGGGGAGAAGGGCAAAGAGGGGGGGAGAAGGGCAAAGAGGGGGGGAGAAGGGCAAAGAGGGGGGGAGAAGGGCAAAGAGGGGGGGAGAAGGGCAAAGAGGGGGGGAGAAGGGCAAAGAGGGGGGGAGAAGGGCAAAGAGGGGGGGAGAAGGGCAAAGAGGGGGGGAGAAGGGCAAAGAGGGGGGGAGAAGGGCAAAGAGGGGGGGAGAAGGGCAAAGAGGGGGGGAGAAGGGCAAAGAGGGGGGGAGAAGGGCAAAGAGGGGGGGAGAAGGGCAAAGAGGGGGGGAGAAGGGCAAAGAGGGGGGGAGAAGGGCAAAGAGGGGGGGAGAAGGGCAAAGAGGGGGGGGAGAAGGGCAAAGAGGGGGGGAGAAGGGCAAAGAGGGGGGGAGAAGGGCAAAGAGGGGGGGGAGAAGGGCAAAGAGGGGGGGGAGAAGGGCAAAGAGGGGGGGAGAAGGGCAAAGAGGGGGGGGAGAAGGGCAAAGAGGGGGGGAGAAGGGCAAAGAGGGGGGGAGAAGGGCAAAGAGGGGGGGAGAAGGGCAAAGAGGGGGGGAGAAGGGCAAAGAGGGGGGGAGAAGGGCAAAGAGGGGGGGAGAAGGGCAAAGAGGGGGGGGAGAAGGGCAAAGAGGGGGGGAGAAGGGCAAAGAGGGGGGGAGAAGGGCAAAGAGGGGGGGAGAAGGGCAAAGAGGGGGGGAGAAGGGCAAAGAGGGGGGGAGAAGGGCAAAGAGGGGGGGAGAAGGGCAAAGAGGGGGGGAGAAGGGCAAAGAGGGGGGGAGAAGGGCAAAGAGGGGGGGAGAAGGGCAAAGAGGGGGGGAGAAGGGCAAAGAGGGGGGGAGAAGGGCAAAGAGGGGGGGAGAAGGGCAAAGAGGGGGGGAGAAGGGCAAAGAGGGGGGGAGAAGGGCAAAGAGGGGGGGAGAAGGGCAAAGAGGGGGGGAGAAGGGCAAAGAGGGGGGGAGAAGGGCAAAGAGGGGGGGAGAAGGGCAAAGAGGGGGGGAGAAGGGCAAAGAGGGGGGGAGAAGGGCAAAGAGGGGGGGAGAAGGGCAAAGAGGGGGGGAGAAGGGCAAAGAGGGGGGGGAGAAGGGCAAAGAGGGGGGGAGAAGGGCAAAGAGGGGGGGAGAAGGGCAAAGAGGGGGGGAGAAGGGCAAAGAGGGGGGGAGAAGGGCAAAGAGGGGGGGGAGAAGGGCAAAGAGGGGGGGGAGAAGGGCAAAGAGGGGGGGGAGAAGGGCAAAGAGGGGGGGAGAAGGGCAAAGAGGGGGGGAGAAGGGCAAAGAGGGGGGGAGAAGGGCAAAGAGGGGGGGAGAAGGGCAAAGAGGGGGGGAGAAGGGCAAAGAGGGGGGGAGAAGGGCAAAGAGGGGGGGAGAAGGGCAAAGAGGGGGGGAGAAGGGCAAAGAGGGGGGGAGAAGGGCAAAGAGGGGGGGGAGAAGGGCAAAGAGGGGGGGAGAAGGGCAAAGAGGGGGGGAGAAGGGCAAAGAGGGGGGGAGAAGGGCAAAGAGGGGGGGAGAAGGGCAAAGAGGGGGGGAGAAGGGCAAAGAGGGGGGGAGAAGGGCAAAGAGGGGGGGAGAAGGGCAAAGAGGGGGGGAGAAGGGCAAAGAGGGGGGGAGAAGGGCAAAGAGGGGGGGAGAAGGGCAAAGAGGGGGGGAGAAGGGCAAAGAGGGGGGGAGAAGGGCAAAGAGGGGGGGAGAAGGGCAAAGAGGGGGGGAGAAGGGCAAAGAGGGGGGGAGAAGGGCAAAGAGGGGGGGAGAAGGGCAAAGAGGGGGGGAGAAGGGCAAAGAGGGGGGGAGAAGGGCAAAGAGGGGGGGAGAAGGGCAAAGAGGGGGGGAGAAGGGCAAAGAGGGGGGGAGAAGGGCAAAGAGGGGGGGAGAAGGGCAAAGAGGGGGGGAGAAGGGCAAAGAGGGGGGGAGAAGGGCAAAGAGGGGGGGAGAAGGGCAAAGAGGGGGGGAGAAGGGCAAAGAGGGGGGGAGAAGGGCAAAGAGGGGGGGAGAAGGGCAAAGAGGGGGGGAGAAGGGCAAAGAGGGGGGGAGAAGGGCAAAGAGGGGGGGAGAAGGGCAAAGAGGGGGGGAGAAGGGCAAAGAGGGGGGGAGAAGGGCAAAGAGGGGGGGAGAAGGGCAAAGAGGGGGGGAGAAGGGCAAAGAGGGGGGGAGAAGGGCAAAGAGGGGGGGAGAAGGGCAAAGAGGGGGGGAGAAGGGCAAAGAGGGGGGGAGAAGGGCAAAGAGGGGGGGAGAAGGGCAAAGAGGGGGGGAGAAGGGCAAAGAGGGGGGGAGAAGGGCAAAGAGGGGGGGAGAAGGGCAAAGAGGGGGGGAGAAGGGCAAAGAGGGGGGGAGAAGGGCAAAGAGGGGGGGAGAAGGGCAAAGAGGGGGGGAGAAGGGCAAAGAGGGGGGGAGAAGGGCAAAGAGGGGGGGAGAAGGGCAAAGAGGGGGGGAGAAGGGCAAAGAGGGGGGGAGAAGGGCAAAGAGGGGGGGAGAAGGGCAAAGAGGGGGGGAGAAGGGCAAAGAGGGGGGGAGAAGGGCAAAGAGGGGGGGAGAAGGGCAAAGAGGGGGGGAGAAGGGCAAAGAGGGGGGGAGAAGGGCAAAGAGGGGGGGAGAAGGGCAAAGAGGGGGGGAGAAGGGCAAAGAGGGGGGGAGAAGGGCAAAGAGGGGGGGAGAAGGGCAAAGAGGGGGGGAGAAGGGCAAAGAGGGGGGGAGAAGGGCAAAGAGGGGGGGAGAAGGGCAAAGAGGGGGGGAGAAGGGCAAAGAGGGGGGGAGAAGGGCAAAGAGGGGGGGAGAAGGGCAAAGAGGGGGGGAGAAGGGCAAAGAGGGGGGGAGAAGGGCAAAGAGGGGGGGAGAAGGGCAAAGAGGGGGGGAGAAGGGCAAAGAGGGGGGGAGAAGGGCAAAGAGGGGGGGAGAAGGGCAAAGAGGGGGGGAGAAGGGCAAAGAGGGGGGGAGAAGGGCAAAGAGGGGGGGAGAAGGGCAAAGAGGGGGGGAGAAGGGCAAAGAGGGGGGGAGAAGGGCAAAGAGGGGGGGAGAAGGGCAAAGAGGGGGGGAGAAGGGCAAAGAGGGGGGGAGAAGGGCAAAGAGGGGGGGAGAAGGGCAAAGAGGGGGGGAGAAGGGCAAAGAGGGGGGGAGAAGGGCAAAGAGGGGGGGAGAAGGGCAAAGAGGGGGGGAGAAGGGCAAAGAGGGGGGGAGAAGGGCAAAGAGGGGGGGAGAAGGGCAAAGAGGGGGGGAGAAGGGCAAAGAGGGGGGGAGAAGGGCAAAGAGGGGGGGAGAAGGGCAAAGAGGGGGGGAGAAGGGCAAAGAGGGGGGGAGAAGGGCAAAGAGGGGGGGAGAAGGGCAAAGAGGGGGGGAGAAGGGCAAAGAGGGGGGGAGAAGGGCAAAGAGGGGGGGAGAAGGGCAAAGAGGGGGGGAGAAGGGCAAAGAGGGGGGGAGAAGGGCAAAGAGGGGGGGAGAAGGGCAAAGAGGGGGGGAGAAGGGCAAAGAGGGGGGGAGAAGGGCAAAGAGGGGGGGAGAAGGGCAAAGAGGGGGGGAGAAGGGCAAAGAGGGGGGGAGAAGAAAGAAGAATACGGGACAAGGGCAAAGAGGGGCGGACAAGGGCAAAGAGGGGCAAACAACTGCGGAGAACACCGAAAAGGGCAAAGAGGAGCGGACAAGTGCAAAGAGGGGCGGACAAATGCGGAGAATAAGGACAAGGGAAAGAGGGGCGGACAAGGGCAAAGAGGGGCGGACAAATGCGGAGAATAGGGAACAAGGGCAAAGAGGGGCGGACAAGGGCAAAGAGGGGCGGACAAGGGCAAAGAGGGGCGGAACAAGGGCAAAGAGGGGGCGGACAAGGGCACAGAGGGGGCGGACAAGGGCACAGAGGGGGCGGACAAGGGCACAGAGGGGGCGGACAAGGGCACAGAGGGGGCGGACAAGGGCACAGAGGGGGCGGACAAGGGCACAGAGGGGGCGGACAAGGGCACAGAGGGGGCGGACAAGGGCACAGAGGGGCGGACAAGGGCGGAGAACACGGGACAAGGGCCCAAGTCGGGCCGGGAGGGGCCCAAGTCGGGCCGGGCAAGTGCGGAAAATACCGGACAAGTGCGGATAATACGGGACAAGGGCACAGAGGGGCGGACAAGGGCGGAGAATACAGGACAAGGGCCCAAGTCGGGCCGGGAGGGGCCCAAGTCGGGCCGGGAGGGGCCCAAGTCGGGCCGGGAGGGGCCCAAGTCGGGCCGGGAGGGGCCCAAGTCGGGCCGGGAGGGGCCCAAGTCGGGCCGGGAGGGGCCCAAGTCGGGCCGGGAGGGGCCCAAGTCGGGCCGGGAGGGGCCCAAGTCGGGCCGGGAGGGGCCCAAGTCGGGCCGGGAGGGGCCCAAGTCGGGCCGGGAGGGGCCCAAGTCGGGCCGGGAGGGGCCCAAGTCGGGCCGGGAGGGGCCCAAGTCGGGCCGGGAGGGGCCCAAGTCGGGCCGGGAGGGGCCCAAGTCGGGCCGGGAGGGGCCCAAGTCGGGCCGGGAGGGGCCCAAGTCGGGCCGGGAGGGGCCCAAGTCGGGCCGGGAGGGGCCCAAGTCGGGCCGGGAGGGGCCCAAGTCGGGCCGGGAGGGGCCCAAGTCGGGCCGGGAGGGGCCCAAGTCGGGCCGGGAGGGGCCCAAGTCGGGCCGGGAGGGGCCCAAGTCGGGCCGGGAGGGGCCCAAGTCGGGCCGGGAGGGGCCCAAGTCGGGCCGGGAGGGGCCCAAGTCGGGCCGGGAGGGGCCCAAGTCGGGCCGGGAGGGGCCCAAGTCGGGCCGGGAGGGGCCCAAGTCGGGCCGGGAGGGGCCCAAGTCGGGCCGGGAGGGGCCCAAGTCGGGCCGGGAGGGGCCCAAGTCGGGCCGGGAGGGGCCCAAGTCGGGCCGGGAGGGGCCCAAGTCGGGCCGGGAGGGGCCCAAGTCGGGCCGGGAGGGGCCCAAGTCGGGCCGGGAGGGGCCCAAGTCGGGCCGGGAGGGGCCCAAGTCGGGCCGGGAGGGGCCCAAGTCGGGCCGGGAGGGGCCCAAGTCGGGCCGGGAGGGGCCCAAGTCGGGCCGGGAGGGGCCCAAGTCGGGCCGGGAGGGGCCCAAGTCGGGCCGGGAGGGGCCCAAGTCGGGCCGGGCAAGTGCGGAAAATACCGGACAAGTGCGGATAATACGGGACAAGGCCACAGAGGGGCGGACAAGGGCGGAGAACACGGGACAAGGCCACAGAGGGGCGGACAAGGGCGGAGAACACAGGACAAGGGCACAGAGGGGCGGACAAGGGCGGAGAACACGAGACAAGAGCCCAAGTCGGGCCGGGAGGGGCCCGAGTCGGGCCGGGCAAGTGCGGAAAATACCGGACAAGGGCGGATAATACGGGACAAGGCCACAGAGGGGCAGACAAGGGCGGAGAACACAGGACAAGGCCACAGAGGGGCGGACAAGGGCGGAGAACACGAGACAAGAGCCCAAGTCGGGCCGGGAGGGGCCCGAGTCGGGCCAGGCAAGTGCGGAAAATACCGGACAAGGGTAAGAGCAGGGCCGCAGGGGGTAAGAGCAGGGCCGCAGGGGGTAAGAGCAGGGCCGCAGGGGGTAAGAGCAGGGCCGCAGGGGGTAAGAGCAGGGCCGCAGGGGGTAAGAGCAGGGCCGCAGGGGGTAAGAGCAGGGCCGCAGGGGGTGGAGGTGCAGTTCAGTCTCAACTCAGTACCTTATATTAAACGTTCTGTTAGTCGAGCTTAACCAGCTTGAAGTGAAAGCACTTCCGGAGAAGACTCTACTGAGAGCCAGCATTTGATTGTAGCAGATTCCCCGCAGTCCTTGTGCTGAACGGTATGAAATTTCAAAGTGACACTTTAACCGCCATTCTGATGTTACTGTACACAAGCCAAGACTGAACATTCTACAAGCCTTGCTTTGCACTGAAAGCACTCTAAGAGAAGACATTCAGAAACAGCAGCATTCCATGCTAGCATCTTCCCTGCGGGAGACACTCTCTTTTCCCAAATCGCCTTATTAGGCGAAAGTAAGTCACAATTCAGTACCCTATACTAAACCGTTCTGTTAGACATTCCTCTGCAGCTTGCAGTGAAGGCGCTTCCAGAGAAGACTCTAACAAAAGCCAGAATTTGATCATAGCAGCTTCCCTACAGTACTTCTCTGCATCCCCTCCATGGTTTCAGAGACTAGCAGAAACTACCACACTTAGGGCTGCTAGCTCTCCAAAGTAATGGATGCCCCTAGACTGCATGGTCTAGTCACATTAAAACATTAAGATAAGAACCGGGCCGCTATACCTTGGCTGACTCTTATCACCTCCTCCATGCACCAGGCAGAGCAGCTTGAACTGGACACAAATACACACGGAACACTAACACACAAAACCGATGTCGTGAACCGAGGACAAAAGAAGATTTGCAGCAACATGGAGGACTCTTGGACCACGCTTGCCAATGGGCAAGGCAATGGACAGGGCTCTGAGGAAGAACCTACGGTAGCCCTGGAAAAGCAAAGATGGTTCCAAAGAGATGTGGCTGCAACTGGCAAGATGAACGGGCAAGAAACACTTTTAAAGTCCTAAAGATGCAGAGGATGGATGGAACAAGTCCCAGAACAGGGATCCAACAAAACGGAAGACTAACTATCCTGGATAATAAGGCCGGCTGCAAGGCTGCAGCAGAAGACAACTGACCGGATGCTTCCAAAACACAAGAGCGATCCACGCTTTAAAAATGTGAAGAAAGAAAAGCAGTGCCCCATCGACACTGCTTTGATCAGTACGAGCATTTGGGACCCTAGACATGGTGCCCAAGGCACATCCGGCATGCCTCGAGTACAAAAGAGGACATCAAGACCTGCAGAAAATTTCAGACACAGCACAGTGACTACACAAACTAGATAACAACAGATACAGGCTGGAACTGCCCTGCCCATGCAGGGTTTGGGCTGAGAAGTACGCCCCTCTGCCTTCACCTGCCCAAAGACGACTCTCCCTGCAGAGCCTAGGCTACCTTCAAAACCCCTCCCTGCTATCCCAAACCCGCCTCCCGCTTCCCAAATCTGGTCCCTCAACTTAGCTTTCAGAGGGCCACGAATGAAGCTGTCCTTGGCCAAAGCAGCTCAAATCACATCAGCTAACAGAAATAATCCTGCAGTCACTGGGTTCCTCTTCAGCATCTGCAAGGAAAACAAGGAGAAAAACACAGTGCCAAAACACGAGAACGATCCCGGCTTTAGGAGCACGATGCAAGAAAAGCAGTGCCCAATCGACAGTGCATTGATGGGTACAAGCATTCAGGACCCTAGATATGGTGCTCGAGGAATGTCCGGCATGCTGTAAAGGATCCCTCATTACAATGGTATGTGGCCAAGACTGGGATGATGTACGTGAGAGGATCACCTTTTAAATGTCTAAAGACACAAGATGCATGGAAGAAGTCTTAGGCCTACAGGGATCCTTGAAAATATAAGACTAGCGATTGTGGCCACCAACACAGTCTGCAAGGTCACAGGAAAAGATGGCTGACTAGAAACTTTGAAAATGTGAAGCCAATCCACACTTAGGTTATGATGCAAGAAGAACAGTGCCTAATTGGTATTGTACCCATGAGTACAGGCATTCAAGACCCTTGAGATGCTGCTCAAGTCATATGCTGCATTCCTTTAAAGCAAAGGGGACATCAAGGCTTAAGAAACATGAAAGAGAAACAGAATATAAAGCACACAGCACAGACAAGCTGGAACGGCCCTACCTGGAACATGCTAGCTTTGGGCTGAGAAGTAACACCCTCCAGCTCTCCATGCCCAAAGGGGACATTTCCTGCACAGCCCTCTCCCCTAGGCTACTTTTAAAACCCCTCCCTGCCATCCCCAGCCTTCTCCCCTCTGTCACACCCCACCCCTGCCCCCGTCCCTCAACTTAGCTTTCAGACCACCAGGAGGCTTCCTCAGCAGAAAAAACTCCAAGAGCATCAGCTCCCTGGGATGATCCTACAGTTGCCAGGTTCCACTTGGCCATCTGTAAGAAAACCAATGAGAAAACTAAAATAGTGCCAACAGCCAGCATTGCACTGATCAATGTCAGCACCTTACATGACAACTTGCTCTGCCTAACTGCCATGTTCTTCCACTCACTTGCTCCACAGCAGTTCTTATGTCAGATGCTGCAGCTGTTATCACCCAGGGTAATTAAATTAAGAGAATTACTCACACCTGTGAGAAGTCTGCCCCATGCTCCTTCTCCCTACTACCCAGCTCATCTCAAATGCTCTTCCCATTCCCAAGGTGGCCCACACAGTGCCTGCCAAACCAAAAGTAAATACTATGTTGCCAAATAATACTTTGCTCTTCTAGACATACTCAACTTCCTCCTCACCATCAGCCCCACAATGATGAGAAAAAGCCTGACTACCTCACCGGCACCCCAAAATTCTCTGCTGTCTGCTTACTTCTCCTCTCCTCCTCA
Source organism: Phaenicophaeus curvirostris (assembly GCF_032191515.1). Classification (NCBI taxonomy): domain Eukaryota; kingdom Metazoa; phylum Chordata; class Aves; order Cuculiformes; family Cuculidae; genus Phaenicophaeus; species Phaenicophaeus curvirostris. Next base: position 11,342 of record NW_027206753.1, read on the forward strand.
CCACTTAAGTTGTAGGACCAGTAGTGGTGATACCCAGGACAAAAGAAAGATGAGCCATGGAGATCCTAATTCTAGGAAGTTACCAGACTTTAGTCACAGGAGTAAACAAGAAGAACTTGAAAAAGAATATTCTTATCAAAACCCAGTAAAGATTATTAACACAGAAGACATAAAAACACAGGACACTCACCACACAGCAATGGAGACTGGAATTACAGAGGCAGTCAGCCAACGAAAAACTCGCAACAGTGGGATTTGACTGCTCTAAGACCTAAATTGGAAACTCAATGACCGTAAAAAAACACAATGGATAACAGGGACAAGGTAACAACCGCTGTAAACAATAACAAAGCAAACCTCACTGGTAAGTTCAGGAAAAATCCAAAACTCTACTAAATAAGGGAGGCTTGTGTGCCCACAGACCAGATGAAAAAGAGTTGCTCAGCTGCTAACTGTTACGAGCCAAAACAATATCCAATCTCTTCCCTGAGAAATGCAAGGGAAACAAGCAGCAGAATCCTGCACTGTAGATAGGCAGTGAGTCCATATGTTTAAGTAGCAAGGTGTCTGATATTCATAGGATCACCCGGTTGGAAAAGACCCATTGGATCATTGAGTCCAACCATTCCTATCAATCACTAAACCACGTCCCTCACCATCTCATCCACCCGTCCTTTAAACACCTCCAGGGAAGGTGACTCTACCACCTCCTTGGGCAGCCTTTGCCCATCCCTAATAACCCTTTCAGTGAAATATTTTTTCCTGATGTACAGCCTGAACCTTCCCTGGCAGAGCTTGAGGCTATTCCCTCTTGTCCTGTCCCCTGTGCCTTGGGAGAAGAGGCCAGCTCCCTTATCTCCACAACCTCCTTTCAGCAATGAGGTCTCCCCTCAGCCTCCTCTTCTCCAGGCTAAACACCCCCAGCCCTCTCAGCCACTCCTCATAAGGCTTATTCACCAGCCCCCTCACCAGCTACAGTACTCTTCTCTGGACATTCAGATGGATGGAGACAGGATGGATGCAAAGAAGTTGGTTGAGGAACACAATAAGTGGAAAGTATAAGGGAGCAGAGATCTCACAGCCCTAGAGATTACATTTCTTAGGGTAACTAATGCTTTTCAACTTGTGTCTCAACCTCATCGTTACCTCGTTGGCTACAGAGAGACTAGAACAACAGACACCTGAATGGCACTTGCATCTGACCACCAAACTGACCCAAGAAAGACTGATGAACCCATCTCCCTTTCCCCAAACCATTAAAGCCCTTTTCTACCCCTGAAGTATCAGAGAAGGAACCCTGCTCCTTCTTAACAGAACCTGTCCTATATTTTAACCCCCCTGACCCTTCTGTGTTGCTATTCCCTGGGAGCTGGGCTCCTGAGCCCTTCCCAAGGCTCCCCTGGCCCCTTCTATCTTCCACCAACCCACAGACTCAACTTCCTACCACAGGCCAACAAGGCTCATTCCAGGTTATTATCACCCACAAGATGCCCATTACAAACTGCAGAGCCCCTAGGGCCAATACATCATGCCACACAGAATGAGGAACAACAACAAATCATCCCATAACTAAAAACTCCAGGCAAAGCACCCAGAAAAAAAACAAAGAAGGAAAACAAACCATTAAAACATCTTGCCCCCTCCAACACCCAATCAAAAATTACTGACAAAAAAGCCCCATAGTTACAGCTGTATGTGCTGCTTTGCCTGGACTCTTCCAAAGCTCATACCTCCTCCAACAGATGCCTCTGCTTCTTTAAAAGATCAGAAAAAAAAAAAAATCAAAAAAAAAGCCAAAAAACACCACTTACCCAACTAGCCTAAAATATATAATGAATTGAAACAACAGCAAAACTCTAAACTCAAGGATAAACCACAACCTAAATGACCTCCAGAGGCAAGGCCTGTAGCTTATATACCCCCTGGCCCTTCCCACCCACCACCTGTGACTGGGGCGTGGTGAAGCCCTCACAGGTATAAAGAGTGCCTGGGGAGCAGCTGTGTTTTATTAACTCTGCCTTACATTCTCAGCTAGAACAACACTACTATGTGTCTGAAAGCATCCTTACAAGAAATAACAGTATGCGTGCTGTCACTGCAACATTGCTAGTTGTGACAGTGATGGAACTAGGTAACGAACATTTTAGACCTGGACTTTTTTGTTCCTTTCATTTATCGTGCTGCTACAATTACTGTTCCCAGGTATCCCTATACCCCTACTCTTTAATTTTTCTGTGCTCTTTTCTCTCTCTTTTTTCCCCCAGTCTTCAGTATCAGTTCATTGTCCATACTTTTTTTCTCCTTTTCCATCTTTCTACCAATTTGCGTTCCTCATTCTGTTGATACTCCCCTTTGCTCCTCTTGCTGTTTCTGAATCTTTGTGCTAGTCCCTCCCCTTTTTATAATCCTCTGTCTGTCTGTAGTGCTCCTAGTTCCTCTCAAAAAAGTCAGGGCTTTTTTATGTACACACATGACCTTATGAGAAACAGCTGAGAGGACTGGGGTTGCTTAGTCTGGAGAATAGGAGGCTGAGGGGAGACTTCATTGCTCTCTACAATTACCAGAAAGGAGATTGTAGAGAGGAGGATGATGGCAATTTCTCCCAAGTGACAGCGGACAGGACAAGAGGGAATGGCCTCAAGCTCAACCAGGGGAATCTGCAGCTTGCAGTGAAAGCGCTTGCAGAGGGAAGTCTAAAAAGGGCAAACACTTGATGGTAGCAGCTTCCCTGCGGGAGATACTCTCTTTTCCAAAATCACTTTATTAGGCGAAAGTAAGTTACAATTCAGTACACTATCCTAAAGCTTGCTGTTAGGAGGGAATCTGCAGCTTGCAGTGAAAGTGCTTCAAGAGAGGAATCTAACGAGAGCCAGCATTTGATGGTAGCAGCTTCCCTGCGGGAGATAGTCTCTTTGCCATAATCGCATTATTAGGCGAAAGTAAGTTACAATTCAGTACCCTATGCTAAAGCTTGCTGTTAGGAGGGAACCTGCAGCTTGCAGTGAAAGCGCTTCCAGAGGGGAGTCTAATGAGGGCAAACATTTGATGGTACCTGCTTCCCTGCGGGAGATACTCTCTTTTCCAAAATCGCATTATTAGGCGAAAGTAAGTTACAATTCAGTACCCTATCCTAAAGCTTTCTGTTAGGAGGGAATCTGCAGCTTACAGTGAAAGCGCTTCCAGAGGGGAGTCTAATGAGGGCAAACATTTGATGGTAGCAGCTTTCCTGCGGGAGATACTCTCTTTTCCATAATCGCATTATTAGCCGCATTAAAGTTACAATTCAGTACACTGTCCTACAGCTTGCTGTTAGGAGGGAATCTGCACCTTGCAGTGAAAGCGCTTCCAGAGATGAGTCTAACGAGGGCAAACATTTGATCGTAGCAGCTTCCCTGCGGGAGATACTCTCTTTTCCAAAATCGCATTATTAGGCGAAAGTAAGTTACACTTCAGTACACTACACTAAAGCTTGCTGTTAGGAGGGAATCTGCAGCTTGCAGTGAATGCGCTTCCAGAGGGGAGTCTAATGAGGGCAAATGCTTCATGGTAGCAGCTTCCCTGCGGGAGATACTCTCTTTTCCAAAATCGCATTTTTAGGCGAAAGTAAGTTACAATTCAGTACCCTATCCTACAGCTTGCTGTTAGGAGGGAATCTGCAGCTTCCTTCCCGCAGGGAAGCTGCTACCATCAAATGTTTGCCCTCGTTAGACTACCCTCTGGAAGCGCTTTCTCTGCAAGCTGCAGATTCCCTCCTAACAGCAAGCTTTAGGATAGGGTATTGAATTGTAACTTAACTGAGGCTAATAAGGCGATTTTGGAAAAGAGAGTATCTCCCGCAGGGAAGCTGCTACCATAAAATGTTTGCCCTCATTAGACTCCCCTCTGGAAGCGCTTTCACTGCAAGCTGCAGATTCCCTCCTAACAGCAAGCTTTAGGATAGGGGACTGAATTGTAACTTAACAGCGGCTTAAAAGGCGATTATGGAAAAGAGAGTATCTCCCGCAAGGAAGCTGCTACCATCAAATGTTTGCCCTCTTTAGACTCCCCTCTGGAAGCGCTTTCACTGCAAGCTGCAGATTCCCTCCTAACAGCAAGCTTTAGGATAGGGTACTGAATTGTAACTTACTTACGCCTAATAATGCGATTATGGCAAAGAGAGTATCTCCCGCAGGGAAGCTGCTACCATCAAATGTTTGCCCTCATTAGACTCCCCTCTGGAAGCGCTTTCACTGCAAGCTGCAGATTCCCTCCTAACAGCAAGCTTTAGTGTAGTGTACTGAAGTGTAACTTAACAGCGGCTTAAAAGGCGATTATGGAAAAGAGAGTATCTCCCGCAAGGAAGCTGCTACCATCAAATGTTTGCCCTCTTTAGACTCCCCTCTGGAAGCGCTTTCACTGCAAGCTGCAGATTCCCTCCTAACAGCAAGCTTTAGGATAGGGTACTGAATTGTAACTTACTTACGCCTAATAATGCGATTATGGCAAAGAGAGTATCTCCCGCAGGGAAGCTGCTACCATCAAATGTTTGCCCTCATTAGACTCCCCTCTGGAAGCGCTTTCACTGCAAGCTGCAGATTCCCTCCTAACAGCAAGCTTTAGGATAGGGTACTGAATTGTAACTTACTTTCGCCTAATAAGGCGTTTTTAGCAAAGAGAGTGTCTCCCACAGGGAAGCTGCTACCATCAAATGTTTGCCCTCATTAGACTCCCCTCTGGAAGCGCTTTCACTGCAAGCTGCAGATTCCCTCCTAACAGCAAGCTTTAGGATAGGGTACTGAATTGTAACTAACTTTCGCATAATAAGGCGTTTTTAGCAAAGAGAGTGTCTCCCACAGGGAAGCTGCTACCATCAAATGTTTGCCCTCGTTAGACTCCCCTCTGGAAGCGCTTTCGCTGCAAGCTGCAGATTCCCTCCTAACAGCAAGCTTTAGGATAGTGTTCTGAATTGTAACTTACTTTCGCCTAATAAGGCGTTTTTAGCAAAGAGAGTGTCTCCCACAGGGAAGCTGCTACCATCAAATGTTTGCCCTCATTAGACTCCCCTCTGGAAGCGCTTTCACTGCAAGCTGCAGATTCCCTCCTAACAGCAAGCTTTAGGATAGGGTACTGAATTGTAACTTACTTTCGCCTAATAAGGCGTTTTTAGCAAAGAGAGTGTCTCCCACAGGGAAGCTGCTACCATCAAATGTTTGCCCTCATTAGACTCCCCTCTGGAAGCGCTTTCACTGCAAGCTGCAGATTCCCTCCTAACAGCAAGGTTTAGGAGAGTGTACTGAATTGTATCTTACTTTCGCCTAATAATGCGATTTTGGAAAAGAGAGTATCTCCCGCAGGGAAGCTGCTACCATCAAATGCTGGCTCTCGTTAGATTCCTCTCTTGAAGCACTTTCACTGCAAGCTGCAGATTCCCTCCTAACAGCAAGCTTTAGGATAGGGTACTAAATTGTAACTTACTTTCGCCTAATAATGCGATTTTGGCAAAGAGAGTATCTCCCGCAGGGAAGCTGCTACAATCAAATGCTGGCTCTCGTTAAATTCCTCTCTTGAAGCACTTTCACTGCAAGCTGCAGATTCCCTCCTAACAGCAAGCTTTAGGATAGGGTACTGAATTGTAACTTACTTTCGCCTAATAATGCGATTTTGGAAAAGAGATTATCTCCCGCTGGGAAGCTGCTACCATCAAATGTTTGACCTCGTTAGACTACCCTCTGGAAGCGCTTTCACTGCAAGCTGCAGATTCCCTCCTAACAGCAAGCTTTAGGATAGGGTACTGAATTGTAACTTACTTTCGCGTAATAATGCGATTTTGGCAAAGAGAGTGTCTCCCGCAGGGAAGCTGCTACCATCAAATGTTTTCCCTCATTAGACTCCCCTCTGGAAGCGCTTTCACTGCAAGCTGCAGATTCCCTCCTAACAGCAAGCTTTAGGATAGGGTACTGAATTGTATCTTACTTTCGCCTAATAAGGCGTTTTTAGCAAAGAGAGTGTCTCCCACAGGGAAGCTGCTACCATCAAATGTTTGCCCTCGTTAGACTCCCCTCTGGAAGCGCTTTCACTGCAAGCTGCAGATTCCCTCCTAACAGCAAGCTTTAGGATAGGGTACTGAATTGTAACTTACTTACGCCTAATAATGCGATTATGGCAAAGAGAGTATCTCCCGCAGGGAAGCTGCTACCATCAAATGTTTGCCCTCATTAGACTCCCCTCTGGAAGCGCATTCACTGCAAGCTGCAGATTCCCTCCTAACAGCAAGCTTTAGGATAGGGTACTGAATTGTAACTTACTTTCGCCTAATAAAGCGATTTTGGCAAACAGAGTATCTCCCGCAAGGAAGCTGCTACCATCAAGTGTTTGCCCTCATTAGACTCCCCTCTGGAAGCGCTTTCACTGCAAGCTGCAGATTCCCTCCTAACAGCAAGCTTTAGGATAGGGTACTGAATTGTAACTTACTTTCGCCTAATAATGCGATTTTGGAAAAGAGAGTATCTCCCGCAGGGAAGCTGCTACCATCAAGTGTTTGCCCTCATTAGACTCCCCTCTGGAAACGCTTTCACTGCAAGCTGCAGATTCCCTCCTAACAGCAAGCTTTAGGATAGGGTACTGAATTGTAACTTACTTTCGCCTAATAATGCGATTTTGGAAAAGAGACTATCTCCCGCAGGAAAGCTGCTACCATCAAATGTTTCCCCTCATTAGACTCCCCTCTGGAAGCGCTTTCAGTGCAAGCTGCAGATTCCCTCCTAACAGCAAGCTTTAGGATAGGGTACTGAATTGTAACTTACTTTCGCCTAATTATGCGATTTTGGCAAAGAGACAATCTCCCGCAGGGAAGCTGCTACCATCAAATGTTTGCCCTCATTAGACTCCCCTCTGGAAGCGCTTTCACTGCAAGCTGCAGATTCCCTCATAACTGCTAGCTTTAGGATAGGGTACTGAATTGTATCTTAACTGCGGCTAAAAAGGTGATTTTGGAAAAAAGAGTATCTCCTGCAGGGAAGATGCTACCATCAAATGTTTGCCCTAATTAGACTCCCCTCTGGAAGCGCTTTCACTGCAAGCTGCAGATTCCCTCCTAACAGCAAGCTTTAGGATAGGTTACTGAATTGTATCTTACTTTCGCCTAATAATGCGATTTTGGAAATGAGACTATCTCCCGCAGGAAAGCTGCTACCATCAAATGTTTGCCCTCTTTAGACTCCCCTCTGGAAGCGCTTTCACTGCAAGGTGCAGATTCCCTCCTAACAGCAAGCTTTAGGATAGGGTACTGAATTGTAACTTACTTTCGCCTAATAATGCGATTTTGGAAAAGAGAGTATTTCCCGCAGGGAAGCTGCTACCATCAAATGTTTGCCCTCGTTAGACTCCCCTCTGAAGCGCTTTCTCTGCAAGCTGCAGATTCCCTCCTAACAACAAGCTTTAGGATAGTGTACTGAATTGTAACTTACTTTCGCATAATAATGCGATATTGGAAAAGAGAGTATCTCCCGCAGGGAAGCTGCTACCATCAAATGTTTGCCCTCTTTAGACTCCCCTCTGGAAGCGCTTTCACTGCAAGCTGCAGATTCCCTCCTAACAGCAAGCTTTAGGATAGGGTAATGATTTGTAACTTACTTTCGCCTAATAATGCGTTTTTAACAAAGAGAGTATCTCCCGCAGGGAAGCTGCTACCATCAAATGTTTGCCCTCATTTTACTCCCCTCTGGAAGCGCTTTCACTGCAAGCTGCAGATTCCCTCCTAACAGCAAGCTTTAGGATAGGGGACTGAATTGTAACTTACTTTCGCCTAATAATGCGATTTTGGCAAAGAGACTATCTCCGGCAGGGAAGCTGCTACCATCAAATGTTTGCCCTCATTAGACTCCCCTCTGGAAGCGCTTTCTCTGCAAGCTGCAGATTCCCTCCTAACAGCAATCTTTAGGATAGGGTACTGAATTGTAACATAACTGCGGCTAATAAGGTGATAGTGGAAAAGAGAGTATCTCCCGCAGGGAAGCTGCTACCATCAAATGTTTGCCCTCTTTAGACTCCCCTCTGGAAGTGCTTTCACTGCAAGCTGCAGATTCCCTCCTAACAGCAAGCTTTAGGATAGGGTACTGAATTGTAACTTACTTACGCCTAATAATGCGATTATGGCAAAGAGAGTATCTCCCGCAGGGAAGCTGCTACCATCAAATGTTTGCCCTCATTAGACTCCCCTCTGGAAGCGCTTTCACTGCAAGCTGCAGGTTCCCTCCTAACAGCAAGCTTTAGGATAGGGTACTGAATTGTAACTTACTTTCGCCTAATAAGGCGTTTTTAGCAAAGAGAGTGTCTCCCACAGGGAAGCTGCTACCATCAAATGTTTGCCCTCATTAGACTCCCCTCTGGAAGCGCTTTCACTGCAAGCTGCAGATTCCCTCCTAACAGCAAGCTTTAGGATAGTGTACTGAATTGTAACTTACTTTCGCCTAATAAGGCGATTTTGGCAAAGAGAGTATCTCCCGCAGGGAAGCTGCTACCATCAAATGTTTGCCCTCGTTAGACTACCCTCTGGAAGCGCTTTCACTGCAAGCTGCAGATTCCCTCCTAACAGCAAGCTTTAGGATAGGGTACTGAATTGTAACTTACTTTCGCCTAATAAAGCGATTTTGGCAAAGAGAGTATCTCCCGCAAGGAAGCTGCTACCATCAAGTGTTTGCCCTCATTAGACTCCCCTCTGGAAGCGCTTTCACTGCAAGCTGCAGATTCCCTCCTAACAGCAAGCTTTAGGATAGGGTACTGAATTGTAACTTACTTTCGCCTAATAATGCGATTTTGGAAAAGAGAGTATCTCCCGCAGGGAAGCTGCTACCATCAAGTGTTTGCCCTCATTAGACTCCCCTCTGGAAACGCTTTCACTGCAAGCTGCAGATTCCCTCCTAACAGCAAGCTTTAGGATAGGGTACTGAATTGTAACTTACTTTCGCCTAATAATGCGATTTTGGAAAAGAGACTATCTCCCGCAGGAAAGCTGCTACCATCAAATGTTTCCCCTCATTAGACTCCCCTCTGGAAGCGCTTTCAGTGCAAGCTGCAGATTCCCTCCTAACAGCAAGCTTTAGGATAGGGTACTGAATTGTAACTTACTTTCGCCTAATAATGCGATTTTGGCAAAGAGACAATCTCCCGCAGGGAAGCTGCTACCATCAAATGTTTGCCCTCATTAGACTCCCCTCTGGAAGCGCTTTCTCTGCAAGCTGCAGATTCCCTCATAACTGCTAGCTTTAGGATAGGGTACTGAATTGTATCTTAACTGCGGCTAAAAAGGTGATTTTGGAAAAAAGAGTATCTCCTGCAGGGAAGCTGCTACCATCAAATGTTTGCCCTCTTTAGACTCCCCTCTGGAAGCGCTTTCACTGCAAGGTGCAGATTCCCTCCTAACAGCAAGCTTTAGGATAGGGTACTGAATTGTAACTTACTTTCGCCTAATAATGCGATTTTGGAAAAGAGACTATCTCCCGCAGGAAAGCTGCTACCATCAAATGTTTGCCCTCATTAGACTCCCCTCTGGAAGCGCTTTCAGTGCAAGCTGCAGATTCCCTCCTAACAGCAAGCTTTACGATAGGGTACTGAATTGTAACTTACTTTCGCCTAATAATGCGATTTTGGCAAAGAGAGTATCTCCCGCAGGGAAGCTGCTACCATCAAATGTTTGCCCTCGTTAGACTCCCCTCTGAAGCGCTTTCTCTGCAAGCTGCAGATTCCCTCCTAACAGCAAGCTTTAGGATAGTGTACTGAATTGTAACTTACTTTCGCATAATAATGCGATTTTGGAAAAGAGAGTATCTCCCGCAGGGAAGCTGCTACCATCAAATCCTGGCTCTCGTTAGATTCCTCTCTTGAAGCACTTTCACTGCAAGCTGCAGATTCCCTCCTAACAGCAAGCTTTAGGATAGGGTACTGAATTGTATCTTAACTGCGGCTAATAAGTTGATTTTGGCAAAGAGAGTATCTCCTGCAGGGAAGCTGCTACCATCAAATGTTTGCCCTCATTAGACTCCCCTCTGGAAGCGCTTTCACTGCAAGCTGCAGATTCCCTCCTAACAGCAAGCTTTAGGATAGGGTACTGAATTGTAACTTACTTTCGCCTAATAATGCGATTTTTGGCTAAGGGAGTATCTCCCGCAGGGAAGCTGCTACAATCAAATGCTGGCTCTCGTTAAATTCCTCTCTTGAAGCACTTACACTGCAAGCTGCAGATTCCCTCCTAACAGCAAGCTTTAGGATAGGGTACTGAATTGTAACATTTTCGCGTAATAATGCGATTTTTGCAAAGAGAGTATCTCCCGCAGGGAAGCTGCTACATTAAAATGTTTCCACTCATTAGACTCCCCTCTGGAAGCGCTTTCACTGCAAGCTGCAGATTCCCTCCTAACAGCAAGCTTTAGGATAGGGTACTGAATTGTAACTTACTTTCGCTTAATAATGCGATTTTGGAAAAGAGAGTATCTCCCGCAGGGAAGCTGCTACCATCAAATGTTTCCCCTCATTAGACTCCCCTCTGGAAGCGCTTTCTCTGCAAGCTGCAGATTCCCTCCTAACAGCAAGCTTTAGGATAGGGTACTGAATTGTAACATAACTGCGGCTAATAAGGCGATATTGGAAAAGAGAGTATCTCCTACAGGGAAGCTGCTACCATCAAATGTTTGCCCTCGTTAGACTCCCCTCTGGAAGCGCTTTCACTGCAAGCTGCAGATTCCCTCCTAACAGCAAGATTTAGGATAGGGTACTGAATTGTAACTTACTTTCGCCTAATAATGCGTTTTTAGCAAAGAGAGTATCTCCCGCAGGGAAGCTGCTACCATCAAATGTTTTCCCTCGTTAGACTACCCTCTGGAAGCGCTTTCACTGCAAGCTGCAGATACCCTCCTAACAGCAAGCTTTAGGATAGGGTACTGAATTGTATCTTACTTTCGCCTAATAATGCGATTTTGGAAAAGAGAGTATCTCCCTCAAGGAAGCTGCTACCATCAAGTGTTTGCCCTCATTAGACTCCCCTCTGGAAGCGCTTTCACTGCAAGCTGCAGATTCCCTCCTAACAGCAAGCTTTAGGATAGTGTACTGAATTGTATCTTAACTGCGGCTAATAATGCGATTTTGGCAAAGAGAGTGTCTCCCGCAGGGAAGCTGCTACCATCAAATATTTGCCCTCATTAGACTCCCCTCTTGAAGCGCTTTCACTGCAAGCTGCAGATTCCCTCCTAACAGCAAGCTTTAGGATAGGGTACTGAATTGTAACTTACTTTCGCCTAATAATGCGATTTTGGCAAAGAGAGTATCTCCCGCAGGGAAGCTGCTACCATCAAATGTTTCCCCTCATTAGACTCCCCTCTGGAAGCGCTTTCACTGCAAGCTGCAGATTCCCTCCTAACAGCAAGCTTTACGATAGGGTACTGAATTGTAACTTACTTTCGCCTAATAAATCGATTTTGGAAAAGAGACTATCTCCCGCAGGAAAGATGCTACCATCAAATGTTTGACCTCGTTAGACTCCCCTCTGGAAGCGCTTTCACTGCAAGCTGCAGATTCCCTCCTAACAGCAAGCTTTAGGATAGGGTACTGAATTGTAACTTACTTTCGCCTAATATTGCAATTTTGGCAAAGAGAGTATCTCCCGCAGGGAAGCTGCTACCATCAAATGTTTGACGTCATTAGACTCCCCTCTGGAAGCGCTTTCACTGCAAGCTGCAGATTCCCTCCTAACAGCAAGCTTTAGGATAGGGTACTGAATTGTAACATAACTGCGGCTAATAAGGCTATATTGGAAAAGAGAGTATCTCCCGCAGGGAAGCTGCTACCATCAAATGTTTGCCCTCTTTAGACTCCCCTCTGGAAGCGCTTTCACTGCAAGCTGCAGATTCCCTCCTAACAGCAAGCTTTAGGATAGGGTACTGAATTGTAACTTACTTATGCCTAATAATGCGATTATGGCAAAGAGAGTATCTCCCGCAGGGAAGCTGCTACCATCAAATGTTTGCCCTCATTAGACTCCCCTCTGGAAGCGCTTTCACTGCAAGCTGCAGATTCCCTCCTAACAGCAAGCTTTAGGATAGGGTACTGAATTGTATCTTACTTTCGCATAATAAGGCGTTTTTAGCAAAGGGAGTGTCTCCCACAGGGAAGCTGCTACCATCAAATGTTTGCCCCCGTTAGACTCCCCTCTGGAAGCGCTTTCACTGCAAGCTGCAGATTCCCTCCTAACAGCAAGCTTTAGGATAGGGTACTGAATTGTAACTTACTTTCGCCTAATAATGCGATTATGGCAAAGAGAGTATCTCCCGTAGGGAAGCTGCTACCATCAAATGTTTCCCCTCATTAGACTCCCCTCTGGAAGCGCTTTCTCTGCAAGCTGCAGATTCCCTCCTAACAGCAAGCTTTAGGATAGGGTACTGAATTGTATCTTAACTGCGGCTAAAAAGGTGATTTTGGAAATGAGAGTATCTCCCGCAGGGAAGCTGCTACCATTAAATGTTTGCCCTCGTTAGACTCCCCTCTGAAGCGTTTTCTCTGCAAGCTGGAGATTCCCTCCTAACAACAAGCTTTAGGATAGGGTACTGAATTGTAACTTACTTTCGCATAATAATGCGATTTTGGAAAAGAGAGTATCTCCCGCAGGGAAGCTGCTACCATGAAATGCTAGCTCTCGTTAGATTCCTCTCTTGAAGCACTTTCACTGCAAGCTGCAGATTCCCTCCTAACAGCAAGCTTTAGGATAGGGTACTGAATTGTATCTTAACTGCGGCTAATAAGGTGATTTTGGCAAAGAGACTATCTCCTGCAGGGAAGCTGCTACCATCAAATGTTTGCCCTCATTAGACTCCCCTCTGGAAGCACTTTCACTGCAAGCTGCAGATTCCCTCCTAACAGCAAGCTTTAGGATAGGGTACTGAATTGTAACTTACTTTCGCCTAATAATGCGATTTTGGCAAAGAGAGTATCTCCCGCAGGGAAGCTGCTACCATCAAATGTTTGCCCTCGTTAGACTCCCCTCTGAAGCGCTTTCTCTGCAAGCTGCAGATTCCCTCCTAACAACAAGCTTTAGGATAGTGTACTGAATTGTAACTTACTTTCGCATAAAAATGCGATATTGGAAAAGAGAGTATCTCCCGCAGGGAAGCTGCTACCATCAAATGTTTGCCCTCTTTAGACTCCCCTCTGGAAGCGCTTTCACTGCAAGCTGCAGATTCCCTCCTAACAGCAAGCTTTAGGATAGGGTACTGAATTGTAACTTACTTACGCCTAATAATGCGATTATGGCAAAGAGAGTATCTCCCGCAGGGAAGCTGCTACCATCAAATGTTTGCCCTCATTAGACTCCCCTCTGGAAGCGCTTTCACTGCAAGCTGCAGATTCCCTCCTAACAGCAAGCTTTAGGATAGTGTACTGAATTGTAACTTACTTTCGCCTAATATGGTGTTTTTAGCAAAGAGAGTGTCTCCCACAGGGAAGCTGCTACCATCAAATGTTTGCCCTCGTTAGACTCCCCTCTGGAAGCGCTTTCACTGCAAGCTGCAGATTCCCTCCTAACAGCAAGCTTTAGGATAGGGTACTGAATTGTAACTTACTTTCGCCTAAAAATGCGATTTTGGAAAAGAGACTATCTCCCGCAGGAAAGCTGCTACCATCAAATGTTTGCCCTCATTAGACTCCCCTCTGGAAGCGCTTTCACTGCAAGCTGCAGATTCCCTCCTAACAGCAAGCTTTAGGATAGGGTACTGAATTGTAACTTACTTTCGCATAATAAGGCGTTTTTAGCAAAGAGAGTGTCTCCCACAGGGAAGCTGCTACCATCAAATGTTTGCCCTCGTTAGACTCCCCTCTGGAAGCGCTTTCACTGCAAGCAGCAGATTCCTTCCTAACAGCAAGCTTTAGGATACGGTACTGAATTGTAACTTACTTTCGCCTAATATTGCAATTTTGGCAAAGAGAGTATCTCCCGCAGGGAAGCTGCTACCATCAAATGTTTCCCCTCATTAGACTCCCCTCTGGAAGCGCTTTCTCTGCAAGCTGCAGATTCCCTCCTAACAGCAATATTTAGGATAGGGTACTGAATTGTAACATAACTGCGGCTAATAAGGCGATATTGGAAAAGAGAGTATCTCCCGCAGGGAAGCTGCTACCATCAAATGTTTGCCCTCTTTAGACTCCCCTCTGGAAGCGCTTTCACTGCAAGCTGCAGATTCCCTCCTAACAGCAAGCTTTAGGATAGGGTACTGAATTGTAACTTAACTGCGGCTAATAAGGCGATTTTGGCAAAGAGAATATCTCCCGCAGGGAAGCTGCTACATTCAAATGTTTGCCCTCATTAGACTCCCCTCTGGAAGCGCTTTCACTGCAAGCTGCAGATTCCCTCCTAACAGCAAGCTTTAGGATAGGGTACTGAATTGTAACTTACTTTCGCCTAATAATGCGTTTTTAGCAAAGAGAGTATCTCCCGCAGGGAAGCTGCTACCATCAAATGTTTTCCCTCGTTAGACTACCCTCTGGAAGCGCTTTCACTGCAAGCTGCAGATACCCTCCTAACAGCAAGCTTTAGGATACGGTACTGAATTGTATCTTACTTTCGCCTAATAATGCGATTTTGGAAAAGAGAGTATCTCCCTCAAGGAAGCTGCTACCATCAAGTGTTTGCCCTCATTATACTCCCCTCTGGAAGCGCTTTCACTGCAAGCTGCAGATTCCCTCCTAACAGCAAGCTTTAGGATAGTGTACTGAATTGTATCTTAACTGCGGCTAATAATGCGATTTTGGCAAAGAGAGTGTCTCCCGCAGGGAAGCTGCTACCATCAAATATTTGCCCTCATTAGACTCCCCTCTGGAAGCGCTTTCACTGCAAGCTGCAGATTCCCTCCTAACAGCAAGCTTTAGGATAGGGTACTGAATTGTAACTTACTTTCGCCTAATAATGCGATTTTGGCAAAGAGAGTATCTCCCGCAGGGAAGCTGCTACCATCAAATGTTTGCCCTCGTTAGACTCCCCTCTGGAAGCGCTTTCACTGCAAGCTGCAGATTCCCTCCTAACAGCAAACTTTAGGATAGGGTACTGAATTGTAACTTACTTTCGCCTAATAAATCGATTTTGGAAAAGAGACTATCTCCCGCAGGAAAGCTGCTACCATCAAATGTTTGACCTCGTTAGACTCCCCTCTGGAAGCGCTTTCACTGCAAGCTGCAGATTCCCTCCTAACAGCAAGCTTTAGGATAGGGTACTGAATTGTAACTTACTTTCGCCTAATATTGCAATTTTGGCAAAGAGAGTATCTCCCGCAGGGAAGCTGCTACCATCAAATGTTTGACGTCATTAGACTCCCCTCTGGAAGCGCTTTCACTGCAAGCTGCAGATTCCCTCCTAACAGCAAGCTTTAGGCTAGGGTACTGAATTGTAACTTACTTTCGCATAATAATGCGATATTGGAAAAGAGAGTATCTCCCGCAGGGAAGCTGCTACCATCAAATGTTTGCCCTCATTAGACTCCCCTCTGGAAGCGCTTTCTCTGCAAGCTGCAGATTCCCTCCTAACAGCAAGCTTTAGGATAGGGTACTGAATTGTAACATAACTGCGGCTAATAAGGCTATATTGGAAAAGAGAGTATCTCCCGCAGGGAAGCTGCTACCATCAAATGTTTGCCCTCATTAGACTCCCCTCTGGAAGCGCTTTCACTGCAAGCTGCAGATTCCCTCCTAACAGCAAGCTTTAGGATAGGGTACTGAATTGTATCTTACTTTCGCATAATAAGGCGTTTTTAGCAAAGGGAGTGTCTCCCACAGGGAAGCTGCTACCATCAAATGTTTGCCCTCGTTAGACTCCCCTCTGGAAGCGCTTTCTCTGCAAGCTGCAGATTCCCTCCTAACAGCAAGCTTTAGGATAGGGTACTGAATTGTATCTTAACTGCGGCTAAAAAGGTGATTTTGGAAATGAGAGTATCTCCCGCAGGGAAGCTGCTACCATCAAATGTTTGCCCTCTTTAGACTCCCCTCTAAAGCGTTTTCTCTGCAAGCTGCAGATTCCCTCCTAACAGCAAGCTTTAGGATAGGGTACTGAATTGTAACTTAGTTTCGCCTAATAATGCGATTTTGGCAAAGAGAGTATCTCCCGCAGGGAAGCTGCTACCATCAAATGTTTGCCCTCGTTAGACTACCCTCTGGAAGCGCATTCACTTCAAGCTGCAGATTCCCTCCTAACAGCAAGCTTTAGGATAGGGTACTGAATTGTAACTTAGTTTCGCCTAATAATGCGATTTTGGCAAAGAGAGTATCTCCCGCAGGGAAGCTGCTACCATCAAATGTTTGCCCTCGTTAGACTACCCTCTGGAAGCGCATTCACTTCAAGCTGCAGATTCCCTCCTAACAGCAAGCTTTAGGATAGGGTACTGAATTGTAACTTACTTTCGCCTAATAAGGCGAAATTGGAAAAATAGAGTATCTCCCGCAGGGAAGCTGCTACCATCAAATGTTTGCCCTCATTAGACTCCCCTCTGGAAGCGCTTTCACTGCAAGCTGCAGATTCCCTCCTAACAGCAAGCTTTAGGATAGGGTACTGATTTGTAACTTACTTTCGCCTAATAATGCGATTTTGGCAAAGAGAGTATCTCCCGCAGGGAAGCTGCTACCATCAAATGTTTGCCCTCATTAGACTCCCCTCTGGAAGCGCTTTCACTGCAAGCTGCAGATTCCCTCCTAACAGCAAGCTTTAGGATAGGGTACTGAATTGTAACCTAACTGCGGCTAATAAGGCGATTTTGGGAAAGAGAATATCTCCCGCAGGGAAGCTGCTACCATCAAATGTTTGCCCTCATTAGACTCCCCTCTGGAAGCGCTTTCACTGCAAGCTGCAGATTCCCTCCTAACAGCATGTTTTAGGATAGGGTACTGAATTGTAACTTAAGAGCGGCTAATAAGGCGATTTTGGCAAAGAGAGTATCTCCCGCAGGGAAGCTGCTACCATCAAATGTTTGCCCTCATTAGACTCCCCTCTGGAAGCGCTTTCACTGCAAGCTGCAGATTCCCTCCTAACAGCAAGCTTTAGGATAGGGTACTGAATTGTAACTTACTTTCGCCTAATAATGCGATTTTGGCAAAGAGAGTATCTCCCGCAGGGAAGCTGCTACCATCAAATGTTTGCCCTCATTAGACTCCCCTCTGGAAGCGCTTTCACTGCAAGCTGCAGATTCCCTCCTAACAGCAAGCTTTAGGATAGGGTACTGAATTGTAACTTACTTTCGCCTAATAACGCGATTTTGGCAAAGAGAGTATCTCCCGCAGGGGAGCTGCTACCATCAAATGTTTCCCCTCATTAGACTCCCCTCTGGAAGCGCTTTCACTGCAAGCTGCAGATTCCCTCCTAACAGCAAGCTTTAGGATAGGGTACTGAATTGTAACTTAACTGCGGCTAATAAGACGATTTTGGGAAAGAGAATATCTCCCGCAGGGAAGCTGCTACCATCAAATGTTTGCCCTCATTAGACTCCCCTCTGGAAGCGCTTTCACTGCAAGCTGCAGATTCTCTCCTAACAGCAAGCTTTAGGATAGGGTACTGAATTGTAACTTAACTGCGGCTAAAAATGCGATTATGGCAAAAAGAGTATCTCCCGCAGGGAAGCTGCTACCATCAAATGTTTGCCCTCATTAGACTCCCCTCTGGAAGCGCTTTCACTGCAAGCTGCAGATTCCCTCCTAACAGCAAGCTTTAGGATAGGGGACTGAATTGTAACTTAACTGCGGCTAATAAGGCGAAATTGGAAAAGAGAGTATCTCCCGCAGGGAAGCTGCTACCATCAAATGTTTGCCCTCGTTAGACTCCCCTCTGGAAGCGCTTTCACTGCAAGCTTCAGATTCCCTCCTAACAGCAAGCTTTAGGATAGGGTACTGAATTGTAACTTACTTTCGCCTAATAATGCGATTTTGGCAAAGAGAGTATCTCCCGCAGGGAAGCTGCTACCATCAAATGTTTGCCCTCATTAGACTCCCCTCTGGAAGCGCTTTCACTGCAAGCTGCAGATTCCCTCCTAACAGCAAGCTTTAGGATAGGGTACTGAATTGTAACTTAACTGCGGCTAATAAGGAGATTTTTGCAAAGGGAGTATCTCCCGCAGGGAAGCTGCTACCATCAAATGTTTGCCCTCATTAGACTCCCCTCTGGAAGCGCTTTCACTGCAAGCTGCAGATTCCCTCCTAACAGCAAGCTTTAGGATAGGGTACTGAATTGTAACTTAACTGCGGCTAATAAGGCGATTTTGGCAAAGAGAATATCTCCCGCAGGGAAGCTGCTACCATCAAATGTTTGCCCTCATTAGACTCCCCTCTGGAAGCGCTTTCACTGCAAGCTGCAGATTCCCTCCTAACAGCAAGCTTTAGGATAGGGTACTGAATTGTAACTTACTTTCGCCTAATAATGCGATTTTATCAAAGAGAGTATCTCCCGCAGGGAAGCTGCTACCATCAAATGTTTGCCCTCATTAGACTCCCCTCTGGAAGTGCTTTCACTGAAAGCTGCAGATTCCCTCCTAACAGCAAGCTTTAGGATAGGGTACTGAATTGTAACTTACTTTCGCCTAATAATGCGATTTTGGCAAAGAGAGTATCTCCCGCAGGGAAGCTGCTACCATCAAATGTTTGCCCTCATTAGACTCCCCTCTGGAAGTGCTTTCAGTGCAAGCTGCAGATTCCCTCCTAACAGCAAGCTTTAGGATAGGGTACTGAATTGTAACTTACTTTCGCCTAATAATGCAATTTTGGCAAAGAGAGTCTCTCCCGCAGGAAAGCTGCTACCATCAAATGTTTCCCCTCATTAGACTCCCCTGTGGAAGCGCTTTCACTGCAAGCTGCAGATTCCCTCCTAACAGCAAGCTTTAGGATAGTGTACTGAATTGTAACTTAACTGCGGCTAATAAGGCGAAATTGGAAAAGAGAGTATCTCCCGCAGGGAAGCTGCTACCATCAAATGTTTGCCCTCGTTAGACTCCCCTCTGGAAGCGCTTTCACTGCAAGCTGCAGATTCCCTCCTAACAGCAAGCTTTAGGATAGGGTACTGAATTGTAACTTACTTTCGCCTAATAATGCGATTTTGGCAAAGAGAGTATCTCCCGCAGGGAAGCTGCTACCATCAAATATTTGCCCTCATTAGACTCTCCTCTGGAAGCGCTTTCACTGCAAGCTGCAGATTCCCTCCTAACAGCAAGCTTTAGGATAGGGTACTGAATTGTAACTTAGTTTCGCCTAATAATGCGATTTTGGCAAAGAGAGTATCTCCCGCAGGGAAGCTGCTACCATCAAATGTTTGCCCTCGTTAGACTACCCTCTGGAAGCGCATTCACTTCAAGCTGCAGATTCCCTCCTAACAGCAAGCTTTAGGATAGGGTACTGAATTGTAACTTACTTTCGCCTAATAAGGCGAAATTGGAAAAATAGAGTATCTCCCGCAGGGAAGCTGCTACCATCAAATGTTTGCCCTCATTAGACTCCCCTCTGGAAGCGCTTTCACTGCAAGCTGCAGATTCCCTCCTAACAGCAAGCTTTAGGATAGGGTACTGATTTGTAACTTACTTTCGCCTAATAATGCGATTTTGGCAAAGAGA
Source organism: Phaenicophaeus curvirostris (assembly GCF_032191515.1). Lineage (NCBI taxonomy): Eukaryota > Metazoa > Chordata > Aves > Cuculiformes > Cuculidae > Phaenicophaeus > Phaenicophaeus curvirostris. The sequence goes on from NW_027206753.1 coordinate 30,934, forward strand.
GTATCTCCCGCAGGGAAGCTGCTACCATCAAATGTTTGCCCTCATTAGACTCCCCTCTGGAAGCGCTTTCACTGCAAGCTGCAGATTCCCTCCTAACAGCAAGCTTTAGGATAGGGTACTGAATTGTAACCTAACTGCGGCTAATAAGGCGATTTTGGGAAAGAGAATATCTCCCGCAGGGAAGCTGCTACCATCAAATGTTTGCCCTCATTAGACTCCCCTCTGGAAGCGCTTTCACTGCAAGCTGCAGATTCCCTCCTAACAGCAAGCTTTAGGATAGGGTACTGAATTGTAACTTACTTTCGCCTAATAATGCGATTTTGGCAAAGAGAGTATCTCCCGCAGGGAAGCTGCTACCATCAAATGTTTGCCCTCATTAGACTCCCCTGTGAAAGCGCTTTCACTGCAAGCTGCAGATTCCCTCCTAACAGCAATCTTTAGGATAGGGTACTGAATTGTAACTTACTTTCGCCTAATAATGCGATTTTGGCAAAGAGACTATCTCCCGCAGGGAAGCTGCTACCATCAAACGTTTGCCCTCGTTACACTCCCCTCTGGAAGCGCTTTCACTGCAAGCTGCAGATTCCCTCCTAACAGCAAGCTTTAGGATAGGGTACTGAATTGTAACTTACTTTCGCATAATAATGAGATTTTAGCAAAGAGAATATCTCCCGCAGGGAAGCTGCTACCATCAAATGTTTGCCCTCATTAGACTACCCTCTGGAAGCGCTTTCACTGCAAGCTGCAGGTTCCCTCCTAACAGCAAGCTTTAGGATAGGGTACTGAATTGTAACTTAACTGCGGCTAATAAGGCGATTTTGGCAAAGAGATTATCTCCCGCAGGGAAGCTGCTACCATCAAATGTTTGCCCTCCTTAGACTCCCCTCTGGAAGCGCTTTCACTGCAAGCTGCAGATTCCCTCCTAACAGCAAGCTTTAGGATAGGGTACTGAATTGTAACTTACTTTCGCCTAATAATGCGATTTTGGCAAAGAGAGTATCTCCCGCAGGGAAGCTGCTACCATCAAATGTTTCCCCTCATTAGACTCCCCTCTGGAAGCGCTTTCACTGCAAGCTGCAGATTCCCTCCTAACAGCAAGCTTTAGGATAGGATACTGAATTGTAACTTAACTGCGGCTAATAAGGCGAAATTAGAAAAGAGAGTATCTCCCGCAGGGAAGCTGCTACCATCAAATGTTTGCCCTCGTTAGACTCCCCTCTGGAAGCGCTTTCACTGCAAGCTGCAGATTCCCTCCTAACAGCAAGCTTTAGGATAGGGTACTGAATTGTAACTTACTTTCGCCTAATAATGCGATTTTAGCAAAGAGAGTATCTCCCGCAGGGAAGCTGCTACCATCAAATATTTGCCCTCATTAGACTCCCCTCTGGAAGCGCTTTCACTGCAAGCTGCAGATTCCCTCCTAACAGCAAGCTTTAGGATAGGGTACTGAATTGTAACTTAACTGCGGCTAATAAGGCGAAACTAGAAAAGAGAGTATCTCCCGCAGGGAAGCTGCTACCATCAAATGTTTGCCCTCGTTAGACTCCCCTCTGGAAGCGCTTTCACTGCAAGCTGCAGATTCCCTCCTAACAGCAAGCTTTAGGATAGGGTACTGAATTGTAACTTACTTTCGCCTAAAAATGCGATTTTGGCAAAGAGAGTATCTCCCGCAGGGAAGCTGCTACCATCAAATGCTTGCCCTCATTAGACTCCCCTCTGGAAGCGCTTTCACTGCAAGCTGCAGATTCCCTCCTAACAGCAAGCTTTAGGATAGGGTACTGAATTGTAACTTACTTTCGCCTAAAAATGCGATTTTGGCAAAGAGAGTATCTCCCGCAGGAAAGCTGCTACCATCAAATGTTTGCCCTCATTAGACTCCCCTCTGGAAGCGCTTTCACTGCAAGCTGCAGATTCCCTCCTAACAGCAAGCTTTAGGATAGGGTACTGAATTGTAACTTACTTTCGCCTAATAATGCGATTTTGGCAAAGAGAGTATCTCCCGCAGGGAAGCTGCTACCATCAAATGTTTGCCCTCATTAGACTCCCCTCTGGAAGCGCTTTCACTGCAAGCTGCAGATTCCCTCCTAACAGCAAGCTTTAGGATAGGGTACTGAATTGTAACTTAACTGCGGCTAATAAGGCGATTTTTGCAAAGAGAGTATCTCCCGCAGGGAAGCTGCTACCATCAAATGTTTGCCCTCATTAGACTCCCCTCTGGAAGCGCTTTCACTGCAAGCTGCAGATTCCCTCCTAACAGCAAGCTTTAGGATAGGGTACTGAATTGTAACTTACTTTCGCCTAATAATGCGATTTTAGCAAAGAGAATATCTCCCGCAGGGAAGCTGCTACCATCAAATGTTTGCCCTCGTTAGACTACCCTCTGGAAGCGCATTCACTTCAAGCTGCAGATTCCCTCCTAACAGCAAGCTTTAGGATAGGGTACTGAATTGTAACTTACTTTCGCCTAATAAGGCGAAATTGGAAAAATAGAGTATCTCCCGCAGGGAAGCTGCTACCATCAAATGTTTGCCCTCATTAGACTCCCCTCTGGAAGCGCTTTCACTGCAAGCTGCAGATTCCCTCCTAACAGCAAGCTTTAGGATAGGGTACTGATTTGTAACTTACTTTCGCCTAATAATGCGATTTTGGCAAAGAGAGTATCTCCCGCAGGGAAGCTGCTACCATCAAATGTTTGCCCTCATTAGACTCCCCTCTGGAAGCGCTTTCACTGCAAGCTGCAGATTCCCTCCTAACAGCAAGCTTTAGGATAGGGTACTGAATTGTAACCTAACTGCGGCTAATAAGGCGATTTTGGGAAAGAGAATATCTCCCGCAGGGAAGCTGCTACCATCAAATGTTTGCCCTCATTAGACTCCCCTGTGGAAGCGCTTTCACTGCAAGCTGCAGATTCCCTCCTAACAGCATGTTTTAGGATAGGGTACTGAATTGTAACTTAAGAGCGGCTAATAAGGCGATTTTGGCAAAGAGAGTATCTCCCGCAGGGAAGCTGCTACCATCAAATGTTTGCCCTCATTAGACTCCCCTCTGGAAGCGCTTTCACTGCAAGCTGCAGATTCCCTCCTAACAGCAAGCTTTAGGATAGGGTACTGAATTGTAACTTACTTTCGCCTAATAATGCGATTTTGGCAAAGAGAGTATCTCCCGCAGGGAAGCTGCTACCATCAAATGTTTGCCCTCATTAGACTCCCCTCTGGAAGCGCTTTCACTGCAAGCTGCAGATTCCCTCCTAACAGCAAGCTTTAGGATAGGGTACTGAATTGTAACTTACTTTCGCCTAATAACGCGATTTTGGCAAAGAGAGTATCTCCCGCAGGGGAGCTGCTACCATCAAATGTTTCCCCTCATTAGACTCCCCTCTGGAAGCGCTTTCACTGCAAGCTGCAGATTCCCTCCTAACAGCAAGCTTTAGGATAGGGTACTGAATTGTAACTTAACTGCGGCTAATAAGACGATTTTGGGAAAGAGAATATCTCCCGCAGGGAAGCTGCTACCATCAAATGTTTGCCCTCATTAGACTCCCCTCTGGAAGCGCTTTCACTGCAAGCTGCAGATTCTCTCCTAACAGCAAGCTTTAGGATAGGGTACTGAATTGTAACTTAACTGCGGCTAAAAATGCGATTATGGCAAAAAGAGTATCTCCCGCAGGGAAGCTGCTACCATCAAATGTTTGCCCTCATTAGACTCCCCTCTGGAAGCGCTTTCACTGCAAGCTGCAGATTCCCTCCTAACAGCAAGCTTTAGGATAGGGGACTGAATTGTAACTTAACTGCGGCTAATAAGGCGAAATTGGAAAAGAGAGTATCTCCCGCAGGGAAGCTGCTACCATCAAATGTTTGCCCTCGTTAGACTCCCCTCTGGAAGCGCTTTCACTGCAAGCTTCAGATTCCCTCCTAACAGCAAGCTTTAGGATAGGGTACTGAATTGTAACTTACTTTCGCCTAATAATGCGATTTTGGCAAAGAGAGTATCTCCCGCAGGGAAGCTGCTACCATCAAATGTTTGCCCTCATTAGACTCCCCTCTGGAAGTGCTTTCACTGCAAGCTGCAGATTCCCTCCTAACAGCAAGCTTTAGGATAGGGTACTGAATTGTAACTTAACTGCGGCTAATAAGGCGATTTTGGCAAAGAGAATATCTCCCGCAGGGAAGCTGCTACCATCAAATGTTTGCCCTCATTAGACTCCCCTCTGGAAGCGCTTTCACTGCAAGCTGCAGATTCCCTCCTAACAGCAAGCTTTAGGATAGGGTACTGAATTGTAACTTACTTTCGCCTAATAATGCGATTTTATCAAAGAGAGTATCTCCCGCAGGGAAGCTGCTACCATCAAATGTTTGCCCTCATTAGACTCCCCTCTGGAAGTGCTTTCACTGAAAGCTGCAGATTCCCTCCTAACAGCAAGCTTTAGGATAGGGTACTGAATTGTAACTTACTTTCGCCTAATAATGCGATTTTGGCAAAGAGAGTATCTCCCGCAGGGAAGCTGCTACCATCAAATGTTTGCCCTCATTAGACTCCCCTCTGGAAGTGCTTTCAGTGCAAGCTGCAGATTCCCTCCTAACAGCAAGCTTTAGGATAGGGTACTGAATTGTAACTTACTTTCGCCTAATAATGCAATTTTGGCAAAGAGAGTCTCTCCCGCAGGAAAGCTGCTACCATCAAATGTTTCCCCTCATTAGACTCCCCTGTGGAAGCGCTTTCACTGCAAGCTGCAGATTCCCTCCTAACAGCAAGCTTTAGGATAGTGTACTGAATTGTAACTTAACTGCGGCTAATAAGGCGAAATTGGAAAAGAGAGTATCTCCCGCAGGGAAGCTGCTACCATCAAATGTTTGCCCTCGTTAGACTCCCCTCTGGAAGCGCTTTCACTGCAAGCTGCAGATTCCCTCCTAACAGCAAGCTTTAGGATAGGGTACTGAATTGTAACTTACTTTCGCCTAATAATGCGATTTTGGCAAAGAGAGTATCTCCCGCAGGGAAGCTGCTACCATCAAATATTTGCCCTCATTAGACTCTCCTCTGGAAGCGCTTTCACTGCAAGCTGCAGATTCCCTCCTAACAGCAAGCTTTAGGATAGGGTACTGAATTGTAACTTAGTTTCGCCTAATAATGCGATTTTGGCAAAGAGAGTATCTCCCGCAGGGAAGCTGCTACCATCAAATGTTTGCCCTCGTTAGACTACCCTCTGGAAGCGCATTCACTTCAAGCTGCAGATTCCCTCCTAACAGCAAGCTTTAGGATAGGGTACTGAATTGTAACTTACTTTCGCCTAATAAGGCGAAATTGGAAAAATAGAGTATCTCCCGCAGGGAAGCTGCTACCATCAAATGTTTGCCCTCATTAGACTCCCCTCTGGAAGCGCTTTCACTGCAAGCTGCAGATTCCCTCCTAACAGCAAGCTTTAGGATAGGGTACTGATTTGTAACTTACTTTCGCCTAATAATGCGATTTTGGCAAAGAGAGTATCTCCCGCAGGGAAGCTGCTACCATCAAATGTTTGCCCTCATTAGACTCCCCTGTGAAAGCGCTTTCACTGCAAGCTGCAGATTCCCTCCTAACAGCAAGCTTTAGGATAGGGTACTGAATTGTAACTTACTTTCGCATAATAATGAGATTTTAGCAAAGAGAATATCTCCCGCAGGGAAGCTGCTACCATCAAATGTTTGCCCTCATTAGACTACCCTCTGGAAGCGCTTTCACTGCAAGCTGCAGGTTCCCTCCTAACAGCAAGCTTTAGGATAGGGTACTGAATTGTAACTTAACTGCGGCTAATAAGGCGATTTTGGCAAAGAGATTATCTCCCGCAGGGAAGCTGCTACCATCAAATGTTTGCCCTCCTTAGACTCCCCTCTGGAAGCGCTTTCACTGCAAGCTGCAGATTCCCTCCTAACAGCAAGCTTTAGGATAGGGTACTGAATTGTAACTTACTTTCGCCTAATAATGCGATTTTGGCAAAGAGAGTATCTCCCGCAGGGAAGCTGCTACCATCAAATGTTTGCCCTCATTAGACTCCCCTCTGGAAGCGCTTTCACTGCAAGCTGCAGATTCCCTCCTAACAGCAAGCTTTAGGATAGGATACTGAATTGTAACTTAACTGCGGCTAATAAGGCGAAATTAGAAAAGAGAGTATCTCCCGCAGGGAAGCTGCTACCATCAAATGTTTGCCCTCGTTAGACTCCCCTCTGGAAGCGCTTTCACTGCAAGCTGCAGATTCCCTCCTAACAGCAAGCTTTAGGATAGGGTACTGAATTGTAACTTACTTTCGCCTAATAATGCGATTTTAGCAAAGAGAGTATCTCCCGCAGGGAAGCTGCTACCATCAAATATTTGCCCTCATTAGACTCCCCTCTGGAAGTGCTTTCACTGCAAGCTGCAGATTCCCTCCTAACAGCAAGCTTTAGGATAGGATACTGAATTGTAACTTAACTGCGGCTAATAAGGCGAAACTAGAAAAGAGAGTATCTCCCGCAGGGAAGCTGCTACCATCAAATGTTTGCCCTCATTAGACTCCCCTGTGGAAGCGCTTTCACTGCAAGCTGCAGATTCCCTCCTAACAGCAAGCTTTAGGATAGGGTACTGAATTGTAACTTACTTTCGCCTAATAATGCGATTTTGGAAAAGAGACTATCTCCCGCAGGGAAGCTGCTACCATCAAATGTTTCCCCTCATTAGACTCCCCTCTGGAAGCGCTTTCACTGCAAGCTGCAGATTCCCTCCTAACAGCAAGCTTTAGGATAGGGTACTGATTTGTAACTTACTTTCGCCTAATAATGCGATTTTGGCAAAGAGAGTATCTCCCGCAGGGAAGCTGCTACCATCAAATGTTTGCCCTCATTAGACTCCCCTCTGGAAGCGCTTTCACTGCAAGCTGCAGATTCCCTCCTAACAGCAAGCTTTAGGATAGGGTACTGAATTGTAACCTAACTGCGGCTAATAAGGCGATTTTGGGAAAGAGAATATCTCCCGCAGGGAAGCTGCTACCATCAAATGTTTGCCCTCATTAGACTCCCCTCTGGAAGCGCTTTCACTGCAAGCTGCAGATTCCCTCCTAACAGCAAGCTTTAGGATAGGGTACTGAATTGTAACTTACTTTCGCCTAATAATGCGATTTTGGCAAAGAGAGTATCTCCCGCAGGGAAGCTGCTACCATCAAATGTTTGCCCTCATTAGACTCCCCTGTGAAAGCGCTTTCACTGCAAGCTGCAGATTCCCTCCTAACAGCAATCTTTAGGATAGGGTACTGAATTGTAACTTACTTTCGCCTAATAATGCGATTTTGGCAAAGAGACTATCTCCCGCAGGGAAGCTGCTACCATCAAACGTTTGCCCTCGTTACACTCCCCTCTGGAAGCGCTTTCACTGCAAGCTGCAGATTCCCTCCTAACAGCAAGCTTTAGGATAGGGTACTGAATTGTAACTTACTTTCGCATAATAATGAGATTTTAGCAAAGAGAATATCTCCCGCAGGGAAGCTGCTACCATCAAATGTTTGCCCTCATTAGACTACCCTCTGGAAGCGCTTTCACTGCAAGCTGCAGGTTCCCTCCTAACAGCAAGCTTTAGGATAGGGTACTGAATTGTAACTTAACTGCGGCTAATAAGGCGATTTTGGCAAAGAGATTATCTCCCGCAGGGAAGCTGCTACCATCAAATGTTTGCCCTCCTTAGACTCCCCTCTGGAAGCGCTTTCACTGCAAGCTGCAGATTCCCTCCTAACAGCAAGCTTTAGGATAGGGTACTGAATTGTAACTTACTTTCGCCTAATAATGCGATTTTGGCAAAGAGAGTATCTCCCGCAGGGAAGCTGCTACCATCAAATGTTTGCCCTCATTAGACTCCCCTCTGGAAGCGCTTTCACTGCAAGCTGCAGATTCCCTCCTAACAGCAAGCTTTAGGATAGGATACTGAATTGTAACTTAACTGCGGCTAATAAGGCGAAATTAGAAAAGAGAGTATCTCCCGCAGGGAAGCTGCTACCATCAAATGTTTGCCCTCGTTAGACTCCCCTCTGGAAGCGCTTTCACTGCAAGCTGCAGATTCCCTCCTAACAGCAAGCTTTAGGATAGGGTACTGAATTGTAACTTACTTTCGCCTAATAATGCGATTTTAGCAAAGAGAGTATCTCCCGCAGGGAAGCTGCTACCATCAAATATTTGCCCTCATTAGACTCCCCTCTGGAAGTGCTTTCACTGCAAGCTGCAGATTCCCTCCTAACAGCAAGCTTTAGGATAGGATACTGAATTGTAACTTAACTGCGGCTAATAAGGCGAAACTAGAAAAGAGAGTATCTCCCGCAGGGAAGCTGCTACCATCAAATGTTTGCCCTCATTAGACTCCCCTGTGGAAGCGCTTTCACTGCAAGCTGCAGATTCCCTCCTAACAGCAAGCTTTAGGATAGGGTACTGAATTGTAACTTACTTTCGCCTAATAATGCGATTTTGGAAAAGAGACTATCTCCCGCAGGGAAGCTGCTACCATCAAATCTTTGCCCTCATTAGACTCCCCTCTGGAAGCGCTTTCACTGCAAGCTGCAGATTCCCTCCTAACAGCAAGCTTTAGGATAGGGTACTGAATTGTAACTTAACTGCGGCTAATAATGCGATTTTGGCAAAGAGATTATCTCCCGCAGGGAAGCTGCTACCATCAAATGTTTGCCCTCATTAGACTCCCCTCTGGAAGCGCTTTCAATGCAAGCTGCAGATTCTCTCCTAACAGCAAGCTTTAGGATAGGGTACTGAATTGTAACTTTCTTTCGGATAATAATGTGATTTTGGCAAAGAGAGTATCTCCCGCAGGGAAGCTGCTACCATCAAATGTTTGCCCTCATTAGACTCCCCTCTGGAAGCGCTTTCACTGCAAGCTGCAGATTCCCTCCTAACAGCAAGCTTTAGGATAGGGTACTGAATTGTAACTTACTTTCGCCTAATAATGCGATTTTGGCAAAGAGAGTATCTCCCGCAGGGAAGCTGCTACCATCAAATGTTTCCCCTCATTAGACTCCCCTGTGGAAGCGCTTTCACTGCAAGCTGCAGATTCCCTCCTAACAGCAAGCTTTAGGTTAGGATACTGAATTGTAACTTAACTGCGGCTAATAAGGCGAAATTAGAAAAGAGAGTATCTCCCGCAGGGAAGCTGCTACCATCAAATGTTTGCCCTCGTTAGACTCCCCTCTGGAAGCGCTTTCACTGCAAGCTGCAGATTCCCTCCTAACAGCAAGCTTTAGGATAGGGTACTGAATTGTAACTTACTTTCGCCTAAAAATGCGATTTTGGCAAAGAGAGTATCTCCCGCAGGGAAGCTGCTACCATCAAATGCTTGCCCTCATTAGACTCCCCTCTGGAAGCGCTTTCACTGCAAGCTGCAGATTCCCTCCTAACAGCAAGCTTTAGGATAGGGTACTGAATTGTAACTTACTTTCGCCTAAAAATGCGATTTTGGCAAAGAGAGTATCTCCCGCAGGAAAGCTGCTACCATCAAATGTTTGCCCTCATTAGACTCCCCTCTGGAAGCGCTTTCACTGCAAGCTGCAGATTCCCTCCTAACAGCAAGCTTTAGGATAGGGTACTGAATTGTAACTTACTTTCGCCTAATAATGCGATTTTGGCAAAGAGAGTATCTCCCGCAGGGAAGCTGCTACCATCAAATGTTTGCCCTCATTAGACTCCCCTCTGGAAGCGCTTTCACTGCAAGCTGCAGATTCCCTCCTAACAGCAAGCTTTAGGATAGGGTACTGAATTGTAACTTAACTGCGGCTAATAAGGCGATTTTTGCAAAGAGAGTATCTCCCGCAGGGAAGCTGCTACCATCAAATGTTTGCCCTCATTAGACTCCCCTCTGGAAGCGCTTTCACTGCAAGCTGCAGATTCCCTCCTAACAGCAAGCTTTAGGATAGGGTACTGAATTGTAACTTACTTTCGCCTAATAATGCGATTTTAGCAAAGAGAATATCTCCCGCAGGGAAGCTGCTACCATCAAATGTTTGCCCTCAATAGACTACCCTCTGGAAGCGCTTTCACTGCAAGCTGCAGATTCCCTCCTAACAGCAAGCTTTAGGATAGGGTACTGAATTGTAACTTAACTGCGGCTAATAAGGCGATTTTGGCAAAGAGAATATCTCCCGCAGGGAAGCTGCTACCATCAAATGTTTGCCCTCATTAGACTCCCCTCCGGAAGCGCTTTCACTGCAAGCTGCAGATTCCCTCCTAACAGCAAGCTTTAGGATAGGGTACTGAATTGTAACTTACTTTCGCCTAATATTGCGATTATGGAAATGAGACTATCTCCCGCAGGAAAGCTGCTACCATCAAATGTTTCCCCTCATTAGACTCCCCTCTGGAAGCGCTTTCACTGCAAGCTGCAGATTCCCTCCTAACAGCAAGCTTTAGGATAGGGTACTGAATTGTAACTTAACTGCGGCTAATAATGCGATTTTGGCAAAGAGAGTATCTCCCGCAGGGAAGCTGCTACCATCAAATGTTTGCCCTCATTAGACTCCCCTCTGGAAGCGCTTTCACTGCAAGCTGCAGATTCCCTCCTAACAGCAAGCTTTAGGATAGGGTACTGAATTGTAACTTAACTGCCGCTAATAAGGCGATTTTGGCAAAGAGAATATCTCCCGCAGGGAAGCTGCTACCATCAAATGTTTGCCCCCGTTAGACTCCCCTCTCGAAGTGCTTTCACTGCAAGCTGCAGATTCCCTCCTAACAGCAAGCTTTAGGATAGGGTACTGAATTGTAACTTAACTGCGGCTAATAAGGCGATTTTGGCAAAGAGAATATGTCCCGCAGGGAAGCTGCTACCATCAAATGTTTGCCCTCATTAGACTCCCCTCTGGAAGCGCTTTCACTGCAAGCTGCAGATTCCCTCCTAACAGCAAGCTTTAGGATAGGGTACTGAATTGTAACTTAACTGCGGCTAATAATGCGATTTTTGCAAAGAGCGTATCTCCCGCAGGGAAGCTGCTACCATCAAATGTTTGCCCTCATTAGACTCCCCTCTGGAAGCGCTTTCACTGCAAGCTGCAGATTCCCTCCTAACAGCAAGCTTTAGGATAGAGTACTGAATTGTAACTTAACTGCGGCTAATAATGTGATTTTGGCAAAGAGATTATCTCCCGCAGGGAAGCTGCTACCATCAAATGTTTGCCCTCATTAGACTCCCCTCTGGAAGCGCTTTCACTGCAAGCTGCAGATTCCCTCCTAACAGCAAGCTTTAGGATAGGGTACTGAATTGTAACTTACTTTCGCCTAATAATGCGATTTTGGCAAAGAGAATATCTCCCGCAGGGAAGCTGCTACCATCAAACGTTTGCCCTCGTTAGACTCCCCTCTGGAAGTGCTTTCAATGCAAGCTGCAGATTCTCTCCTAACAGCAAGCTTTAGGATAGGGTACTGAATTGTAACTTACTTTCGCCTAATAATGCGATTATGGCAAACAGAGTATCTCCCGTAGGGAAGCTGCTACCATCAAATGTTTCCCCTCATTAGACTCCCCTCCGGAAGCGCTTTCACTACAAGCTGCAGATTCCCTCCTAACAGCAAGCTTTAGGATAGGGTACTGAATTGTAACTTCAGAGCGGCTAATAAGGCGATTTTGGCAAAGAGAGTATCTCCCGCAGGGAAGCTGCTACCATCAAATGTTTGCCCTCATTAGACTCCCCTGTGGAAGCGCTTTCACTGCAAGCTGCAGATTCCCTCCTAACAGCAAGCTTTAGGATAGGGTACTGAATTGTTTTCTTAACTGCGGCTAATAAGGCGAAATTGGAAAAGAGAGTATCTCCCGCAGGGAAGCTGCTACCATCAAATGTTTGCCCTCGTTAGACTCCCTTCTGGAAGCGCTTTCACTGCAAGCTTCAGATTCCCTCCTAACAGCAAGCTTTAGGATAGGGTACTGAATTGTAACTTACTTTCGCCTAATAATGCGATTTTGGCAAAGAGAGTATCTCCCTCAGGGAGGCTGCTACCATCAAATGTTTGCCCTCATTAGACTCCCCTCTGGAAGTGCTTTCACTGCAAGCTGCAGATTCCCTCCTAACAGCAAGCTTTAGGATAGGGTACTGAATTGTAACTTACTTTCGCCTAATAATTCGATTTTGGAAAAGAGACTATCTCCCGCAGGAAAGCTGCTACCATCAAATGTTTCCTCTCATTAGACTCCCCTCTGGAAGCGCTTTCACTGCAAGCTGCAGATTCCCTCCTAACAGCAAGCTTTAGGATAGGGTACTGAATTGTAACTTAACTGCGGCTAATAAGGCGATTATGGCAAAGAGAATACCTCCCGCAGGGAAGCTGCTACCATCAAATGTTTGCCCTCATTAGACTCCCCTCTGGAAGCGCTTTCACTGCAAGCTGCAGATTCCCTCCTAACAGCAAGCTTTAGGATAGTGTACTGAATTGTAACTTATCTGCGGCAAATAAGGCGAAATTGGAAAAGAGAGTATCTCCCGCAGGGAAGCTGCTACCATCAAATGTTTGCCCTCGTTAGACTCCCCTCTGGAAGCGCTTTCACTGCAAGCTTCAGATTCCCTCCTAACAGCAAGCTTTAGGATAGGGTACTGAATTGTAACTTACTTTCTCCTAATAATTCGATTTTGGAAAAGAGACTATCTCCCGCAGGAAAGCTGCTACCATCAAATGTTTCCTCTCATTAGACTCCCCTCTGGAAGCGCTTTCACTGCAAGCTGCAGATTCCCTCCTAACAGCAAGCTTTAGGATAGGGTACTGAATTGTAACTTACTTTCGCATAATAATGCGATTTTGGCAAAGAGAGTATCTCCCGCAGGGAAGCTGCTACCATCAAATGTTTGCCCTCATTAGACTCCCCTCTGGAAGCGCTTTCACTGCAAGCTGCAGATTCCCTCCTAACAGCAAGCTTTAGGATAGGGTACTGAATTGTAACTTAACTGTGGCTAATAAGGCGATTTTGGCAAAGAGAATATCTCCCGCAGGGAAGCTGCTACCATCAAATGTTTGCCCTCATTAGACTCCCCTCTGGAAGCGCTTTCACTGCAAGCTGCAGATTCCCTCCTAACAGCAAGCTTTAGGATAGGGTACTGAATTGTAACTTACTTTCGCCTAATAATGCGATTTTGGAAAAGAGAGTATCTCCCGCAGGGAAGCTGCTACCATCAAATGTTTGCCCTCATTAGACTCCCCTCTGGAAGTGCTTTCACTGCAAGCTGCAGATTCCCTCCTAACAGCAAGCTTTAGGATAGGGTACTGAATTGTAACTTACTTTCGCCTAATAATGCAATTTTGGTAAAGAGAGTCTCTCCCGCAGGAAAGCTGCTACCATCAAATGTTTCCCCTCATTAGACTCCCCTGTGGAAGCGCTTTCACTGCAAGCTGCAGATTCCCTCCTAACAGCAAGCTTTAGGATAGTGTACTGAATTGTAACTTATCTGCGGCAAATAAGGCGAAATTGGAAAAGAGAGTATCTCCCGCAGGGAAGCTGCTACCATCAAATGTTTGCCCTCATTAGACTCCCCTCTGGAAGCGCTTTCACTGCAAGCTGCAGATTCCCTCCTAACAGCAAGCTTTAGGATAGGGTACTGAATTGTAACTTAACTGCGGATAATAAGGCGATTTTGGCAAAGAGAATATCTCCCGCAGGGAAGCTGCTACCATCAAATGTTTGCCCTTATTAGACTCCCCTCTGGAAGTGCTTTCACTGCAAGCTGCAGATTCCCTCCTAACAGCAAGCTTTAGGATAGGTTATTGAATTGTAACTTACTTTCGCCTAATATTGCTATTTTGGAAATGAGACTATCTCCCGCAGGAAAGCTGCTACCATCAAATATTTCCCCTCATTAGACTCCCCTCTGGAAGTGCTTTCACTGAAAGCTGCAGATTCCCTCCTAACAGCAAGCTTTAGGATAGGGTACTGAATTGTAACTTACTTTCGCCTAATAAGGGGAAATTGGAAAAATAGAGTATCTCCCGCAGGGAAGCTGCTACCATCAAATGTTTGCCCTCGTTAGACTCCCCTCTGGAAGCGCTTTCACTGCAAGCTGCAGATTCCCTCCTAACAGCAAGCTTTAGGATAGGGTACTGAATTGTAACTTACTTTCGCCTAATAAGGCGAAATTGGAAAAATAGAGTATCTCCCGCAGGGAAGCTGCTACCATCAAATGTTTGCCCTCGTTAGACTCCCCTCTGGAAGCGCTTTCACTGCAAGCTGCAGATTCCCTCCTAACAGCAAGCTTTAGGATAGAGTACTGAATTGTAACTTAACTGCGGCTAATAAAGCGATTTTTTCAAAGGGAGTATCTCCCGCAGGGAAGCTGCTACCATCAAATGTTTGCCCTCATTAGACTCCCCTCTGGAAGCGCTTTCACTGCAAGCTGCAGATTCCCTCCTAACAGCAAGCTTTAGGATAGGGTACTGAATTGTAACTTAACTGCGGCTAATAAGGCGATTTTGGCAAAGAGAATATCTCCCGCAGGGAAGCTGCTACCATCAAATGTTTGCCCTTATTAGACTCCCCTCTGGAAGTGCTTTCACTGCAAGCTGCAGATTCCCTCCTAACAGCAAGCTTTAGGATAGGGTACTGAATTGTAACTTACTTTCGCCTAATATTGCTATTTTGGAAATGAGACTATCTCCCGCAGGAAAGCTGCTACCATCAAATGTTTCCCCTCATTAGACTCCCCTCTGGAAGTGCTTTCACTGAAAGCTGCAGATTCCCTCCTAACAGCAAGCTTTAGGATAGGGTACTGAATTGTAACTTACTTTCGCCTAATAAGGCGAAATTGGAAAAATAGAGTATCTCCCGCAGGGAAGCTGCTACCATCAAATGTTTGCCCTCGTTAGACTCCCCTCTGGAAGCGCTTTCACTGCAAGCTGCAGATTCCCTCCTAACAGCAAGCTTTAGGATAGGGTACTTAATTGTAACTTACTTTCGCCTAATAATGCGATTTTGGCAAAGAGAGTATCTCCCGCAGGGAAGCTGCTACCATCAAATGTTTGCCCTCATTAGACTCCCCTCTGGAAGCGCTTTCAATGCAAGCTGCAGATTCCCTCCTAACAGCAAGCTTTAGGATAGGGTACTGAATTGTAACTTAACTGCGGCTAATAAGGCGATTATGGCAAAGAGAGTATCTCCCGCAGGGAAGCTGCTACCATCAAATGTTTGCCCTCGTTAGACTCCCCTCTGGAAGCGCTTTCACTGCAAGCTGCAGATTCCCTCCTAACAGCAAGCTTTAGGATAGGGTACTGAATTGTAACTTACTTTCGCCTAATAATGCGATTTTGGCAAAGAGAGTATCTCCCGCAGGGAAGCTGCTACCATCAAATGTTTGCCCTCATTAGACTCCCCTCTGGAAGCGCTTTCACTGCAAGCTGCAGATTCCCTCCTAACAGCAAGCTTTAGGATAGGGTACTGAATTGTAACTTAACTGCGGCTAATAAGGAGATTTTTGCAAAGGGAGTATCTCCCGCAGGGAAGCTGCTACCATCAAATGTTTGCCCTCATTAGACTCCCCTCTGGAAGCGCTTTCACTGCAAGCTGCAGATTCCCTCCTAACAGCAAGCTTTAGGATAGGGTACTGAATTGTAACTTAACTGCGGTTAATAAGGCGATTTTGGCAAAGAGAATATCTCCCGCAGGGAAGCTGCTACCATCAAATGTTTGCCCTCATTAGACTCCCCTCTGGAAGCGCTTTCACTGCAAGCTGCAGATTCCCTCCTAACAGCAAGCTTTAGGATAGGGTACTGAATTGTAACTTACTTTCGCCTAATAATGCGATTTTATCAAAGAGAGTATCTCCCGCAGGGAAGCTGCTACCATCAAATATTTGCCCTCATTAGACTCTCCTCTGGAAGCGCTTTCACTGCAAGCTGCAGATTCCCTCCTAACAGCAAGCTTTAGGATAGGGTACTGAATTGTAACTTAGTTTCGCCTAATAATGCGATTTTGGCAAAGAGAGTATCTCCCGCAGGGAAGCTGCTACCATCAAATGTTTGCCCTCGTTAGACTACCCTCTGGAAGCGCATTCACTTCAAGCTGCAGATTCCCTCCTAACAGCAAGCTTTAGGATAGGGTACTGAATTGTAACTTACTTTCGCCTAATAAGGCGAAATTGGAAAAATAGAGTATCTCCCGCAGGGAAGCTGCTACCATCAAATGTTTGCCCTCATTAGACTCCCCTCTGGAAGCGCTTTCACTGCAAGCTGCAGATTCCCTCCTAACAGCAAGCTTTAGGATAGGGTACTGATTTGTAACTTACTTTCGCCTAATAATGCGATTTTGGCAAAGAGAGTATCTCCCGCAGGGAAGCTGCTACCATCAAATGTTTGCCCTCATTAGACTCCCCTCTGGAAGCGCTTTCACTGCAAGCTGCAGATTCCCTCCTAACAGCAAGCTTTAGGATAGGGTACTGAATTGTAACCTAACTGCGGCTAATAAGGCGATTTTGGGAAAGAGAATATCTCCCGCAGGGAAGCTGCTACCATCAAATGTTTGCCCTCATTAGACTCCCCTCTGGAAGCGCTTTCACTGCAAGCTGCAGATTCCCTCCTAACAGCAAGCTTTAGGATAGGGTACTGAATTGTAACTTACTTTCGCCTAATAATGCGATTTTGGCAAAGAGAGTATCTCCCGCAGGGAAGCTGCTACCATCAAATGTTTGCCCTCATTAGACTCCCCTCTGGAAGCGCTTTCATTGCAAGCTGCAGATTCCCTCCTAACAGCAAGCTTTAGGATAGGGTACTGAATTGTAACTTAACTGCGGCTAATAAGGCGATTTTGGCAAAGAGAATATCTCCCGCAGGGAAGCAGCTACCATCAAATGTTTGCCCTCATTAGACTCCCCTCTGGAAGCGCTTTCACTGCAAGCTGCAGATTCCCTCCTAACAGCAAGCTTTAGGATAGGGTACTGAATTGTAACTTACTTTCGCCTAATAATGCGATTTTGGCAAAGAGAGTATCTCCCGCAGGGAAGCTGCTACCATCAAATATTTGCCCTCATTAGACTCTCCTCTGGAAGCGCTTTCACTGCAAGCTGCAGATTCCCTCCTAACAGCAAGCTTTAGGATAGGGTCCTGAATTGTAACTTACTTTCGCTTAATAATGCGATTTTGGCAAAGAGAGTATCTCCCGCAGGAAAGCTGCTACCATCAAATGTTTGCCCTCATTAGACTCCCCTCCGGAAGCGCTTTCTCGGCAAGCTGCAGATTCCCTCGTAACAGCATGTTTTAGGATAGGGTACTGAATTGTAACTTAAGAGCGGCTAATAAGGCGATTTTGGCAAAGAGAGTATCTCCCGCAGGGAAGCTGCTACCATCAAATGTTTGCCCTCATTAGACTCCCCTCTGGAAGCGCTTTCACTGCAAGCTGCAGATTCCCTCCTAACAGCAAGCTTTAGGATAGGGTACTGAATTGTAACTTACTTTCGCCTAATAATGCGATTTTGGCAAAGAGAGTGTCTCCCGCAGGGAAGCTGCTACCATCAAATGTTTCCCCTCATTAGACTCCCCTGTGGAAGCGCTTTCACTGCAAGCTGCAGATTCCCTCCTAACAGCAAGCTTTAGGATAGGGTACTGAAGTGTAACTTAACTGCGGCTAATAAGGCGATTTTGGCAAAGAGATTATCTCCCGTAGGGAAGCTGCTACCATCAAATGTTTGCCCTCATTAGACTCCCCTCTGGAAGCGCTTTCACTGCAAGCTGCAGATTCCCTCCTAACAGCAAGCTTTAGGATAGGGTACTGAATTGTAACTTACTTTCTCCTAATAATGCGATTTTGGCAAAGAGAGTATCTCCCGCAGGGAAGCTGCTACCATCAAATATTTGCCCTCATTAGACTCCCCTCTGGAAGCGCTTTCACTGCAAGCTGCAGATTCCCTCCTAACAGCAAGCTTTAGGATAGGGTACTGAATTGTAACTTACTTTCGCCTAATAACGCGATTTTGGCAAAGAGAGTATCTCCCGCAGGGGAGCTGCTACCATCAAATGTTTCCCCTCATTAGACTCCCCTCTGGAAGCGCTTTCACTGCAAGCTGCAGATTCCCTCCTAACAGCAAGCTTTAGGATAGGGTACTGAATTGTAACTTAACTGCGGCTAATAAGACGATTTTGGGAAAGAGAATATCTCCCGCAGGGAAGCTGCTACCATCAAATGTTTGCCCTCATTAGACTCCCCTCTGGAAGCGCTTTCACTGCAAGCTGCAGATTCTCTCCTAACAGCAAGCTTTAGGATAGGGTACTGAATTGTAACTTAACTGCGGCTAAAAATGCGATTATGGCAAAAAGAGTATCTCCCGCAGGGAAGCTGCTACCATCAAATGTTTGCCCTCATTAGACTCCCCTCTGGAAGCGCTTTCACTGCAAGCTGCAGATTCCCTCCTAACAGCAAGCTTTAGGATAGGGTACTGAATTGTAACTTAACTGCGGCTAATAAGGAGATTTTTGCAAAGGGAGTATCTCCCGCAGGGAAGCTGCTACCATCAAATGTTTGCCCTCATTAGACTCCCCTCTGGAAGCGCTTTCACTGCAAGCTGCAGATTCCCTCCTAACAGCAAGCTTTAGGTTAGGATACTGAATTGTAACTTAACTGCGGCTAATAAGGCGATTTTGGCAAAGAGAATATCTCCCGCAGGGAAGCTGCTACCATCAAATGTTTGCCCTCATTAGACTCCCCTCTGGAAGCGCTTTCACTGCAAGCTGCAGATTCCCTCCTAACAGCAAGCTTTAGGATAGGGTACTGAATTGTAACTTACTTTCGCCTAATAATGCGATTTTATCAAAGAGAGTATCTCCCGCAGGGAAGCTGCTACCATCAAATGTTTGCCCTCATTAGTCTCCCCTCTGGAAGTGCTTTCACTGAAAGCTGCAGATTCCCTCCTAACAGCAAGCTTTAGGATAGGGTACTGAATTGTAACTTACTTTCGCCTAATAATGCGATTATGGAAAAGAGAGTATCTCCCGCAGGGAAGCTGCTACCATCAAATGTTTCCCCTCATTAGACTCCCCTGTGGAAGCGCTTTCACTGCAGCTGCAGATTCCCTCCTAACAGCAAGCTTTAGGATAGTGTACTGAATTGTAACTTAACTGCGGCTAATAAGGCGAAATTGGAAAAGAGAGTATCTCCCGCAGGGAAGCTGCCACCATCAAATGTTTGCCCTCGTTAGACTCCCCTCTGGACGCGCTTTCACTGCAAGCTGCAGATTCCCTCCTAACAGCAAGCTTTAGGATAGGGTACTGAATTGTAACTTACTTTCGCCTAATAATGCGATTTTGGCAAAGAGAGTATCTCCCGCAGGGAAGCTGCTACCATCAAATATTTGCCCTCATTAGACTCTCCTCTGGAAGCGCTTTCACTGCAAGCTGCAGATTCCCTCCTAACAGCAAGCTTTAGGATAGGGTACTGAATTGTAACTTACTTTCGCCTAATAATGCGATTTTGGCAAAGAGAGTATCTCCCGCAGGGAAGCTGCTACCATCAAATGTTTGCCCTCGTTAGACTACCCTCTGGAAGCGCATTCACTTCAAGCTGCAGATTCCCTCCTAACAGCAAGCTTTAGGATAGGGTACTGAATTGTAACTTACTTTCGCCTAATAAGGCGAAATTGGAAAAATAGAGTATCTCCCGCAGGGAAGCTGCTACCATCAAATGTTTGCCCTCATTAGACTCCCCTCTGGAAGCGCTTTCACTGCAAGCTGCAGATTCCCTCCTAACAGCAAGCTTTAGGATAGGGTACTGATTTGTAACTTACTTTCGCCTAATAATGCGATTTTGGCAAAGAGAGTATCTCCCACAGGGAAGCTGCTACCATCAAATGTTTGCCCTCATTAGACTCCCCTCTGGAAGCGCTTTCACTGCAAGCTGCAGATTCCCTCCTAACAGCAAGCTTTAGGATAGGGTACTGAATTGTAACTTACTTTCGCCTAATAATGCGTGTTTAGCAAAGAGAGTATCTCCCGCAGGGAAGCTGCTACCATCAAATGTTTGCCCTCGTTAGACTCCCCTCTGGAAGCGCTTTCACTGCAAGCTGCAGATTCCCTCCTAACAGCAAGCTTTAGGATAGGGTACTGAATTGTAACTTACTTTCGCCTAATATTGCGATTTTGGCAAAGAGAGTATCTCCCGCAGGGAAGCTGCTACCATCAAATGTTTCCCCTCATTAGACTCCCCTCTGGAAGCGCTTTCTCTGCAAGCTGCAGATTCCCTCCTAACAGCAAGCTTTAGGATAGGGTACTGAATTGTAACTTACTTTCGCCTAATAATGCGATTTTGGCCATGAGAGTATCTCCCGCAGGGAAGCTGCTACCATCAAATGTTTGCCCTCGTTAGACTCCCCTCTGGAAGCGCTTTCTCTGCAAGCTGCAGATTCCCTCCTAGCCGCTAGCTTTAGGATAGGGTACTGAATTGTAACTTACTTTCGCATAAAAATGCGATTTTGGAAAAGAGACTATCTCCCGCAGGGAAGCTGCTACCATCAAATGCTGGCTCTCGTTAGATTCCTCTCTTGAAGCACTTTCACTGCAAGCTGCAGATTCCCTCCTAACAGCAAGCTTTAGGATAGGGTACTGAATTGTAACTTACTTTCGCCTAATAATGCGATTTTGGACAAGAGAATATCTCCCGCAGGGAAGCTGCTACCATCAAATGTTTGCCCTCATTAGCCTCCCGTCTGGAAGCGCTTTCACTGCAAGCTGCAGATTCCCTCCTAACAGCAAGCTTTAGGATAGGGTACTGAATTGTAACTTACTTTCGCCTAATAATGCGATTTTTGAAAAGAGAGTATCTCCCGCAGGGAAGCTGCTACCATCAAATATTTGCCCTCATTAGACTCTCCTCTGGAAGCGCTTTCACTGCAAGCTGCAGATTCCTTCCTAACAACAAGCTTTAGGATAGGGTACTGAATTGTAACTTAATTGCGGCTAATAAGGCGATTTTGGCAAAGAGAGTATCTCCCGCAGGGAAGCTGCTACCATCAAATGTTTGCCCTCATTAGACTCCCCTCTGGAAGCGCTTTCACTGCAAGCTGCAGATTCCTTCCTAACAGGAAGCTTTAGGATAGGGTACTGAATTGTAACTTAAGTGCGGCGAATAAGGCGATTTTGGCAAAGAGAGTATCTCCCGCAGGGAAGCTGCTACCATCAAATGCTTGCCCTCATTAGACTCCCATCTGGAAGCGCTTTCACTGCAAGCTGCAGATTCCCTCCTAACAGCAAGCTTTAGGATAGGGTACTGAATTGTAACTTACTTTCGCCTAATAATGCGATTTTGGGAAAGAGACTATCTCCCGCAGGGAAGCTGCTACCATCAAATGTTTGCCCTCATTAGACTACCCTCTGGAAGCGCTTTCACTGCAAGCTGTAGATTCCCTCCTAACAGCAAGCTTTAGGATAGGGTACTGAATTGTAACTTACTTTCGCCTAATAATGCGATTTTGGCAAAGAGAGTATATCCCGCAGGGAAGCTGCTAACATCAAATCTTTGCCCTCCTTAGACTCCCCTCTGGAAGCGCTTTCACTGCAAGCTGCAGATTCCCTCCTAACAGCAAGCTTTAGGATAGGGTACTGAATTGTAACTTAACTGCGGCTAATAAGGCGATTTTAGCAAAGAGAATATCTCCCGCAGGGAAGCTGTTACCATCAAATGTTTGCCCTCATTAGACTCCCCTCTGGAAGCGCTTTCACTGCAAGCTGCAGATTCCCTCCTAACAGCAAGCTTTAGGATAGGGTACTGAATTGTAACTTACTTTCGCCTAATAATGCGATTTTGGCAAAGAGACTACCTCCCGCAGGGAAGCTGCTACCATCAAATGTTTGCCCTCATTAGACTCCCCTCTGGAAGCGCTTTCACTGAAAACTGTACATTCCCTCCTAACAGCAAGCTTTAGGATAGGGTACTGAATTGTAACTTACTTTCGCCTAATAATGCGATTTTGGCAAAGAGAGTATCTCCCGCAGGGAAGCTGCTAACATCAAATGTTTGCCCTCATTAGACTCCCCTCTGGAAGCGCTTTCACTGCAAGCTGCAGATTCCCTCCTAACAGCAAGCTTTAGGATAGGGTACTGAATTGTAACTTACTTTCGCCTAATAAGGCGATTTGGCAAAGAGAGTATCTCCCGCAGGGAAGCTGCTACCATCAAATGTTTGCCCTCATTAGACTCCCCTCTGGAAGTGCTTTCACTGCAAGCTGTAGATTCCCTCCTAACAGCAAGCTTTAGGATAGGGTACTGAATTGTAACTTACTTTCGCCTAGTAATGCGATTTTGGCAAAGAGAGTATCTCCCGCAGGGAAGCTGCTACCATCAAATGTTTGCCCTCATTAGACTCCCCTCTGGAAGCGCTTTCACTGCAAGCTGCAGATTCCCTCCTAACAGCAAGCTTTAGGATAGGGTACTGAATTGTATCTTACTTTCGCCTAATAATGCGATTTTGGCAAAGAGAGTATCTCCCGCAGGGAAGCTGCTACCATCAAATGTTTGCCCTCATTAGACTCCCCTCTGGAAGCGCTTTCACTGCAAGCTGCAGATTCCCTCCTAACAGCAAGCTTTAGGATAGTGTACTGAATTGTAACTTAACTGAGGCTAAAAAGGCGATTTTAGCAAAGACAATATCTCCCGCAGGGAAGCTGTTACCATCAAATGTTTGCCCTCATTAGACTCCCCTCTGGAAGCGCTTTCACTGCAAGCTGCAGATTCCCTCCTAACAGCAAGCTGTAGGACAGTGTACTGAATTGTAACTTAACTACGGCTAATAAGGCGATTTTGGCAAAGAGAGTATCTCCCGCAGGGAAGCTGCTACCATCAAATGTTTGCCCTCATTAGACTCCCCTCTGGAAGCGCTTTCACTGCAAGCTGCAGATTCCCTCCTAACAGCAAGCTTTAGGATAGGGTACTGAATTGTAACTTAACCGCGGCTAATAAGGCGATTTGGCAAAGAGAATATCTCCCGCAGGGAAGCTGCAACCATCAAATGTTTGCCCTCATTAGACTCCCCTCTGGAAGCGCTTTCACTGCAAGCTGCAGATTCCCTCCTAACAGCAAGCTTTAGGATAGGGTACTGAATTGTAACTTACTTTCGCCTAATAAGGCTATTTTGGGAAAGAGAGTATCTCCCGCAGGGAAGCTGCTACCATCAAATGTTTGCCCTCATTAGACTCCCCTCTGGAAGCGCTTTCACTGCAAGCTGCAGATTCCCTCCTAACAGCAAGCTTTAGGATAGGGTACTGAATTGTAACTTACTTTCGCCTAATAATGCGATTATGGCAAAGAGACTATCTCCCGCAGGGAAGCTGCTGCCACCAAATGTTTGCCCTCATTAGTCTCCCCTCTGGAAGCGCTTTCACTGCAAGCTGCAGATTCCCTCCTAACAGCAAGCTTTAGGATAGGGTACTGAATTGTAACTTACTTTCGCCTAATAATGCGATTTTGGAAAAGAGAGTATCTCCTGCAGGGAAGCTGCTACCATCAAATGTTTGCCCTCATTAGACTCCCCGCTGGAAGCGCTTTCACTGCAAGCTGCAGATTCCCTCCTAACAGCAAGCTTTAGGATAGGGTACTGAATTGTAACTTACTTTCGCCTAATAAGGCGATTTTGGCAAAGAGAGTATCTCCCGCAGGGAAGCTGCTACCATCAAATGTTTGCCCTCATTAGACTCCCCTCTGGAAGCGCTTTCACTGCAAGCTGCAGATTCCCTCCTAACAGCAAGCTTTAGGATAGGGTACTGAATTGTAACTTAACTGCGGCTAATAAGGCGATTATGGCAAAGAGAATATCTCCCGCAGGGAAGCTGCTACCATCAAATGTTTGCACTCATTAGACTCCCCTCTGGAAGCGCTTTCACTGCAAGCTGCAGATTCCCTCCTAACAGCAAGCTTTAGGATAGGGTACTGAATTGTAACTTACTTTCGCCTAGTAATGCGATTTTGGCAAAGAGAATATCTCCCGCAGGGAATCTGCTACCATCAAATGTTTGCCCTCATTAGACTCCCCTCTGGAAGCGCTTTCACTGCAAGCTGCAGATTCCCTCCTAACAGCAAGCTTTAGGATAGGGTACTGAATTGTAACTTACTTTCGCCTAATAATGCGATTTTCGCAAAGAGAGTATCTCCCGCAGGGAAGCTGCTAACATCAAATGTTTGCCCTCATTAGACTCCCCTCTGGAAGCGCTTTCACTGCAAGCTGCAGATTCCCTCCTAACAGCAAGCTTTAGGATAGGGTACTGAATTGTAACTTAACCGCGGCTAATAAGGCGATTTGGCAAAGAGAATATCTCCCGCAGGGAAGCTGCAACCATCAAATGTTTGCCCTCATTAGACTCCCCTCTGGAAGCGCTTTCACTGCAAGCTGCAGATTCCCTCCTAACAGCAAGCTTTAGGATAGGGTACTGAATTGTAACTTACTTTCGCCTATTAAGGCGATTTTGGCAAAGAGAGTATCTCCCGCAGGGAAGCTGCTACCATCAAATGTTTGCCCTCATTAGACTCCCCTCTGGAAGCGCTTTCACTGCAAGCTGCAGATTCCCTCCTAACAGCAAGCTTTAGGATAGAGTATTGAATTGTAACTTACTTTCGCCTAATAATGCGATTATGGCAAAGAGACTATCTCCCGCAGGGAAGCTGCTGCCATCAAATGTTTGCCCTCATTAGTCTCCCCTCTGGAAGCGCTTTCACTGCAAGCTGCAGATTCCCTCCTAACAGCAAGCTTTAGGATAGGGTACTGAATTGTAACTTACTTTCGCCTAATAAGGCGATTTTGGCAAAGAGAGTATCTCCCGCAGGGAAGCTGCTACCATCAAATGTTTGCCCTCATTAGACTCCCCTCTGGAAGCGCTTTCACTGCAAGCTGCAGATTCCCTCCTAACAGCAAGCTTTAGGATAGGGTACTGAATTGTAACTTACTTTCGCCTAGTAATGCGATTTTGGCAAAGAGAATATCTCCCGCAGGGAAGCTGCTACCATCAAATGTTTGCCCTCATTAGACTCCCCTCTGGAAGCGCTTTCACTGCAAGCTGCAGATTCCCTCCTAACAGCAAGCTTTAGGATAGGGTACTGAATTGTAACTTAACTGAGGCTAATAATGCGATTTTAGCAAAGAGAATATCTCCCGCAGGGAAGCTGTTACCATCAAATGTTTGCCCTCATTAGACTCCCCTCTGGAAGCGCTTTCACTGCAAGCTGCAGATTCCCTCCTAACAGCAAGCTTTAGGATAGGGTACTGAATTGTAACTTAAATGCGGCTAATAAGGCGATTTTGGCAAAGAGAGTATCACCCACAGGGAAGCTGCTAACATCAAATGTTTGCCCTCATTAGACTCCCGTCTGGAAGCGCTTTCACTGCAAGCTGCAGATTCCCTCCTAACAGCAAGCTGTAGGACAGTGTACTGAATTGTAACTTAACTGCGGCTAATAAGGCGATTTTGGCAAAGAGAATATCTCCCGCAGGGAAGCTGCTACCATCAAATGTTTGCCCTCATTAGACTCCCCTCTGGAAGCGCTTTCGCTGCAAGCTGCAGATTCCCTCCTAACAGCAAGCTTTAAGATAGGGTACTGAATTGTAACTTAACTGCGGCTAATAATGTGATTATGGCAAAGAGACTATCTCCCGCAGGGAAGCTGCTACCATCAAATGTTTGCCCTCATTAGACTCCCCTCTGGAAGCGCTTTCACTGCAAGCTGCAGATTCCCTCCTAACAGCAAGCTTTAGGATAGGGTACTGAATTGTAACTTACTTTCGCCTAATAATGCGATTTTGGCAAAGAGACTATCTCCCGCAGGGAAGCTGTTACAATCAAATGTTTGCCCTCGTTAGACTACCCTCTGGAAGCGCATTCACTTCAAGCTGCAGATTCCCTCCTAACATCAAGCTTTAGGATAGGGTACTGAATTGTAACTTACTTTCGCCTAATAATGCGATTTTTGCAAAGAGACTATCTCCCGCAGGGAAGCTGCTACCATCAAATGTTTGCCCTCATTAGACTCCCCTCTGGAAGCGCTTTCACTGCAAGCTGCAGATTCCCTCCTAACAGCAAGCTTTAGGATAGGGTACTGAATTGTAACTTACTTTCGCCTAATAATGCGATATTGGCAAAGAGAGTATCTCCCGCAGGGAAGCTGCTACCTTCAAATGTTTGCCCTCATTAGACTCCCCTCTGGAAGCGCTTTCACTGCAAGCTGCAGATTCCCTCCTAACAGCAAGCTTTAGGATAGGGTACTGAATTGTAACTTAACTGCGGCTCATAAGGCGATTTTGGCAAAGAGAGTATCTCCCGCAGGGAAGCTGCTACCATCAAATATTTGCCCTCATTAGACTCCCCTCTGGAAGCGCTTTCACTGCAAGCTGCAGATTCCCTCCTAACAGCAAGCTTTAGGATAGGGTAGTGAATTGTAACTTACTTTCGCCTAATAATGCGATTTTGGCAAAGAGAGTATCTCCCGCAGGGAAGCTGCTACCATCAAATGTTTGCCCTCATTAGACTCCCCTCTGGAAGCGCTTTCACTGCAAGCTGCAGATTCCCTCCTAACAGCAAGCTTTAGGATAGGGTACTGAATTGTAACTTAACTGCGGCTAATAAGGCGATTTGGCAAAGAGAGTATCTCCCGCAGGCAAGCTGCTACCATCAAATGTTTGCCCTCGTTAGACTACCCTGTGGAAGCGCTTTCACTGCAAGCTGCAGATTCCCTCCTAACAGCAAGCTTAAGGATAGTGTCCTAAATTGTAACTTACTTTTGCCTAATAATGCGATTTTGGCAAAGAGAATATCTCCCGCAGGGAAGCTGCTACCATCAAATGTTTGCCCTCCTTAGACTCCCCTCTGGAAGCGCTTTCACTGCAAGCTGCAGATTCCCTCCTAACAGCAAGCTTTAGGATAGGGTACTGAATTGTAACTTCCTTTCGCCTAATAATGCGATTTTGGCAAAGAGAGTATCTCCCGCAGTGAAGCTGCTACCATCAAATGTTTGCCCTCATTAGACTCCCCTCTGGAAGCACTTTCACTGCAAGCTGCAGATTCCCTCCTAACAGCAAGCTTTAGGATAGGGTACTGAATTGTAACTTACTTTCGCCTAAAAATGCGATTTTGGCAAAGAGACTATCTCCCGCAGGGAAGCTGCTACCATCAAATCTTTGCCCTCATTAGACTCCCCTCTGGAAGCGCTTTCACTGCAAGCTGCAGATTCCCTCCTAACAGCAAGCTTTAGGATAAGGTACTGAATTGTAACTTACTTTCGCCTAATAATGCGATTTTGGCAAAGAGTCTATCTCCCGCAGGGAAGCTGCTACCATCAAATGTTTGCCCTCATTAGGCTCCCCTCTGGAAGCGCTTTCACTGCAAGCTGCAGATTCCCTCCTAACAGCAAGCTTTAGGATAAGGTACTGAATTGTAACTTACTTTCGCCTAATAATGCGATTTTGGCAAAGAGTCTATCTCCCGCAGGGAAGCTGCTACCATCAAATGTTTGCCCTCATTAGACTCCCGTCTGGAAGTGCTTTCACTGCAAGCTGCAGATTCCCTCCTAACAGCAAGCTTTAGAATAGGGTACTGAATTGTAACTTACTTTCGCCTAATAATGCGATTTTGGCAAAGAGAGTATCTCCCGCAGGGAAGCTGCTACCTTCAAATGTTTGCCCTCATTAGACTCCCCTCTGGAAGCGCTTTCACTGCAAGCTGCAGATTCCCTCCTAACAGCAAGCTTTAGGATAGGGTACTGAATTGTAACTTAACTGCTGCGAATAAGGCGATTATGGCAAAGAGAATATCTCCCGCAGGGAAGCTGCTACCATCAAATATTTGCCCTCATTAGACTCCCCTCTGGAAGCACTTTCACTGCAAGCTGCAGATTCCCTCCTAACAGCAAGCTTTAGGATAGGGTACTGAATTGTAACTTACTTTCGCCTAATAATGCGATTTTGGCAAAGAGATTATCTCCCACAGGGAAGCTGCTACCATCAAATGTTTGCCCTCATTAGACTCCCCTCTGGAAGCGCTTTCACTGCAAGCTGCAGATTCCCTCCTAACAGCAAGCTTTAGGATAGGGTACTGAATTGTAACTTACTTTCGCCTAATAATGCGATTTTGGCAAAGAGAGTATCTCCCGCAGGGAAGCTGCTACCATCAAATGTTTGCCCTCATTAGACTCCCGTCTGGAAGTGCTTTCACTGCAAGCTGCAGATTCCCTCCTAACAGCAAGCTTTAGGATAGGGTACTGAATTGTATCTTACTTTCGTCTAATAATGCGATTTTGGCAAAGAGAGTATCTCCCGCAGGGAAGCTGCTACCATCAAATGTTTGCCCTCATTAGACTCCCCTCTGGAAGCGCTTTCACTGCAAGCTGCAGATTCCCTCCTAATAGCAAGCTTTAGGATAGGGTACTGAATTGTAAGTTAACTGCGGCTCATAAGGCGATTTTGGCAAAGAGACTATCTCCCGCAGGGAAGCTGCTACCATCAAATGTTGGCCCTCATTAGACTCCCCTCTGGAAGCGCTTTCACTGCAAGCTGCAGATTCCCTCCTAACAGCAAGCTTTAGGATAGGGTACTGAATTGTAACTTACTTTCGACTAATAATGCGATTTTGGCAAAGAGAGTATCTCCCGCAGGGAAGCTGCTACCATAAAATGTTTGCCCTCATTAGACTCCCCTCTGGAAGCGCTTTCACTGCAAGCTGCAGATTCCCTCCTAACAGCAAGCTTTAGCATAGGGTACTGAATTGTAACTTAACTGCGGCTAATAACGCGATTTTGGCAAAGAGAGTATCTCCCGCAGGGAAGCTGCTACCATCAAATGTTTGCCCTCATTAGACTCCCCTCTGGAAGCGCTTTCACTGCAAGCTGCAGATTCCCTCCTAACAGCAAGCTTTAGGATAGGGTACTGAATTGTAACTTAACTGCGGCTCATAAGGCGATTTTGGCAAAGAGAATATCTCCCGCAGGGAAGCTGCTACCATCAAATGTTTGCCCTCATTAGACTCCCCTCTGGAAGCGCTTTCACTGCAAGCTGCAGATTCCCTCCTAACAGCAAGCTTTAGGATAGGGTACTGAATTCTATCTTATTTTCGCCTAATAATGCGATTTTGGCAAAGAGACTATCTCCCGCAGGGAAGCTGCTACCATCAAATGTTTGCCCTCGTTAGACTCCCCTATGGAAGTGCTTTCACTGCAAGCTGCAGATTCCCTCCTAACAGCAAGCTTTAGGATAGGGTACTGAATTGTATCTTACTTTCGCCTAATAATGCGATTTTGGGAAAGAGAGTATCTCCCGCAGGGAAGCTGCTACCATCAAATGTTTGCCGTCATTAGACTCCCCTCTGGAAGCGCTTTCACTGCAAGCTGCAGATTCCCTCCTAACAGCAAGCTTTAGGATAGGGTACTGAATTGTAACTTACTTTCGCCTAATAAAGCGATTATAGCAAAGAGAGTATCTCCCGCAGGGAAGCTGCTACCATCAAATGTTTGCCCTCATTAGACTCCCCTCTGGAAGCGCTTTCACTGCAAGCTGCAGATTCCCTCCTAACAGCAAGCTTTAGGATAGGGTACTGAATTGAAAGTTAACTGCGGCTCATAAGGCGATTTTGGCAAAGAGAATATCTCCCGCAGGGAAGCTGCTACCATCAAATGTTTGCCCTCATTAGACTCCCCTGTGGAAGCGCTTTCACTGCAAGCTGCAGATTCCCTCCTAACAGCAAGCTTTAGGATAGGGTACTGAATTGTAACTTAACTGCGGATAATAAGGCGATTTTGGCAAAGAGAGTATCTCCCGCAGGGAAGCTGCTACCATCAAATGTTTGCCCTCATTAGACTCCCCTCTGGAAGCGCTTTCACTGCAAGCTGCAGATTCCCTCCTAACAGCAAGCTTTAGGATAGGGTGCTGAATTGTAACTTACTTTCGCCTAATAATGCGATTATGGCAATGAGAGTATCTCCCGCAGGGAAGCTGCTGCCATCAAATGTTTGCCCTCATTATACTCCCCTCTGGAAGCGCTTTCACTGCAAGCTGCAGATTCCCTCCTAACAGCAAGCTTTAGGATAGGGTACTGAATTGTAACTTACTTTCGCCTAATGATGCGATTGTGGCAAAGAGAGTATCTCCCGCAGGGAAGCTGCTACCATCAAATGTTTGCCCTCATTAGACTCCCCTCTGGAAGCGCTTTCACTGCAAGCTGCAGATTCCCTCCTAACAGCAAGCTTTAGGATAGGGTACTGAATTGTAACTTAACTGCGGCTAATAAGGCGATTTTGGCAAAGAGAGTATCTCCCGCAGGGAAGCTGCTACCATCAAATGTTTGCCCTCATTAGACTCCCGTCTGGAAGCGCTTTCACTGCAAGCTGCAGATTCCCTCCTAACAGCAAGCTTTAGGATAGAGTACTGAATTGTATGTTACTTTCGCCTAATAATGCGATTTTGGCAAAGAGAATATCTCCCGCAGGGAAGCTGCTACCATCAAATGTTTGCCCTCATTAGACTCCCCTCTGGAAGCGCTTTCACTGCAAGCTGCAGATTCCCTCCTAACAGCAAGCTTTAGGATAGGGTACTGAATTGAAAGTTAACTGCGGCTCATAAGGCGATTTTGGCAAAGAGAATATCTCCCGCAGGGAAGCTGCTACCATCAAATGTTTGCCCTCATTAGACTCCCCTCTGGAAGCGCATTCACTGCAAGCTGCAGATTCCCTCCTAACAGCAAGCTTTAGGAAAGGGTACTGAATTGTAACTTAACTGCGGATAATAAGGCGATTTTGGCAAAGAGAGTATCTCCCGCAGGGAAGCTGCTACCATCAAATGTTTGCCCTCATTAGACTCCCCTCTGGAAGCGCTTTCACTGCAAGCTGCAGATTCCCTCCTAACAGCAAGCTTTAGGATAGGGTGCTGAATTGTAACTTATTTTCGCCTAATAATGCGATTTTGGCAAAGAGAGTATCTCCCGCAGTGAAGCTGCTACCAACAAATGTTTGTCCTCGTTAGACTCCCCTCTGGAAGTGCTTTCACTGCAAGCGGCAGATTCCCTCCTAACAGCAAGCTTTAGGATAGTGTACTGAATTGTAACTTACTTTCGCCTAATAATGCGATTTTGGCAAAGAGAGTATCTCCCGCAGGGAAGCTGCTACCATCAAATGTTTGCCCTCATTAGACTCCCCTCTGGAAGCGCTTTCACTGCAAGCTGCAGATTCCCTCCTAACAGCAAGCTTTAGGATAGGGTACTGAATTGTATCTTACTTTCGCCTAATAATGCGATTGTGGCAAAGAGAGTATCTCCCGCAGGGAAGCTGCTACCATCAAATGTTTGCCCTCATTAGACTCCCCTCTGGAAGCGCTTTCACTGCAAGCTGCAGATTCCCTCCTAACAGCAAGCTTTAGGATAGTGTGCTGAATTGTAACTTATTTTCGCCTAATAATGCGATTTTGGCAAAGAGAGTATCTCCCGCAGTGAAGCTGCTACCAACAAATGTTTGTCCTCGTTAGACTCCCCTCTGGAAGTGCTTTCACTGCAAGCTGCAGATTCCCTCCTAACAGCAAGCTTTAGGATAGGGTACTGAATTGTAACTTACTTTCGCCTAATAATGCGATTTTGGCAAAGAGAATATCTCCCGCAGGGAAGCTGCTACCATCAAATGTTTGCCCTCATTAGACTCCCCTCTGGAAGCGCTTTCACTGCAAGCTGCAGATTCCCTCCTAACAGCAAGCTTTAGGATAGGGTACTGAATTGTATCTTACTTTCGCCTAATAATGCGATTGTGGCAAAGAGAGTATCTCCCGCAGGGAAGCTGCTACCATCAAATGTTTGCCCTCATTAGACTCCCCTCTGGAAGCGCTTTCACTGCAAGCTGCAGATTCCCTCCTAACAGCAAGCTTTAGGATAGGGTACTGAATTGTAACTTACTTTCGCCTAATAATGTGATTTTGGCAAAGAGACTATAATTCGCAGGGAAGCTCCTGCCACCAAATGTTTGCCCTCATTAGACTCCCCTCTGGAAGCGCTTTCACTGCAAGCTGCAGATTCCCTCCTAACAGCAAGCTTTAGGATAGGGTACTGAATTGTAACTTACTTTGGCCTAATAAAGCGATTTTAGCAAAGAGAGTATCTCCCGCAGGGAAGCTGCTACCATCAAATATTTGCCCTCGTTAGACTCCCCTCTGGAAGCGCTTTCATTGCAAGCTCCAGATTCCCTCCTAACAGCAAGCTTTAGGATAGGGTACTGAATTGTATCTTACTTTCGCCTAATAATGCGATTTTGGGAAAGAGAGTATCTCCCGCAGGGAAGCTGCTACCATCAAATGTTTGCCCTCATTAGACTCCCCTCTGGAAGCGCTTTCACTGCAAGCTGCAGATTCCCTCCTAACAGCAAGCTTTAGGATAGGGTACTGAATTGTAACTTACTTTCGCCCAATAAAGCGATTTTGGCAAAGAGTCTATCTCCCGCAGGGAAGCTGCTACCATCAAATATTTGCCCTCGTTAGACTCCCCTCTGGAAGCGCTTTCATTGCAAGCTGCAGATTCCCTCCTAACAGCAAGCTTTAGGATAGGGTACTGAATTGTAACTTACTTTCGCCTAATAATGCGATTTTGGCAAAGAGACTATCTCCCGCAGGGAAGCTGCTACCATCAAATGTTTGCCCTCATTAGACTCCCCTCTGGAAGCGCTTTCACTGCAAGCTGCAGATTCCCTCCTAACACCAAGCTTCAGGATAGGGTACTGAATTGTAACTTACTTTCGCCTAATAATGCGATTTTGGCAAAGAGAGTATCTCCCGCAGGGAAGCTGCTACCATCAAATGTTTGCCCTCATTAGACTCCCCTCTGGAAGCGCTTTCACTGCAAGCTGCAGATTCCCTCCTAACAGCAAGCTTTAGGATAGGGTACTGAATTGTATCTTACTTTCGCCTAATAATGCGATTTTGGCAAAGAGAGTATCTCCCGCAGGGAAGCTGCTACCATCAAATGTTTGCCCTCCTTAGACTCCCCTCTGGAAGTGCTTTCACTGCAAGCGGCAGATTCCCTCCTAACAGCAAGCTTTAGGATAGGGTACTGAATTGTAACTTACTTTCGCCTAATAATGCGATTTTGGCAAAGAGAGTATCTCCCGCAGGAAGCTGCTACCATCAAATGTTTGCCCTCATTAGACTCCCCTCTGGAAGCGCTTTCACTGCAAGCTGCAGATTCCCTCCTAACAGCAAGCTTTAGGATAGGGTACTGAATTGTATCTTACTTTCGCCTAATAATGCGATTGTGGCAAAGAGAGTATCTCCCGCAGGGAAGCTGCTACCATCAAATGTTTGCCCTCATTAGACTCCCCTCTGGAAGCGCTTTCACTGCAAGCTGCAGATTCCCTCCTAACAGCAAGCTTTAGGATAGGGTACTGAATTGTAACTTAACTGCGGCTAATAAGGCGATTTTGGCAAAGAGAGTATCTCCCGCAGGGAAGCTGCTACCATCAAATGTTTGCCCTCATTAGACTCCCGTCTGGAAGCGCTTTCACTGCAAGCTGCAGATTCCCTCCTAACAGCAAGCTTTAGGATAGGGTACTGAATTGTAACTTACTTTCGCCTAATAATGCGATTTTGGCAAAGAGACTATAACTCGCAGGGAAGCTCCTGCCACAAAATGTTTGCCCTCATTAGACTCCCCTCTGGAAGCTCTTTCACTGCAAGCTGCAGATTCCCTCCTAACAGCAAGCTTTAGGAAAGGGTACTGAATTGTATCTTACTTTCGCCTAATAAGGCGATTTTGGGAAAGAGAGTATCTCCCGCAGGGAAGCTGCTACCATCAAACGTTTGCCCTCATTAGACTCCCCTCTGGAAGCGCTTTCACTGCAAGCTGCAGATTCCTCCTAACAGCAAGCTTTAGGATAGGGTACTGAATTGTAACTTACTTTGGCCTAATAAAGCGGATTTTAGCAAAGAGAGTATCTCCCGCAGGGAAGCTGCTACCATCAAATATTTGCCCTCGTTAGACTCCCCTCTGGAAGCGCTTTCATTGCAAGCTCCAGATTCCCTCCTAACAGCAAGCTTTAGGATAGGGTACTGAATTGTATCTTACTTTCGCCTAATAATGCGATTTTGGGAAAGAGAGTATCTCCCGCAGGGAAGCTGCTACCATCAAATGTTTGCCCTCATTAGACTCCCCTCTGGAAGCGCTTTCACTGCAAGCTGCAGATTCCCTCCTAACAGCAAGCTTTAGGATAGGGTACTGAATTGTAACTTAACTGCGGCTAATAAGGCGATTTTGGCAAAGAGAGTATCTCCCGCAGGGAAGCTGCTACCATCAAATGTTTGCCCTCATTAGACTCCCCTCTGGAAGCGCTTTCACTGCAAGATGCAGATTCCCTCCTAACAGCAAGCTTTAGGATAGGGTACTGAATTGTAACTTACTTTCGCCTAATAATGCGATTTTGGCAAAGAGAGTATCTCCCGCAGGGAAGCTGCTACCATCAAATGTTTGCCCTCGTTAGACTCCCCTCTGGAAGTGCTTTCACTGCAAGCTGCAGATTCCCTCCTAACAGCAAGCTTTAGGATAGGGTACTGAATTGTAACTTACTTTCGCCTAATAATGCGATTTTGGCAAAGAGAGTATCTCCCGCAGGGAAGCTTCTACCATCAAATGTTTGTCCTCATTAGACTCCCCTCTGGAAGCGATTTCACTGCAAGCTGCAGATTCCCTCCTAACAGCAAGCTTTAGGATAGGGTACTGAATTGTAACTTAACTGCGGATAATAAGGCGAATTTGGGAAAGAGAGTATCTCCCGCAGGGAAGCTGCTACCATCAAATGTTTGCCCTCATTAGACTCCCCTCTGGAAGCGCTTTCACTGCAAGCTGCAGATTCCCTCCTAACAGCAAGCTTTAGGATAGGATACTGAATTGTAACTTACTTTCGCCTAATAATGCGATTTTGGCAAAGAGAGTATCTCCCGCAGGGAAGCTGCTACCATCAAATGTTTGCCCTCATTAGACTCCCCTCTGGAAGCGCTTTCACTGCAAGCTGCAGATTCCCTCCTAACAGCAAGCTTTAGGATAGGGTTCTGAATTGTAACTTACTTTCGCCTAATAATGCGATTTTGGAAAAGAGAATATCTCCCGCAGGGAAGCTGCTACCATCAAATGTTTGCCCTCATTAGACTCCGCTCTGGAAGCGCTTTCACTGCAAGCTGCAGATTCCCTCCTAACAGCAAGCTTTAGGATAGGGTACTGAATTGTAACTTATTTTCGCCTAATAATGCGATTATGGCAAAGAGAGTATCTCCCGCAGGGAAGCTGCTACCATCAAATGTTTGCCCTCATTAGACTCCCCTCTGGAAGCGCTTTCACTGCAAGCTGCAGATTCCCTCCTAACAGCAAGCTTTAGGATAGGGTACTGAATTGTAACTTAACTGCGGCTAATAAGGCGATTATGGCAAAGAGAGTATCTCCCGCAGGGAAGCTGCTACCATCAAATGTTTGCCCTCATTAGACTACCCTGTGGAAGCGCTTTCACTGCAAGCTGCAGATTCTCTCCTAACAGCAAGCTTAAGTATAGTGTCCTAAATTGTAACTTACTTTTGCCTAATAATGCGATTTTGGCAAAGAGAGTAACTCCCGCAGGGAAGCTGCTACCATCAAATGTTTGCCCTCATTAGACTCCCCTCTGGAAGCACTTTCACTGCAAGCTGCAGATTCCCTCCTAACAGCAAGCTTTAGGATAGGGTACTGAATTGTAACTTACTTTCGCCTAAAAATGCGATTTTGGCAAAGAGACTATCTCCCGCAGGGAAGCTGCTACCATCAAATCTTTGCCCTCATTAGACTCCCCTCTGGAAGCGCTTTCACTGCAAGCTGCAGATTCCCTCCTAACAGCAAGCTTTAGGATAAGGTACTGAATTGTAACTTACTTTCGCCTAATAATGCGATTTTGGCAAAGAGTCTATCTCCCGCAGGGAAGCTGCTACCATCAAATGTTTGCCCTCATTAGACTCCCGTCTGGAAGTGCTTTCACTGCAAGCTGCAGATTCCCTCCTAACAGCAAGCTTTAGAATAGGGTACTGAATTGTAACTTACTTTCGCCTAATAATGCGATTTTGGCAAAGAGAGTATCTCCCGCAGGGAAGCTGCTACCTTCAAATGTTTGCCCTCATTAGACTCCCCTCTGGAAGCGCTTTCACTGCAAGCTGCAGATTCCCTCCTAACAGCAAGCTTTAGCATAGGGTACTGAATTGTAACTTAACTGCGGCTAATAAGGCGATTTTGGCAAAGAGAATATCTCCTGCAGGGAAGCTGCTACCATCAAATGTTTGCCCTCATTAGACTCCCGTCTGGAAGTGCTTTCACTGCAAGCTGCAGATTCCCTCCTAACAGCAAGCTTTAGGATAGGGTACTGAATTGTAACTTACTTTCGCCTAGTAATGCGATTTTGGCAAAGAGAGTATCTCCCGCAGGGAAGCTGCTACCATCAAATGTTTGCCCTCATTAGACTCCCCTCTGGAAGCGCTTTCACTGCAAGCTGCAGATTCCCTCCTAACAGCAAGCTTTAGGATAGGGTACTGAATTGTATCTTATTTTCGCCTAATAATGCGATTTTGGCAAAGAGACTATCTCCCGCAGGGAAGCTGCTACCATCAAATGTTTGCCCTCGTTAGACTCCCCTATGGAAGCTCTTTCACTGCAAGCTGCAGATTCCCTCCTAACAGCAAGCTTTAGGATAGGGTACTGAATTGTATCTTACTTTCGCCTAATAATGCGATTTTGGGAAAGAGAGTATCTCCCGCAGGGAAGCTGCTACCATCAAATGTTTGCCGTCATTAGACTCCCCTCTGGAAGCGCTTTCACTGCAAGCTGTAGATTCCCATCTAACAGCAAGCTTTAGGATAGGGTACTGAATTGTAACTTACTTTCGCCTAATAAAGCGATTTTAGCAAAGAGAGTATCTCCCGCAGGGAAGCTGCTACCATCAAATATTTGCCCTCATTAGACTCCCCTCTGGAAGCGCTTTCATTGAAAGCTGCAGATTCCCTCCTAACAGCAAGCTTTAGGATAGTGTACTGAATTGTAACTTAACTGCGGATAATAAGGCGATTTTGGCAAAGAGACTATCTCCCGCAGGGAAGCTGCTACCATCAAATGTTTGCCCTCATTAGACTCCCCTCTGGAAGCGCTTTCACTGCAAGCTGCAGATTCCCTCCTAACAGCAAGCTTTAGGATAGGGTACTGAATTGTAACTTAACTGCGGCTAATAAGGCGATTTTGGCAAAGAGAGTATCTCCCGCAGGGAAGCTGCTACCATCAAATATTTGCCCTCATTAGACTCCCCTCTGGAAGCGGTTTCACTGCAAGCTGCAGATTCCCTCCTAACAGCAAGCTTTAGGATAGGGTAGTGAATTGTAACTTACTTTCGCCTAATAATGCGATTTTGGCAAAGAGAGTATCTCCCGCAGGGAAGCTGCTACCATCAAATGTTTGCCCTCATTAGACTCCCCTCTGGAAGCGCTTTCACTGCAAGCTGCAGATTCCCTCCTAACAGCAAGCTTTAGGATAGGGTACTGAATTGTAACTTAACTGCGGCTAATAAGGCGATTTTGGCAAAGAGAGTATCTCCCGCAGGCAAGCTGCTACCATCAAATGTTTGCCCTCGTTAGACTCCCCTCTGGAAGTTCTTTCACTGCAAGCTGCAGATTTCCTCCTAACAGCAAGCTTTAGGATAGGGTACTGAATTGTAACTTACTTTCGCCTAATAATTCGATTTTGGCAAAGAGAGTATCTCCCGCAGGGAAGCTGCTACCATCAAATGTTTGCCCTCATTAGACTCCCCTCTGGAAGCGCTTTCACTGCAAGCTGCAGATTCCCTCCTAACAGCAAGCTTTAGGATAGGGTACTGAATTGTAACTTACTTTCGCCTATTAATGCGATTTTGGCAAAGAGAGTATCTCCCACAGGGAAGCTGCTACCATGAAATTTTTGCCCTCATTAGACTCCCCTCTGGAAGCGCTTTCACTGCAAGCTGCAGATTCCCTCCTAACAGCAAGCTTTAGGATAGGGTACTGAATTGTATCTTACTTTCGCCTAATAATGCGATTTTGGCAAAGAGAGTATCTCCCGCAGGGAAGCTGCTACCATCAAATGTTTGCCCTCATTAGACTCCCCTCTGGAAGCGCTTTCACTGCAAGCTGCAGATTCCCTCCTAACAGCAAGCTTTAGGATAGAGTACTGAATTGAAAGTTAACTGCGGCTCATAAGGCGATTTTGGCAAAGAGAATATCTCCCGCAGGGAAGCTGCTACCATCAAATGTTTGCCCTCATTAGACTCCCCTCTGGAAGCGCTTTCACTGCAAGCTGCAGATTCCCTCCTAACAGCAAGCTTTAGGATAGGGTACTGAATTGTAACTTAACTGCGGATAATAAGGCGATTTTGGCAAAGAGAGTATCTCCCGCAGGGAAGCTGCTACCATCAAATGTTTGCCCTCATTAGACTCCCCTCTGGAAGCGCTTTCACTGCAAGCTGCAGATTCCCTCCTAACAGCAAGCTTTAGGATAGGGTGCTGAATTGTATCTTACTTTCGCCTAATAATGCGATTTTGGCAAAGAGAGTATCTCCCGCAGGGAAGCTGCTACCATCAAATGTTTGCCCTCATTAGACTCCCCTCTGGAAGCGCTTTCACTGCAAGCTGCAGATTCCCTCCTAACAGCAAGCTTTAGGATAGGGTACTGAATTGTATCTTACTTTCGCCTAATGATGCGATTGTGGCAAAGAGAGTATCTCCCGCAGGGAAGCTGCTACCATCAAATGTTTGCCCTCATTAGACTCCCCTCTGGAAGCGCTTTCACTGCAAGCTGCAGATTCCCTCCTAACAGCAAGCTTTAGGATAGGGTACTGAATTGTAACTTAACTGCGGCTAATAAGGCGATTTTGGCAAAGAGAGTATCTCCCGCAGGGAAGCTGCTACCATCAAATGTTTGCCCTCATTAGACTCCCGTCTGGAAGCGCTTTCACTGCAAGCTGCAGATTCCCTCCTAACAGCAAGCTTTAGGATAGAGTACTGAATTTTATCTTACTTTCGCCTAATAATGCGATTTTGGCAAAGAGAATATCTCCCGCAGGGAAGCTGCTACCATCAAATGTTTGCCCTCATTAGACTCCCCTCTGGAAGCGCTTTCACTGCAAGCTGCAGATTCCCTCCTAACAGCAAGCTTTAGGATAGGGTACTGAATTGAAAGTTAACTGCGGCTCATAAGGCGATTTTGGCAAAGAGAATATCTCCCGCAGGGAAGCTGCTACCATCAAATGTTTGCCCTCATTAGACTCCCCTCTGGAAGCACTTTCACTGCAAGCTGCAGATTCCCTCCTAACAGCAAGCTTTAGGAAAGGGTACTGAATTGTAACTTAACTGCGGATAATAAGGCGATTTTGGCAAAGAGAGTATCTCCCGCAGGGAAGCTGCTACCATCAAATGTTTGCCCTCATTAGACTCCCCTCTGGAAGCGCTTTCACTGCAAGCTGCAGATTCCCTCCTAACAGCAAGCTTTAGGATAGGGTGCTGAATTGTAACTTATTTTCGCCTAATAATGCGATTTTGGCAAAGAGAGTATCTCCCGCAGGGAAGCTGCTACCATCAAATGTTTGCCCTCATTAGACTCCCCTCTGGAAGCGCTTTCACTGCAAGCTGCAGATTCCCTCCTAACAGCAAGCTTTAGGATAGGGTACTGAATTGTAACTTAACTGCGGCTAATAAGGCGATTTTGGCAAAGAGAGTATCTCCCGCAGGGAAGCTGCTACCATCAAATGTTTGCCCTCATTAGACTCCCGTCTGGAAGCGCTTTCACTGCAAGCTGCAGATTCCCTCCTAACAGCAAGCTTTAGGATAGGGTACTGAATTGTAACTTACTTTCGCCTAATAATGCGATTTTGGCAAAGAGACTATAACTCGCAGGGAAGCTCCTGCCACCAAATGTTTGCCCTCATTAGACTCCCCTCTGGAAGCTCTTTCACTGCAAGCTGCAGATTCCCTCCTAACAGCAAGCTTTAGGAAAGGGTACTGAATTGTATCTTACTTTCGCCTAATAAGGCGATTTTGGGAAAGAGAGTATCTCCCGCAGGGAAGCTGCTACCATCAAACGTTTGCCCTCATTAGACTCCCCTCTGGAAGCGCTTTCACTGCAAGCTGCAGATTCCCTCCTAACAGCAAGCTTTAGGATAGGGTACTGAATTGTAACTTACTTTGGCCTAATAAAGCGATTTTGGTAAAGAGAGTATCTCCCGCAGGGAAGCTGCTACCATCAAATATTTGCCCTCGTTAGACTCCCCTCTGGAAGCGCTTTCATTGCAAGCTCCAGATTCCCTCCTAACAGCAAGCTTTAGGATAGGGTACTGAATTGTATCTTACTTTCGCCTAATAATGCGATTTTGGGAAAGAGAGTATCTCCCGCAGGGAAGCTGCTACCATCAAATGTTTGCCCTCATTAGACTCCCCTCTGGAAGCGCTTTCACTGCAAGCTGCAGATTCCCTCCTAACAGCAAGCTTTAGGATAGGGTACTGAATTGTAACTTACTTTCGCCCAATAAAGCGATTTTGGCAAAGAGTCTATCTCCCGCAGGGAAGCTGCTACCATCAAATATTTGCCCTCGTTAGACTCCCCTCTGGAAGCGCTTTCATTGCAAGCTGCAGATTCCCTCCTAACAGCAAGCTTTAGGATAGGGTACTGAATTGTAACTTCCTTTCGCCTAATAATGCGATTTTGGCAAAGAGACTATCTCCCGCAGGGAAGCTGCTACCATCAAATGTTTGCCCTCATTAGACTCCCCTCTGGAAGCGCTTTCACTGCAAGCTGCAGATTCCCTCCTAACAGCAAGCTTTAGGATAGTGTACTGAATTGTAACTTAAGTGCGGATAATAAGGCGATTTTGGCAAAGAGAGTATCTCCCGCAGGGAAGCTGCTACCATCAAATGTTTGCCCTCATTAGACTCCCCTCTGGAAGCGCTTTCACTGCAAGCTGCAGATTCCCTCCTGACAGCAAGCTTTAGGATAGGGTACTGAATTGTAACTTACTTTCGCCTAATAATGCGATTTTGGCAAAGAGAGTATCTCCCGCAGGGAAGGTGCTACCATCAAATGTTTGCCCTCGTTAGACTCCCCTCTGGAAGCGCTTTCACTGCAAGCTGCAGATTCCCTCCTAACAGCAAGCTTTAGGATAGGGTACTGAATTGTAACTTACTTTCGCCTAATAATGCGATTTTGGCAAAGAGAGTATCTCCCGCAGGGAAGCTGCTACCATCAAATGTTTGCCCTCATTAGACTCCC
The DNA here is from genome assembly GCF_032191515.1 of Phaenicophaeus curvirostris. Lineage (NCBI taxonomy): Eukaryota > Metazoa > Chordata > Aves > Cuculiformes > Cuculidae > Phaenicophaeus > Phaenicophaeus curvirostris. The sequence continues at coordinate 72,158 of NW_027206753.1, forward strand.
CTCTGGAAGCGCTTTCACTGCAAGCTGCAGATTCCCTCCTAACAGCAAGCTTTAGGATAGGGTACTGAATTTTAACTTAACTGCGGATAATAAGGCGATTTTGGGAAAGAGAGTATCTCCCGCAGGGAAGCTGCTACCATCAAATGTTTGCCCTCATTAGACTCCCCTCTGGAAGCGCTTTCACTGCAAGCTGCAGATTCCCTCCTAACAGCAAGCTTTAGGATAGGGTACTGAATTGTAACTTAACTGCGGCTAATAAGGCAATTTTGGCAAAGAGAGTATCTCCCGCAGGGAAGCTGCTACCATCAAATGTTTGCCCTCATTAGACTCCCCTCTGGAAGCGCTTTCACTGCAAGCTGCAGATTCCCTCCTAACAGCAAGCTTTAGGATAGGGTACTGAATTGTATCTTACTTTCGCCTAATAATGCGATTGTGGCAAAGAGAGTATCTCCCGCAGGGAAGCTGCTACCATCAAATGTTTTCCCTCATTAGACTCCCCTCTGGAAGCGCTTTCACTGCAAGCTGCAGATTCCCTCCTAACAGCAAGCTTTAGGATAGGGTACTGAATTGTAACTTAACTGCGGCTAATAATGCGATTTTGGCAAAGAGAGTATCTCCCGCAGGGAAGCTGCTACCATCAAATATTTGCCCTCGTTAGACTCCCCTCTGGAAGCGCTTTCACTGCAAGCTGCAGATTCTCTCCTAACAGCAAGCTTTAGTATAGGGTAGTGAATTGTAACTTACTTTCGCCTAATAATGCGATTTTGGCAAAGAGAATATCTCCCGCAGGGAAGCTGCTACCATCAAATGTTTGCCCTCATTAGACTCCCCTCTGGAAGCGCTTTCACTGCAAGCTGCAGATTCCCTCCTGACAGCAAGCTTTAGGATAGGGTAGTGAATTGTAACTTACTTTCGCCTAATAATGCGATTTTGGCAAAGAGAGTATCTCCCGCAGGGAAGCTGCTACCATCAAATGTTTGCCCTCGTTAGACTCCCCTCTGGAAGCGCTTTCACTGCAAGCTGCAGATTCCCTCCTAACAGCAAGCTTTAGGATAGGGTACTGAATTGTAACTTAACTGCGGATAATAAGGCGATTTTGGCAAAGAGAGTATCTCCCGCAGGGAAGCTGCTACCATCAAATCTTTGCCCTCATTAGACTCCCCTCTGGAAGCGCTTTCATTGCAAGCTGCAGATTCCCTCCTAACAGCAAGCTTTAGGATAGGGTACTGAATTGTAACTTCCTTTCGCCTAATAATGCGATTTTGGCAAAGAGACTATCTCCCGCAGGGAAGCTGCTACCATCAAATGTTTGCCCTCATTAGACTCCCCTCTGGAAGCGCTTTCACTGCAAGCTGCAGATTCCCTCCTAACAGCAAGCTTTAGGATAGGGTACTGAATTGTAACTTAACTGCGGATAATAAGGCGATTTTGGCAAAGAGAGTATCTCCCGCAGGGAAGCTGCTACCATCAAATGTTTGCCCTCATTAGACTCCCCTCTGGAAGCGCTTTCACTGCAAGCTGCAGATTCCCTCCTGACAGCAAGCTTTAGGATAGGGTACTGAATTGTAACTTACTTTCGCCTAATAATGCGATTTTGGCAAAGAGAGTATCTCCCGCAGGGAAGCTGCTACCATCAAATGTTTGCCCTCGTTAGACTCCCCTCTGGAAGCGCTTTCACTGCAAGCTGCAGATTCCCTCCTAACAGCAAGCTTTAGGATAGGGTACTGAATTGTAACTTACTTTCGCCTAATAATGCGATTTTGGCAAAGAGAGTATCTCCCGCAGGGAAGCTGCTACCATCAAATGTTTGCCCTCATTAGACTCCCCTCTGGAAGCGCTTTCACTGCAAGCTGCAGATTCCCTCCTAACAGCAAGCTTCAGGATAGGGTACTGAATTGTAACTTACTTTCGCCTAATAATGCGATTTTGGCAAAGAGAGTATCTCCCGCAGGGAAGCTGCTACCATCAAATGTTTGCCCTCATTAGACTCCCCTCTGGAAGCGCTTTCACTGCAAGCTGCAGATTCCCTCCTAACAGCAAGCTTTAGGATAGGGTACTGAATTGTATGTTACTTTCGCCTAATAATGCGATTTTGGCAAAGAGAGTATCTCCCGCAGGGAAGCTGCTACCATCAAATGTTTGCCCTCCTTAGACTCCCCTCTGGAAGCGCTTTCACTGCAAGCTGCAGATTCCCTCCTAACAGCAAGCTTTAGCATAGGGTACTGAACTGTATCTAAACTGCGGCTAATAACGCGATTTTGGCAAAGAGAGTATCTCCCGCAGGGAAGCTGCTACCATCAAATGTTTGCCCTCATTAGACTCCCCTCTGGAAGCGCTTTCACTGCAAGCTGCAGATTCCCTCCTAACAGCAAGCTTTAGGATAGGGTACTGAATTGTAACTTACTTTCGCCTAATAATGCGATTTTGGCAAAGAGAGTATCTCCCGCAGGGAAGCTGCTACCATAAAATGTTTGCCCTCATTAGACTCCCCTCTGGAAGCGCTTTCACTGCAAGCTGCAGATTCCCTCCTAACAGCAAGCTTTAGGATAGGGTACTGAATTGTAACTTAACTGCGGATAATAAGGCGATTTTGGCAAAGAGAGTATCTCCCGCAGGGAAGCTGCTACCATCAAATGTTTGCCCTCATTAGACTCCCCTCTGGAAGCGCTTTCACTGCAAGCTGCAGATTCCCTCCTAACAGCAAGCTTTAGGATAGGGTACTGAATTGTAACTTACTTTCGCCTAATAATGCGATTTTGGCAAAGAGAGTATCTCCCGCAGGGAAGCTGCTACCATCAAATGTTTGTCCTCGCTAGACTCCCCTCTGGAAGTGCTTTCACTGCAAGCTGCAGATTCCCTCCTAACAGCAAGCTTTAGGATAGGGTACTGAATTGTATCTTACTTTCGCCTAATAATGCGATTTTGGGAAAGAGAGTATCTCCCGCAGGGAAGCTGCTACCATCAAATGTTTGCCCTCATTAGACTCCCCTCTGGAAGCGCTTTCACTGCAAGCTGCAGATTCCCTCCTAACAGCAAGCTTTAGGATAGGGTACTGAATTGTAACTTACTTTCGCCTAATAATGCGATTTTGGAAAAGAGAGTATCTCCCGCAGGGAAGCTGCTACCATCAAATGTTTGCCCTCATTAGACTCCCCTCTGGAAGCGCTTTCATTGCAAGCTGCAGATTCCCTCCTAACAGCAAGCTTTAGGATAGGGTACTGAATTGTAACTTCCTTTCGCCTAATAATGCGATTTTGGCAAAGAGAGTATCTCCCGCAGGGAAGCTGCTACCATCAAATGTTTGCCCTCATTAGACTCCCCTCTGGAAGCGCTTTCACTGCAAGCTGCAGATTCCCTCCTAACAGCAAGCTTTAGGATAGGGTACTGAATTGTATCTTACTTTCGCCTAATAATGCGATTGTGGCAAAGAGAGTATCTCCCGCAGGGAAGCTGCTACCATCAAATGTTTTCCCTCATTAGACTCCCCTCTGGAAGCGCTTTCACTGCAAGCTGCAGATTCCCTCCTAACAGCAAGCTTTAGGATAGGGTACTGAATTGTAACTTAACTGCGGCTAATAATGCGATTTTGGCAAAGAGAGTATCTCCCGCAGGGAAGCTGCTACCATCAAATATTTGCCCTCGTTAGACTCCCCTCTGGAAGCGCTTTCACTGCAAGCTGCAGATTCCCTCCTAACAGCAAGCTTTAGGATAGGGTAGTGAATTGTAACTTACTTTCGCCTAATAATGCGATTTTGGCAAAGAGAGTATCTCCCGCAGGGAAGCTGCTACCATCAAATGTTTGCCCTCATTAGACTCCCCTCTGGAAGCGCTTTCACTGCAAGCTGCAGATTCCCTCCTGACAGCAAGCTTTAGGATAGGGTACTGAATTGTAACTTACTTTCGCCTAATAATGCGATTTTGGCAAAGAGAGTATCTCCCGCAGGGAAGCTGCTACCATCAAATGTTTGCCCTCGTTAGACTCCCCTCTGGAAGCGCTTTCACTGCAAGCTGCAGATTCCCTCCTAACAGCAAGCTTTAGGATAGGGTACTTAATTGTAACTTACTTTCGCCTAATAATGCGATTTTGGCAAAGAGAGTATCTCCCGCAGGGAAGCTTCTACCATCAAATGTTTGTCCTCATTAGACTCCCCTCTGGAAGCGATTTCACTGCAAGCTGCAGATTCCCTCCTAACAGCAAGCTTTAGGATAGGGTACTGAATTGTAACTTAACTGCGGATAATAAGGCGATTTTGGGAAAGAGAGTATCTCCCGCAGGGAAGCTGCTACCATCAAATGTTTGCCCTCCTTAGACTCCCCTCTGGAAGCGCTTTCACTGCAAGCTGCAGATTCCCTCCTAACAGCAAGCTTTAGGATAGGGTACTGAATTGTAACTTCCTTTCGCCTAATAATGCGATTTTGGCAAAGAGAGTATCTCCCGCAGGGAAGCTGCTACCATCAAATGTTTGCCCTCATTAGACTCCCCTCTGGAAGCGCTTTCACTGCAAGCTGCAGATTCCCTCCTAACAGCAAGCTTTAGGATAGGGTACTGAATTGTATCTTACTTTCGCCTAATAATGCGATTGTGGCAAAGAGAGTATCTCCCGCAGGGAAGCTGCTACCATCAAATGTTTGCCCTCATTAGACTCCCCTCTGGAAGCGCTTTCACTGCAAGCTGCAGATTCCCTCCTAACAGCAAGCTTTAGGATAGGGTACTGAATTGTAACTTAACTGCGGCTACTAAGGCGATTTTGGCAAAGAGAGTATCTCCCGCAGGGAAGCTGCTACCATCAAATGTTTGCCCTCATTAGACTCCCCTCTGGAAGCGATTTCACTGCAAGCTGCAGATTCCCTCCTAACAGCAAGCTTTAGGATAGGGTACTGAATTGTAACTTACTTTCGCCTAATAATGCGATTTTGGCAAAGAGACTATAACTCGCAGGGAAGCTCCTGCCACCAAATGTTTGCCCTCATTAGACTCCCCTCTGGAAGCTCTTTCACTGCAAGCTGCAGATTCCCTCCTAACAGCAAGCTTTAGGATAGGGTACTGAATTGTATCTTACTTTCGTCTAATAATGCGATTTTGGCAAAGAGATTATCTCCTGCAGGGAAGCTGCTACCATTAAATGTTGGCCCTCATTAGACTCCCCTCTGGAAGCGCTTTCACTGCAAGCTGCAGATTCCCTCCTAACAGCAAGCTTTAGGATAGGGTACTGAATTGTAACTTACTTTCGACTAATAATGCGATTTGGCAAAGAGACTATCTCCCGCAGGGAAGCTGCTACCATCAAATGTTTGCCCTCATTACACTCCCCTCTGGAAGCGCTTTCACTGCAAGCTGCAGATTCCCTCCTAACAGCAAGCTTTAGCATAGGGTACTGAATTGTAACTTAACTGCGGCTAATAAGGCGATTTTAGCAAAGAGAGTATCTCCCGCAGGGAAGCTGCTACCATCAAATATTTGCCCTCATTAGACTCCCCTCTGGAAGCGCTTTCACTGCAAGCTGCAGATTCCCTCCTAACAGCAAGCTTTAGGATAGGGTACTGAATTGTATCTTACTTTCGCCTAATAATGCGATTTTGGGAAAGAGAGTATCTCCCGCAGGGAAGCTGCTACCATCAAATGTTTGCCCTCATTAGACTCCCCTCTGGAAGCGCTTTCACTGCAAGCTGCAGATTCCCTCCTAACAGCAAGCTTTAGGATAGGGTACTGAATTGTAACTTAACTGCGGCTAATAAGGCGATTTTGGCAAAGAGACTATAACTCGCAGGGAAGCTCCTGCCACCAAATGTTTGCCCTCATTAGACTCCCCTCTGGAAGCTCTTTCACTGCAAGCTGCAGATTCCCTCCTAAAAGCAAGCTTTAGGATAGGGTACTGAATTGTATCTTACTTTCGCCTAATAAGGCGATTTTGGGAAAGAGAGTATCTCCCGCAGGGAAGCTGCTACCATCAAACGTTTGCCCTCATTAGACTCCCCTCTGGAAGCGCTTTCACTGCAAGCTGCAGATTCCCTCCTAACAGCAAGCTTTAGGATAGGGTACTGAATTGTAACTTCCTTTCGCCTAATAATGCGATTTTGGCAAAGAGACTATCTCCCGCAGGGAAGCTGCTACCATCAAATGTTTGCCCTCATTAGACTCCCCTCTGGAAGCGCTTTCACTGCAAGCTGCAGATTCCCTCCTAACAGCAAGCTTTAGGATAGGGTACTGAATTGTAACTTAACTGCGGATAATAAGGCGATTTTGGCAAAGAGAGTATCTCCCGCAGGGAAGCTGCTACCATCAAATGTTTGCCCTCATTAGACTCCCCTCTGGAAGCGCTTTCACTGCAAGCTGCAGATTCCCTCCTGACAGCAAGCTTTAGGATAGGGTACTGAATTGTAACTTACTTTCGCCTAATAATGCGATTTTGGCAAAGAGAGTATCTCCCGCAGGGAAGCTGCTACCATCAAATGTTTGCCCTCGTTAGACTCCCCTCTGGAAGCGCTTTCACTGCAAGCTGCAGATTCCCTCCTAACAGCAAGCTTTAGGATAGGGTACTGAATTGTAACTTACTTTCGCCTAATAATGCGATTTTGGCAAAGAGAGTATCTCCCGCAGGGAAGCTGCTACCATCAAATGTTTGCCCTCATTAGACTCCCCTCTGGAAGCGCTTTCACTGCAAGCTGCAGATTCCCTCCTAACAGCAAGCTTCAGGATAGGGTACTGAATTGTAACTTACTTTCGCCTAATAATGCGATTTTGGCAAAGAGAGTATCTCCCGCAGGGAAGCTGCTACCATCAAATGTTTGCCCTCCTTAGACTCCCCTCTGGAAGCGCTTTCACTGCAAGCTGCAGATTCCCTCCTAACAGCAAGCTTTAGCATAGGGTACTGAACTGTATCTAAACTGCGGCTAATAACGCGATTTTGGCAAAGAGAGTATCTCCCGCAGGGAAGCTGCTACCATCAAATGTTTGCCCTCGTTAGACTCCCCTCTGGAAGCGCTTTCACTGCAAGCTGCAGATTCCCTCCTAACAGCAAGCTTTAGGATAGGGTACTGAATTGTAACTTACTTTCGCCTAATAATGCGATTTTGGCAAAGAGAGTATCTCCCGCAGGGAAGCTGCTACCATAAAATGTTTGCCCTCATTAGACTCCCCTCTGGAAGCGCTTTCACTGCAAGCTGCAGATTCCCTCCTAACAGCAAGCTTTAGGATAGGGTACTGAATTGTAACTTAACTGCGGATAATAAGGCGATTTTGGCAAAGAGAGTATCTCCCGCAGGGAAGCTGCTACCATCAAATGTTTGCCCTCATTAGACTCCCCTCTGGAAGCGCTTTCACTGCAAGCTGCAGATTCCCTCCTAACAGCAAGCTTTAGGATAGGGTACTGAATTGTAACTTACTTTCGCCTAATAATGCGATTTTGGCAAAGAGAGTATCTCCCGCAGGGAAGCTGCTACCATCAAATGTTTGTCCTCGCTAGACTCCCCTCTGGAAGTGCTTTCACTGCAAGCTGCAGATTCCCTCCTAACAGCAAGCTTTAGGATAGGGTACTGAATTGTATCTTACTTTCGCCTAATAATGCGATTTTGGGAAAGAGAGTATCTCCCGCAGGGAAGCTGCTACCATCAAATGTTTGCCCTCATTAGACTCCCCTCTGGAAGCGCTTTCACTGCAAGCTGCAGATTCCCTCCTAACAGCAAGCTTTAGGATAGGGTACTGAATTGTAACTTACTTTCGCCTAATAATGCGATTTTGGAAAAGAGAGTATCTCCCGCAGGGAAGCTGCTACCATCAAATGTTTGCCCTCATTAGACTCCCCTCTGGAAGCGCTTTCATTGCAAGCTGCAGATTCCCTCCTAACAGCAAGCTTTAGGATAGGGTACTGAATTGTAACTTCCTTTCGCCTAATAATGCGATTTTGGCAAAGAGAGTATCTCCCGCAGGGAAGCTGCTACCATCAAATGTTTGCCCTCATTAGACTCCCCTCTGGAAGCGCTTTCACTGCAAGCTGCAGATTCCCTCCTAACAGCAAGCTTTAGGATAGGGTACTGAATTGTATCTTACTTTCGCCTAATAATGCGATTGTGGCAAAGAGAGTATCTCCCGCAGGGAAGCTGCTACCATCAAATGTTTTCCCTCATTAGACTCCCCTCTGGAAGCGCTTTCACTGCAAGCTGCAGATTCCCTCCTAACAGCAAGCTTTAGGATAGGGTACTGAATTGTAACTTAACTGCGGCTAATAATGCGATTTTGGCAAAGAGAGTATCTCCCGCAGGGAAGCTGCTACCATCAAATATTTGCCCTCGTTAGACTCCCCTCTGGAAGCGCTTTCACTGCAAGCTGCAGATTCCCTCCTAACAGCAAGCTTTAGGATAGGGTAGTGAATTGTAACTTACTTTCGCCTAATAATGCGATTTTGGCAAAGAGAGTATCTCCCGCAGGGAAGCTGCTACCATCAAATGTTTGCCCTCATTAGACTCCCCTCTGGAAGCGCTTTCACTGCAAGCTGCAGATTCCCTCCTGACAGCAAGCTTTAGGATAGGGTACTGAATTGTAACTTACTTTCGCCTAATAATGCGATTTTGGCAAAGAGAGTATCTCCCGCAGGGAAGCTGCTACCATCAAATGTTTGCCCTCGTTAGACTCCCCTCTGGAAGCGCTTTCACTGCAAGCTGCAGATTCCCTCCTAACAGCAAGCTTTAGGATAGGGTACTTAATTGTAACTTACTTTCGCCTAATAATGCGATTTTGGCAAAGAGAGTATCTCCCGCAGGGAAGCTTCTACCATCAAATGTTTGTCCTCATTAGACTCCCCTCTGGAAGCGATTTCACTGCAAGCTGCAGATTCCCTCCTAACAGCAAGCTTTAGGATAGGGTACTGAATTGTAACTTCCTTTCGCCTAATAATGCGATTTTGGCAAAGAGAGTATCTCCCGCAGGGAAGCTGCTACCATCAAATGTTTGCCCTCATTAGACTCCCCTCTGGAAGCGCTTTCACTGCAAGCTGCAGATTCCCTCCTAACAGCAAGCTTTAGGATAGGGTACTGAATTGTATCTTACTTTCGCCTAATAATGCGATTGTGGCAAAGAGAGTATCTCCCGCAGGGAAGCTGCTACCATCAAATGTTTGCCCTCATTAGACTCCCCTCTGGAAGCGCTTTCACTGCAAGCTGCAGATTCCCTCCTAACAGCAAGCTTTAGGATAGGGTACTGAATTGTATCTTACTTTCGACTAATAATGCGATTTGGCAAAGAGACTATCTCCCGCAGGGAAGCTGCTACCATCAAATGTTTGCCCTCATTACACTCCCCTCTGGAAGCGCTTTCACTGCAAGCTGCAGATTCCCTCCTAACAGCAAGCTTTAGCATAGGGTACTGAATTGTAACTTAACTGCGGCTAATAAGGCGATTTTAGCAAAGAGAGTATCTCCCGCAGGGAAGCTGCTACCATCAAATATTTGCCCTCATTAGACTCCCCTCTGGAAGCGCTTTCACTGCAAGCTGCAGATTCCCTCCTAACAGCAAGCTTTAGGATAGGGTACTGAATTGTATCTTACTTTCGCCTAATAATGCGATTTTGGGAAAGAGAGTATCTCCCGCAGGGAAGCTGCTACCATCAAATGTTTGCCCTCATTAGACTCCCCTCTGGAAGCGCTTTCACTGCAAGCTGCAGATTCCCTCCTAACAGCAAGCTTTAGGATAGGGTACTGAATTGTAACTTAACTGCGGCTAATAAGGCGATTTTGGCAAAGAGACTATAACTCGCAGGGAAGCTCCTGCCACCAAATGTTTGCCCTCATTAGACTCCCCTCTGGAAGCTCTTTCACTGCAAGCTGCAGATTCCCTCCTAAAAGCAAGCTTTAGGATAGGGTACTGAATTGTATCTTACTTTCGCCTAATAAGGCGATTTTGGGAAAGAGAGTATCTCCCGCAGGGAAGCTGCTACCATCAAACGTTTGCCCTCATTAGACTCCCCTCTGGAAGCGCTTTCACTGCAAGCTGCAGATTCCCTCCTAACAGCAAGCTTTAGGATAGGGTACTGAATTGTAACTTAACTGCGGCTAATAATGCGATTCTGGCAAAGAGAGTATCTCCCGCAGGGAAGCTGCTACCATCAAATATTTGCCCTCGTTAGACTCCCCTCTGGAAGTGCTTTCATTGCAAGCTGCAGATTCCCTCCTAACAGCAAGCTTTAGGATAGGGTACTGAATTGTAACTTACTTTCGCCTAATAATGCGATTTTGGCAAAGAGAGTATCTCCCGCAGGGAAGCTGCTACCATCAAATGTTTGCCCTCATTAGACTCCCCTCTGGAAGCGCTTTCACTGCAAGCTGCAGATTCCCTACTAACAGCAAGCTTTAGGATAGGGTACTGAATTGTAACTTACTTTCGCCTAATATTGGGATTGTGGCAAAGAGAGTATCTCCCGCAGGGAAGCTGCTACCATCAAATGTTTGCCCTCATTAGACTCCCCTCTGGAAGCGCTTTCACTGCAAGCTGCAGATTCCTAACTAACAGCAAGCTTTAGGATAGTGTACAGAATTCTAACTTACTTTCGCCTAATAATGCGATTTTGGCAAAGAGAGTATCTCCCGCAGGGAAGCTGCTACCATCAAATGTTTGCCCTCGTTAGACTCCCCTCTGGAAGCGCTTTCACTGCAAGCTGCAGATTCCCTCCTAACAGCAAGCTTTAGGATAGGGTACTGAATTGTAACTTACTTTCGCCTAATAATGCGATTTTGGCAAAGAGAGTATCTCCCGCAGGGAAGCTGCTACCATCAAATGTTTGCCCTCATTAGACTCCCCTCTGGAAGCGATTTCACTGCAAGCTGCCGATTCCCTCCTAACAGCAAGCTTTAGGATAGGGTACTGAATTTTAACTTAACTGCGGATAATAAGGCGATTTTGGGAAAGAGAGTATCTCCCGCAGGGAAGCTGCTACCATCAAATGTTTGCCCTCATTACACTCCCCTCTGGAAGCGCTTTCACTGCAAGCTGCAGATTCCCTCCTAACAGCAAGCTTCAGGATAGGGTACTGAATTGTAACTTACTTTCGCCTAATAATGCGATTTTGGCAAAGAGAGTATCTCCCGCAGGGAAGCTGCTACCATCAAATGTTTGCCCTCCTTAGACTCCCCTCTGGAAGCGCTTTCACTGCAAGCTGCAGATTCCCTCCTAACAGCAAGCTTTAGGATAGGGTACTGAATTGTAACTTAACTGCGGCTAATAACGCGATTTTGGCAAAGAGAGTATCTCCCGCAGGGAAGCTGCTACCATCAAGTGCTTGCCCTCATTAGACTCCCCTCTGGAAGCGCTTTCACTGCAAGCGGCAGATTCCCTCCTAACAGCAAGCTTTAGGATAGGGTACTGAATTGTATCTTACTTTCGCCTAATAATGCGATTTTGGGAAAGAGAGTATCTCCCGCAGGGAAGCTGCTACCATCAAATATTTGCACTCGTTAGACTCCCCTCTGGAAGCGCTTTCACTGCAAGCTGCAGATTCCCTCCTAACAGCAAGCTTTAGGATAGGGTACTGAATTGTAACTTCCTTTCGCCTAATAATGCGATTTTGGCAAAGAGACTATAACTCGCAGGGAAGCTGCTACCATCAAATGTTTGCCCTCATTAGACTCCCCTCTGGAAGCGCTTTCACTGCAAGCTGCAGATTCCCTCCGAACAGCAAGCTTTAGGATAGGGTACTGAATTGTAACTTAACTGCGGCTAATAAGGCGATTTTGGCAAAGAGACTATCTCCCGCAGGGAAGCTGCTACCATCAAATGTTTGCCCTCATTAGACTCCCCTCTGGAAGCGCTTTCACTGCAAGCTGCAGATTCCCTCCTAACAGCAAGCTTTAGGATAGGGTACTGAATTGTAACTTAACTGCGGTTAATAAGGCGATTTTGGCAAAGAGACTATCTCCCGCAGGGAAGCTGCTACCATCAAATGTTTGCCCTCATTAGACTCCCCTCTGGAAGCGCTTTCACTGCAAGCTGCAGATTCCCTCCTAACAGCAAGCTTTAGGATAGGGTACTGAATTGTAACTTCCTTTCGCCTAATAATGCGATTTTGGCAAAGAGACTATAACTCGCAGGGAAGCTGCTACCATCAAATGTTTGCCCTCCTTAGACTCCCCTCTGGAAGCGCTTTCACTGCAAGCTGCAGATTCCTTCCTAACAGCAAGCTTTAGGATAGGGTACTGAATTGTAACTTACTTTCGCCTAATAATGCGATTTTGGCAAAGAGAGTATCTCCCGCAGGGAAGCTGCTACCACCAAATGTTTGCCCTCGTTAGACTCCCCTCTGGAAGCGCTTTCACTGCAAGCTGCAGATTCCCTCCTAACAGCAAGCTTTAGGATAGGGTACTGAATTGTAACTTACTTTCGCCTAATAATGCGATTTTGGCAATGAGAGTATCTCCCGCAGGGAAGCTGCTACCATCAAATGTTTGCCCTCATTAGACTCCCCTCTGGAAGCGCTTTCACTGCAAGCTGCAGATTCCCTCCTAACAGCAAGCTTTAGGATAGAGTACTGAATTGTAACTTACTTTCGCCTAATAATGCGATTTTGGCAAAGAGACTATAACTCGCAGGGAAGCTGCTACCATCAAATGTTTGCCCTCATTAGACTCCCCTCTGGAAGCGCTTTCACTGCAAGCTGCAGATTCCCTCCTAACAGCAAGCTTTAGGATAGGGTACTGAATTGTGACTTAACTGCGGCTAATATGGCGAATTTGGCAAAGAGAGTATCTCCCGCAGGGAAGCTGCTACCATCAAACGTTTGCCCTCATTAGACTCCCCTCTGGAAGCGCTTTCACTGCAAGCTGCAGATTCCCTCCTAACAGCAAGCTTTAGGATAGGGTACTGAATTGTAACTTAACTGCGGTTAATAATGCGATTCTGGCAAAGAGAGTATCTCCCGCAGGGAAGCTGTTACCATCAAATGTTTGCCCTCGTTAGACTCCCCTCTGGAAGTGCTTTCACTGCAAGCTGCAGATTCCCTCCTAACAGCAAGCTTTAGGATAGGGTACTGAATTGTAACTTACTTTCGCCTAATAATGCGATTTTGGCAAAGAGAGTATCTCCCGCAGGGAAGCTGCTACCATCAAATGTTTGCCCTCATTAGACTCCCCTCTGGAAGCGCTTTCACTGCAAGCTGCAGATTCCCTCCTAACAGCAAGCTTTAGGATAGGGTACTGAATTGTAACTTACTTTCACCTAATAATGCGATTTTGGCAAAGAGAGTATCTCCCGCAGGGAAGCTGCTACCATCAAATGTTTGCCCTCATTAGACTCCCCTCTGGAAGCGATTTCACTGCAAGCTGCAGATACCCTCCTAACAGCAAGCTTTAGGATAGGGTACTGAATTGTAACTTAACTGCGGCTAATAAGGCGATTTTGGCAAAGAGAATATCTCCCGCAGGGAAGCTGCTACCATCAAATGTTTGCCCTCATTAGACTCCCCTCTGGAAGCGCTTTCACTGCAAGCGGCAGATTCCCACCTAACAGCAAGCTTTAGGATAGGGTACTGAATTGTAACTTACTTTCTCCTAATAATGCGATTTTGGCAAAGAGAATATCTCCCGCAGGGAAGCTGCTAGCATCAAATGTTTGCCCTCGTTAGACTTCCCTCTGGAAGCGCTTTCACTGCAAGCTGCAGATTCCCTCCTAACAGCAAGCTTTAGGATAGGGTACTGAATTGTAAGTTAATTGCGGCTCATAAGGCGATTTTGGCAAAGAGAATATCTCCCGCAGTGAATCTGCTACCATCAAATGTTTGCCCTCATTAGACTCCCCTCTGGAAGCGCTTTAACTGCAAGCGGCAGATTCCCACCTAACAGCAAGCTGTAGGACAAGGTACTGAATTGTAACTTAACTGTGTCTAATAAGGCGATTTTGGCAAAGAGAATATCTCCCGCAGGGAAGCTGCTACCATAAAATGTTTGCCCTCATTAGACTCCCCTCTGGAAGCGCTTTCACTGCAAGCTGCAGATTCCCTCCTAACAGCAAGCTTTAGGATAGCGTACTGAATTGTAACTTAACTGCGGCTAATAAGGCGATTTTGGCAAAGAGAGTATCTCCCGCAGGGAAGCTGCTACCATCAAATGTTTGCCCTCATTAGACTCCCCTCTGGAAGCGCTTTCACTGCAAGCTGCAGATTCCACCCTAACAGCAAGCTTTAGGATAGGGTACTGAATTGTAACTTAACTGCGGCTAATAAGGCGATTTTGGCAAAGAGAGTATCTCCCGCAGGGAAGCTGCTACCATCAAATGTTTGCCCTCCTTAGACTCCCCTCTGGAAGCGCTTTCACTGCAAGCTGCAGATTCCACCCTAACAGCAAGCTTTAGGATAGGGTACTGAATTGTAACTTACTTTCGCCTAATGATGCGATTATGGAAAAGAGAGTATCTCCCGCAGGGAAGCTGCTACCATCAAATGTTTGCCCTCATTAGACTCCCCTCTGGAAGCGCTTTCACTGCAAGCTGCAGATTCCCTCCTAACAGCAAGCTTTAGGATAGGGTACTGAATTGTAACTTAACTGCGGCTAATAACGCGATTTTGGCAAAGAGAGTATCTCCCGCAGGGAAGCTGCTACCATCAAATGTTTGCCCTCATTAGACTCCCCTCTGGAAGCGCTTTCACTGCAAGCTGCAGATTCCCTCCTAACAGCAAGCTTTAGGATAGGGTACTGAATTGTAACTTACTTTCGCCTAATAATGCGATTTTGGCAAAGAGACTATAACTCGCAGGGAAGCTCCTGCCACCAAATGTTTGCCCTCATTAGACTCCCCTCTGGAAGCTCTTTCACTGCAAGCTGCAGATTCCCTCCTAACAGCAAGCTTTAGGATAGGGTACTGAATTGTATCTTACTTTCGCCTAATAAGGCGATTTTGGCAAAGAGAGTATCTCCCGCAGGGAAGCTGCTACCATCAAATATTTGCCCTCGTTAGACTCCCCTCTGGAAGCGCTTTCATTGCAAGCTCCAGATTCCCTCCTAACAGCAAGCTTTAGGATAGGGTACTGAATTGTAACTTACTTTCGCCTAATAATGCGATTTTGGAAAAGAGGGTATCTCCCGCAGGGAAGCTGCTACCATCAAATGTTTGCCCTCATTAGACTCCCCTCTGGAAGCGTTTTCACTGCAAGCTTCAGATTCCCTCCTAACAGCAAGCTTTAGGATAGGGTACTGAATTGAAAGTTAACTGCGGCTCATAAGGCGATTTTGGCAAAGAGAATATCTCCCGCAGGGAAGCTGCTACCATCAAACGTTTGCCCTCATTAGACTCCCCTCTGGAAGCGCTTTCACTGCAAGCTGCAGATTCCCTACTAACAGCAAGCTTTAGGATAGGGTACTGAATTGTAACTTATTTTCGCCTAATAATGCGATTTTGGCAAGGAGAGTATTTCCCGCAGGGAAGCTGCTACCATAAAATGTTTGCCCTCGTTAGACTCCCCTCTGGAAGTGCTTTCACTGCAAGCTGCAGATTCCCTCCTAACAGCAAGCTTTAGGATAGGGTACTGAATTGTATCTTACTTTCGCCTAATAATGCGATTTTGGGAAAGAGAGTATCTCCCGCAGGGAAGCTGCTACCATCAAATGTTTGCCCTCATTAGACTCCCCTCTGGAAGCGCTTTCACTGCAAGCTGCAGATTCCCTCCTAACAGCAAGCTTTAGGATAGGGTACTGAATTGTAACTTACTTTCGCCCAATAATGCGATTTTGGCAAAGAGAGTATCTCCCGCAGGGAAGCTGCTACCATCAAATGTTTGCCCTCATTAGACTCCCCTCTGGAAGCGATTTCACTGCAAGCTGCAGATACCCTCCTAACAGCAAGCTTTAGGATAGGGTACTGAATTGTAACTTACTTTCGCCTAATAATGCGATTTTGGCAAAGAGAGTATCTCCCGCAGGGAAGCTGCTACCATCAAATGTTTGCCCTCGTTAGACTCCCCTCTGGAAGCGCTTTCACTGCAAGCGGCAGATTCCCACCTAACAGCAAGCTTTAGGATAGGGTACTGAATTGTAACTTACTTTCGCCTAATAATGCGATTTTGGCAAAGAGAGTATCTCCCGCAGGGAAGCTGCTACCATCAAATGTTTGCCCTCGTTAGACTCCCCTCTGGAAGCGCTTTCACTGCAAGCTGCAGATTCCCTCCTAACAGCAAGCTTTAGGATAGAGTACTGAATTGTAAGTTAACTGCGGCTCATAAGGCGATTTTGGCAAAGAGAATATCTCCCGCAGGGAAGCTGCTACCATCAAATGTTTGCCCTCATTAGACTCCCCTCTGGAAGCGCTTTCACTGCAAGCTGCAGATTCCCTCCTAACAGCAAGCTTTAGGATAGGGTACTGAATTGTAAGTTAACTGCGGCTCATAATGCGATTTTGGCAAAGAGAGTATCTCCCGCAGGGAAGCTGCTACCATCAAATGTTTGCCCTCATTAGACTCCCCTCTGGAAGCGCTTTCACTGCAAGCTGCAGATTCCCTCCTAACAGCAAGCTTTAGGATAGGGTACTGAATTGTAACTTAACTGCGGCTAATAATGCGATTGTGGCAAAGAGAGTATCTCCCGCAGGGAAGCTGCTACCATCAAATCTTTGCCCTCATTGGACTCCCCTCTGGAAGCGCTTTCACTGCAAGCTGCAGATTCCCTCCTAACAGCAAGCTTTAGGATAGGGTACTGAATTGTAACTTAACTGCGGCTCATAAGGCGATTTTAGCAAAGAGAGTATCTCCCGCAGGGAAGCTGCTACCATCAAATGTTTGCCCTCATTAGACTCCCCTCTGGAAGCGCTTTCACTGCAAGCTGCAGATTCCCTCCTAACAGCAAGCTTTAGGATAGGGTACTGAATTGTAACTTACTTTCGCCTAATAATGCGATTTTGGCAAAGAGAGTATCTCCTGCAGGGAAGCTGCTACCATCAAATGTTTGCCCTCGTTAGACTTCCCTCTGGAAGTGCTTTCACTGCAAGCTGCAGATTCCCTCCTAACAGCAAGCTTTAGGAGAGTGTACTGAATTGTCACATAACTGCGTCTAATAAGGCGATTTTGGCAAAGATAATATCTCCCGCAGGGAAGCTGCTGCCACCAAATGTTTGCCCTCATTAGA
This sequence comes from Phaenicophaeus curvirostris, assembly GCF_032191515.1. NCBI lineage: Eukaryota > Metazoa > Chordata > Aves > Cuculiformes > Cuculidae > Phaenicophaeus > Phaenicophaeus curvirostris. The sequence continues at coordinate 89,249 of NW_027206753.1, forward strand.
CTCCCCTCTGGAAGCGCTTTCACTGCAAGCTGCAGATTCCCTCCTAACAGCAAGCTTTAGGATAGGGTACTGAATTGTAACTTAACTGCGGCTCATAAGGCGATTTTGGCAAAGAGAGTATCTCCCGCAGGGAAGCTGCTACCATCAAATGTTTGCCCTCATTAGACTCCCCTCTGGAAGCGCTTTCACTGCAAGCTGCAGATTCCCTCCTAACAGCAAGCTTTAGGATAGGGTACTGAATTGTAACTTACTTTCGCCTAATAATGCGATTTTGGAAAAGAGAGTATCTCCCGCAGGGAAGCTGCTACCATCAAATGTTTGCCCTCATTAGACTCCCCTCTGGAAGCGCTTTCACTGCAAGCTGCAGATTCCCTCCTAACAGCAAGCTTTAGGATAGGGTACTGAATTGTAACTTAACTGCGGCTAATAAGGCGATTTTGGCAAAGAGAGTATCTCCCGCAGGGAAGCTGTTACCATCAAATATTTGCCCTCGTTAGACTCCCCTCTGGAAGCGCTTTCACTGCAAGCTGCAGATTCCCTCCTAACAGCAAGCTTTAGGATAGGGTACTGAATTGTAACTTAACTGCGGCTAATAAGGCGATTTTGGCAAAGAGAGTATCTCCCGCAGGGAAGCTGTTACCATCAAATGTTTGCCCTCATTAGACTCCCCTCTGGAAGCGCTTTCACTGCAAGCTGCAGATTCCCTCCTAACAGCAAGCTTTAGGATAGGGTACTTAATCGTAAGTTAACTGCGGCTCATAAGGCGATTTTGGCAAAGAGAATATCTCCCGCAGGGAAGCTGCTACCATCAAATGTTTGCCCTCATTAGACTCCCCTCTGGAAGCGCTTTCACTGCAAGCTGCAGATTCCCTCCTAACAGCAAGCTTTAGGACAGTGTACTGAATTGAAACATAACTGAGTCTAAAAAGGCGATTTTGACAAAGAGAATATCTCCCGCAGGGAAGCTGCTACCATCAAATGTTTGCCCTCATTAGACTCCCCTCTGGAAGCGCTTTCACTGCAAGTGGCAGATTCCCACCTAAAAGCAAGCTGTAGGACAGGGTACTGAATTGTAAGTTAACTGCGGCTCATAAGGCGATTTTGGGAAAGAGAGTATCTCCCGCAGGTAAGCTGCTACCATCAAATGTTTGCCCTCATTAGACTCCCCTCTGGAAGCGCTTTCACTGCAAGCTGCAGATTCCCTCCTAACAGCAAGCTTTAGGATAGGGTACTGAATTGTAACTTACTTTCGCCTAATAATGCGATTTTGGCAAAGAGAGTATCTCCCGCAGGGAAGCTGCTACCATCAAATGTTTGCCCTCATTAGACTTCCCTCTGGAAGTGCTTTCACTGCAAGCTGCAGATTCCCTCCTAACAGCAAGCTTTAGGATAGGGTACTGAATTGTATCTTACTTTCGCCTAATAATGCGATTTTGGGAAAGAGAGTATCTCCCGCAGGGAAGCTGTTACCATCAAATGTTTGCCCTCATTAGACTCCCCTCTGGAAGCGCTTTCACTGCAAGCTGCAGATTCCCTCCTAACAGCAAGCTTTAGGACAGTGTACTGAATTGAAACATAACTGCGTCTAAAAAGGCGATTTTGGAAAAGAGAATATCTCCCGCAGGGAAGCTGCTACCATCAAATGTTTGCCCTCATTAGACTCCCCTCTGGAAGCGCTTTCACTGCAAGTGGCAGATTCCCACCTAACAGCAAGCTGTAGGACAGTGTACTGAATTGTAAGTTAACTGCGGCTCATAAGGCGATTTTGGCAAAGAGAGTATCTCCCGCAGGGAAGCTGCTACCATCAAATGTTTGCCCTCCTTAGACTCCCCTCTGGAAGCGCTTTCACTGCAAGCTGCAGATTCCCTCCTAACAGCAAGCTTTAGGATAGGGTACTGAATTGTAACTTAACTGCGGCTAAAAAGGCGATTTTGGCAAAGAGAGTATCTCCCGCAGGGAAGCTGCTACCATCAAATGTTTGCCCTCATTAGACTTCCCTCTGGAAGTGCTTTCACTGCAAGCTGCAGATTCCCTCCTAACAGCAAGCTTTAGGATAGGGTACTGAATTGTAACTTACTTTCGCCTAATAATGCGATTTTGGAAAAGATAGTATCTCCCGCAGGGAAGCTGCTACCATCAAATGTTTGCCCTCATTAGACTCCCCTCTGGAAGCGCTTTCACTGCAAGCTGCAGATTCCCTCCTAACAGCAAGCTTTAGGACAGTGTACTGAATTGAAACATAACTGCGTCTAAAAAGGCGATTTTGGAAAAGAGAATATCTCCCGCAGGGAAGCTGCTACCATCAAATGTTTGCCCTCATTAGACTCCCCTCTGGAAGCGCTTTCACTGCAAGTGGCAGATTCCCACCTAACAGCAAGCTGTAGGACAGTGTACTGAATTGTAAGTTAACTGCGGCTCATAAGGCGATTTTGGCAAAGAGAGTATCTCCCGCAGGGAAGCTGCTACCATCAAATGTTTGCCCTCATTAGACTCCCCTCTGGAAGCGCTTTCACTGCAAGCTGCAGATTCCCTCCTAACAGCAAGCTTTAGGATAGGGTACTGAATTGTAACTTAACTGCGGCTAATAAGGCGATTTTGGCAAAGAGAGTATCTCCCGCAGGGAAGCTGCTACCATCAAAAGTTTGCCCTCATTAGACTTCCCTCTGGAAGTGCTTTCACTGCAAGCTGCAGATTCCCTCCTAACAGCAAGCTGTAGGACAGTGTACTGAATTGTAACTTAACTGCGGCTAATAAGGCGATTTTGGCAAAGAGAGTATCTCCCGCAGGGAAGCTGCTACCATCAAATGTTTGCCCTCCTTAGACTCCCCTCTGGAAGCGCTTTCACTGAAAGCTGCAGATTCCCTCCTAACAGCAAGCTTTAGGATAGGGTACTGAATTGTAACTTAACTGCGGCTAATAAGTCAATTATGGCAAAGAGAGTATCTCCCGCAGGGAAGCTGCTACCATCAAATGTTTGCCATCGTTAGACTTCCCTCTGGAAGTGCTTTCACTGCAAGCTGCAGATTCACTCCTAACAGCAAGCTGTAGGACAGTGTACTGAATTGTAACTTAACTGCGGCTAATAAGGCGATTTTGGCAAAGAGAGTATCTCCCGCAGGGAAGCTGCTACCATCAAATGTTTGCCCTCATTAGACTACCCTCTGGAAGCGCTTTCACTGCAAGTTGCAGATTCCCTCCTAACAGAAAGCTGAAGGACAGTGTACTGAATTGTAACTTACTTACGCCTAATAATGCGATTTTGGCAAAGAGAGTATCTCCCGCAGGGAAGCTGCTACCATCAAATGTTTGCCCTCATTAGACTCCCCTCTGGAAGCGCTTTCACTGCAAGCTGCAGATTCCCTCCTAACAGCAAGCTTTAGGATAGGGTACTGAATTGTAACTTAACTGCGGCTAATAAGGCGATTTTGGCAAAGAGAGTATCTCCCGCAGGGAAGCTGTTACCATCAAATATTTGCCCTCGTTAGACTCCCCTCTGGAAGCGCTTTCACTGCAAGCTGCAGGTTCCCTCCTAACAGCAAGCTTTAGGATAGGGTACTGAATTGTAACTTAACTGCGGCTAATAAGGCGATTTTGGCAAAGAGAGTATCTCCCGCAGGGAAGCTGTTACCATCAAATGTTTGCCCTCGTTAGACTCCCCTCTGGAAGCGCTTTCACTGCAAGCTGCAGATTCCCTCCTAACAGCAAGCTTTAGGATAGGGTACTTAATCGTAAGTTAACTGCGGCTCATAAGGCGATTTTGGCAAAGAGAATATCTCCCGCAGGGAAGCTGCTACCATCAAATGTTTGCCCTCATTAGACTCCCCTCTGGAAGCGCTTTCACTGCAAGCTGCAGATTCCCTCCTAACAGCAAGCTTTAGGATAGGGTACTGAATTGTAACTTATTTTCGCCTAATAATGCGATTTTGGCAAAGAGAGTATCTCCCGCAGGGAAGCTGTTACCATCAAATGTTTGCCCTCATTAGACTCCCCTCTGGAAGCGCTTTCACTGCAAGCTGCAGATTCCCTCCTAACAGCAAGCTTTAGGACAGTGTACTGAATTGAAACATAACTGCGTCTAAAAAGGCGATTTTGGCAAAGAGAATATCTCCCGCAGGGAAGCTGCTACCATCAAATGTTTGCCCTCATTAGACTCCCCTCTGGAAGCGCTTTCACTGCAAGTGGCAGATTCCCACCTAAAAGCAAGCTGTAGGACAGGGTACTGAATTGTAAGTTAACTGCGGCTCATAAGGCGATTTTGGGAAAGAGAGTATCTCCCGCAGGTAAGCTGCTACCATCAAATGTTTGCCCTCATTAGACTCCCCTCTGGAAGCGCTTTCACTGCAAGCTGCAGATTCCCTCCTAACAGCAAGCTTTAGGATAGGGTACTGAATTGTAACTTACTTTCGCCTAATAATGCGATTTTGGCAAAGAGAGTATCTCCCGCAGGGAAGCTGCTACCATCAAATGTTTGCCCTCGTTAGACTTCCCTCTGGAAGTGCTTTCACTGCAAGCTGCAGATTCCCTCCTAACAGCAAGCTTTAGGATAGGGTACTGAATTGTATCTTACTTTCGCCTAATAATGCGATTTTGGGAAAGAGAGTATCTCCCGCAGGGAAGCTGTTACCATCAAATGTTTGCCCTCATTAGACTCCCCTCTGGAAGCGCTTTCACTGCAAGCTGCAGATTCCCTCCTAACAGCAAGCTTTAGGACAGTGTACTGAATTGAAACATAACTGCGTCTAAAAAGGCGATTTTGGAAAAGAGAATATCTCCCGCAGGGAAGCTGCTACCATAAAATGTTTGCCCTCATTAGACTCCCCTCTGGAAGCGCTTTCACTGCAAGCTGCAGATTCCCTCCTAACAGCAAGCTTTAGGATAGGGTACTGAATTGTAACTTAACTGCGGATAATAAGGCGATTTTGGCAAAGAGAGTATCTCCCGCAGGGAAGCTGCTACCATCAAATGTTTGCCCTCATTAGACTCCCCTCTGGAAGCGCTTTCACTGCAAGCTGCAGATTCCCTCCTAACAGCAAGCTTTAGGATAGGGTACTGAATTGTAACTTAACTGCGGCTAATAAGGCGATTTTGGCAAAGAGAGTATCTCCCGCAGGGAAGCTGCTACCATCAAATGTTTGCCCTCATTAGACTTCCCTCTGGAAGTGCTTTCACTGCAAGCTGCAGATTCCCTCCTAACAGCAAGCTGTAGGACAGTGTACTGAATTGTAACTTAACTGCGGCTAATAAGGCGATTTTGGCAAAGAGAGTATCTCCCGCAGGGAAGCTGCTACCATCAAATGTTTGCCCTCCTTAGACTCCCCTCTGGAAGCGCTTTCACTGCAAGCTGCAGATTCCCTCCTAACAGCAAGCTTTAGGATAGGGTACTGAATTGTAACTTAACTGCGGCTAATAAGTCGATTATGGCAAAGAGAGTATCTCCCACAGGGAAGCTGCTACCATCAAATGTTTGCCCTCGTTAGACTTCCCTCTAGAAGTGCTTTCACTGCAAGCTGCAGATTCACTCCTAACAGCAAGCTGTAGGACAGTGTACTGAATTGTAACTTAACTGCGGCTAATAAGGCGATTTTGGCAAAGAGAGTATCTCCCGCAGGGAAGCTGCTACCATCAAATGTTTGCCCTCATTAGACTCCCCTCTGGAAGCGCTTTCACTGCAAGTTGCAGATTCCCTCCTAACAGAAAGCTTTAGGATAGGGTACTGAATTGTAACTTACTTTCGCCTAATAATGCGATTTTGGCAAAGAGAGTATCTCCCGCAGGGAAGCTGCTACCATCAAATGTTTTCCCTCATTAGACTCCCCTCTGGAAGCGCTTTCACTGCAAGCTGCAGATTCCCTCCTAACAGCAAGCTTTAGGATAGGGTACTGAATTGAAACTTACTTTCGCCTAATAATGCGATTTTGGCAAAGAGAGTATCTCTCGCAGGGAAGCTGCTACCATCAAATATTTGCCCTCATTAGACTACCCTCTGGAAGCGCTTTCACTGCAAGCTGCAGATTCCCTCCTAACAGCAAGCTTTAGGATAGGGTACTGAATTGTAACTTAACTGCGGCTAATAAGGCGATTTTGGCAAAGAGAATATCTCCCGCAGGGAAGCTGCTACCATCAAATGTTTGCCCTCATTAGACTCCCCTCTGGAAGCGCTTTCACTGCAAGCTGCAGATTCCCTCCTAACAGCAAGCTTTAGGATAGGGTACTGAATTGAAACTTACTTTCGCCTAATAATGCGATTTTGGCAAATAGAGTATCTCCCGCAGGGAAGCTGCTACCATCAAATGTTTGCCCTCATTAGACTCCCCTCTGGAAGCGCTTTCACTGCAAGCTGCAGATTCCCTCCTAACAGCAAGCTTTAGGATAGGGTACTGAATTGTAACTTACTTTCGCCTAATAATGCGATTTTGGCAAAGAGAGTATCTCCCGCAGGGAAGCTGCTACCATCAAATGTTTGCCCTCATTACACTCCCCTCTGGAAGCGCTTTCACTGCAAGCTGCAGATTCCCTCCTAACAGCAAGCTTTAGGATAGGGTACTGAATTGTAACTTACTTTCGCCTAATAATGCGATTATGGCAAAGAGAATATCTCCCGCAGGGAAGCTGTTACCATCAAATGTTTGCCCTCATTAGACTCCCCTCTGGAAGCGCTTTCACTGCAAGCTGCAGATTCCCTCCTAACAGCAAGCTTTAGGATAGGGTACTGAATTGTAACTTACTTTCGCCTAATAATGCGATTTTGGAAAAGAGAATATCTCCCGCAGGGAAGCTGCTACCATCAAATGTTTGCCCTCATTAGAGCCCCCTCTGGAAGCGCTTTCACTGCAAGCTGCAGATTCCCTCCTAACAGCAAGCTTTAGGATAGGGTACTGAATTGTAACTTAACTGCGGCTAATAAGGCGATTTTGGCAAAGAGAGTATCTCCCGCAGGGAAGCTGTTACCATCAAATGTTTGCCCTCGTTAGACTCCCCTCTGGAAGCGCTTTCACTGCAAGCTGCAGATTCCCTCCTAACAGCAAGCTTTAGGATAGGGTACTTAATCGTAAGTTAACTGCGGCTCATAAGGCGATTTTGGCAAAGAGAATACCTCCCGCAGGGAAGCTGCTACCATCAAATGTTTGCCCTCCTTAGACTCCCCTCTGGAAGCGCTTTCACTGCAAGCTGCAGATTCCCTCCTAACAGCAAGCTTTAGGATAGGGTACTGAATTGTAACTTCCTTTCGCCTAATAATGCGATTTTGGCAAAGAGACTATCTCCCGCAGGGAAGCTGCTACCATCAAATGTTTGCCCTCGTTAGACTTCCCTCTGGAAGTGCTTTCACTGCAAGCTGCAGATTCCCTCCTAACAGCAAGCTTTAGGACAGTGTACTGAATTGAAACATAACTGCGTCTAAAAAGGCGATTTTGGCAAAGAGAATATCTCCCGCAGGGAAGCTGCTACTATCAAATGTTTGCCCTCATTAGACTCCCCTCTGGAAGCGCTTTCACTGCAAGCTGCAGATTCCCTCCTAACAGCAAGCTTTAGGATAGGGTACTGAATTGTAACTTAACTGCGGCTAATAAGGCGATTTTGGCAAAGAGAGTATCTCCCGCAGGGAAGCTGCTACCATCAAATGTTTGCCCTCGTTAGACTTCCCTCTGGAAGTGCTTTCACTGCAAGCTGCAGATTCCCTCCTAACAGCAAGCTGTAGGACAGTGTACTGAATTGTAACTTAACTGCGGCTAATAAGGCGATTTTGGCAAAGAGAGTATCTCCCGCAGGGAAGCTGCTACCATCAAATGTTTGCCCTCATTAGACTCCCCTCTGGAAGCGCTTTCACTGCAAGCTGCAGATTCCCTCCTAACAGCAAGCTTTAGGATAGGGTACTGAATTGTAACTTAACTGCGGCTAATAAGGCGATTTTGGCAAAGAGAGTATCTCCCGCAGGGAAGCTGCTACCATCAAATGTTTGCCCTCGTTAGACTTCCCTCTGGAAGTGCTTTCACTGCAAGCTGCAGATTCCCTCCTAACAGCAAGCTGTAGGACAGTGTACTGAATTGTAACTTAACTGAGGCTAATAAGGCGATTTTGGCAAAGAGAATATCTCCCGCAGGGAAGCTGTTACCATCAAATGTTTGCCCTCGTTAAACTACCCTCTGGAAGTGCTTTCACTGCAAGCTGCAGATTCCCTCCTAACAGCAAGCTTTAGGATAGGGTACTGAATTGTAACTTACTTTCGCCTAATAATGCGATTTTGGCAAAGAGACTATCTCCCGCAGGGAAGCTGCTACCATCAAATATTTGCCCTCATTAGACTCTCCTCTGGAAGTGCTTTCACTGCAAGCTGCAGATTCCCTCCTAACAGCAAGATTTAGGATAGGGTACTGAATTGTAACTTACTTTCGCCTAATAATGCGATTTTGGCAAAGAGAGTATCTCCCGCAGGGAAGCTGCTACCATCAAATGTTTGCCCTCATTAGACTCCCCTCTGGAAGCGCTTTCACTGCAAGCTGCAGATTCCCTCCTAACAGCAAGCTTTAGGATAGGGTACTGAATTGTAACTTACTTTCGCCTAATAATGCGATTTTGGCAAAGAGAGTATCTCCGGTAGGAAAGCTGCTACCATCAAATGTTTGCCCTCTTTAGACTCCCCTCTGGAAGCGCTTTCACTGCAAGCTGCAGATTCCCTCCTAACAGCAAGCTTTAGGATAGGGTACTGAATTGTAACTTACTTTCGCCTAATAATGCGATTTTGGCAAAGAGACTATCTCCCGCAGGGAAGCTGCTACCATCAAATATTTGCCCTCATTAGAATCTCCTCTGGAAGCGCTTTCACTGCAAGCTGCAGATTCCCTCCTAACAGCAAGCTTTAGGATAGGGTACTGAATTGTAACTTACTTTCGCCTAATAATGCGATTTTGGCAAAGACAATATCTCCCGCAGTGAAGCTGTTACCATCAAATGTTTGCCCTCCTTAGACTACCCTCTGGAAGCGCATTCACTGCAAGCTGCAGATTCCCTCCTAACAGCAAGCTTTAGGATAGTGTACTGAATTGTAACTTACTTTCGCCTAATAATGCGATTTTGGCAAAGAGAATATCTCCCGCAGGGAAGCTGCTACCATCAAATGTTTGCCCTCATTAGACTCCCCTCTGGAAGCGCTTTCACTGCAAGCTGCAATTCCCTCCTAACAGCAAGCTTTAGGATAGGGTACTGAATTGTAACTTACTTTCGCCTAATAATGCGATTTTGGCAAAGAGACTATCTCCCGCAGGGAAGCTGCTACCATCAAATATTTGCCCTCATTAGAATCTCCTCTGGAAGCGCTTTCACTGCAAGCTGCAGATTCCCTCCTAACAGCAAGCTTTAGGATAGGGTACTGAATTGTAACTTACTTTCGCCTAATAATGCGATTTTGGCAAAGAGAGTATCTCCCGCAGGGAAGCTGTTACCATCAAATGTTTGCCCTCCTTAGACTACCCTCTGGAAGCGCATTCACTGCAAGCTGCAGATTCCCTCCTAACAGCAAGCTTTAGGATAGTGTACCGAATTGTAACTTACTTTCGCCTAATAATGCGATTTTGGCCATGAGAGTATCTCCCGCAGGGAAGCTGCTACCATCAAATGCTTGCCCTCATTAGACTCCCCTCTGGAAGCGCTTTCACTGCAAGCTGCAGATTCCCTCCTAACAGCAAGCTTTAGGATAGGGTACTGAATTGTAACTTACTTTCGCCTAATAATGCGATTTTGGCAAAGAGAGTATCTCCCGCAGGGAAGCTGCTACCATCAAATGTTTGCCCTCATTAGACTCCCCTCTGGAAGCGCTTTCACTGCAAGCTGCAGATTCCCTCCTAACAGCAAGCTTTAGGATAGGGTAGTGAATTGTAACTTACTTTCGCCTAATAATGCGATTTTGGAAAAGAGAGTATCTCCCGCAGGGAAGCTGCTACCATCAAATGCTTGCCCTCATTAGACTCCCCTCTGGAAGCGCTTTCACTGCAAGCTGCAGATTCCCTCCTAACAGCAAGCTTTAGGATAGGGTACTGAATTGTAACTTACTTTCGCCTAATAATGCGATTTTGGCAAAGAGAGTATCTCCCGCAGGGAAGCTGCTACCATCAAATATTTGCCCTCATTAGACTCTCCTCTGGAAGCGCTTTCACTGCAAGCTGCAGATTCCCTCCTAACAGCAAGCTTTAGGATAGTGTACTGAATTGTAACTTACTTTCGCCTAATAATGCGATTTTGGCAAAGAGAGTATCTCCCGCAGGGAAGCTGTTACCATCAAATGTTTGCCCTCCTTAGACTCCCCTCTGGAAGCTCATTCACTGCAAGCTGCAGATTCCCTCCTAACAGCAAGATTTAGGATAGGGTACCGAATTGTAACTTACTTTCGCCTAATAATGCGATTTTGGCAAAGAGAGTATCTCCCGCAGGGAAGCTGCTACCATCAAATGTTTGCCCTCATTAGACTCCCCTCTGGAAGCGCTTTCACTGCAAGCTGCAGATTCCCTCCTAACAGCAAGCTTTAGGATAGGGTACTGAATTGTAACTTACTTTCGCCTAATAATGCGATTTTGGTAAAGAGACTATCTCCCGCAGGGAAGCTGCTACCATCAAATATTTGCCCTCATTAGACTCCCCTCTGGAAGCGCATTCACTGCAAGCTGCAGATTCCCTCCTAACACCAAGCTTTAGGATAGGGTACTGAATTGTAACTTACTTTCGCCTAATAATGCGATTTTTTCAATGAGAGTATCTCCGGCAGGAAAGCTGCTACTATCAAATGTTTGCCCTCTTTAGACTCCCCTCTGGAAGCGCTTTCACTGCAAGCTGCAGATTCCCTTCTAACAGCAAGCTTTAGGATAGGGTACTGAATTGTTTCTTAACTGCGGCTAATAAGGCGATTTTGGCAAAGAGAATATCTCCCGCAGGGAAGCTGCTACCATCAAATGTTTGCCCTCATTAGACTCCCCTCTGGAAGCGCTTTCACTGCAAGCTGCAGATTCCCTCCTAACAGCAATCTTTAGGATAGAGTACTGAATTGTAACTTACTTTCGCCTAATAATGCGATTTTGGCAAGGAGAGTATCTCCCGCAGGGAAGCTGCTACCATCAAATGTTTTCCCTCATTAGACTCCCCTCTGGAAGCGCTTTCACTGCAAGCTGCAGATTCCCTCCTAACAGCAAGCTTTAGGATAGTGTACTGAATTGTAACTTAACTGCGGATAATAATGCGATTTTGGCAAAGAGACTATCTCCCGCAGGGAAGCTGCTACCATCAAATGTTTGCCCTCATTAGACTCCCCTCTGGAAGCGCTTTCACTTCAAGCTGCAGATTCCCTCCTAACAGCAAGCTTTAGGATAGGGTACTGAATTGTATCTTAACTTCGGCTAATAATGCGATTTTGGCAAAGAGAGTATCTCCCGCAGGGAAGATGCTACCATCAAATGTTTGCCCTCATTAGACTCCCCTCTGGAAGCGCTTTCACTGCAAGCTGCAGATTCCCTCCTAACAGCAAGCTTTAGGATAGGGTACTGAATTGTAACTTACTTTCGCCTAATAAGGCGATTTTGGCAAAGAGAGTATCTCCCGCAGGGAAGCTGCTACCATCAAATGCTTGCCCTCATTAGACTCCCCTCTGGAAGCGCTTTCACTGCAAGCTGCAGATTCCCTCCTAACAGCAAGCTTTAGGATAGGGTACTGAATTGTAACTTACTTTCGCCTAATAATGCGATTTTGGCAAAGAGACTATCTCCCGCAGGGAAGCTGCTACCATCAAATGCTTGCCCTCATTAGACTCCCCTCTGGAAGCGCTTTCACTGCAAGCTGCAGATTCCCTCCTGACAGCAAGCTTTAGGATATGGTACTGAATTGTAACTTACTTTCGCCTAATAATGCGATTTTGGCAGAGAGACTATCTCCCGCAGGGAAGCTGCTACCATCAAATGTTTGCCCTCATTAGACTCCCCTCTGGAAGCGCTTTCACTGCAAGCTGCAGATTCCCTCTTAACAGCAAGCTGTAGGACAGTGTACTGAATTGTATCTTATCTGCCGCTAATAAGGCGATTTTGGCAAAGAGAATATCTCCCGCAGGGAAGCTGCTACCATCAAATGCTTGCCCTCATTAGACTCCCCTCTGGAAGCGCTTTCACTGCAAGCTGCAGATTCCCTCCTAACAGCAAGCTTTAGGATAGGGTACTGAATTGTAACTTAACTGCGGCTAATAAGGCGATTGTGGCAAAGAGAATATCTCCCGCAGGGAAGCTGCTACCATCAAATGCTTGCCCTCATTAGACTCCCCTCTGGAAGCGCTTTCACTGCAAGCTGCAGATTCCCTCCTAACAGCAAGCTTTAGGATAGCGTACTGAATTGTAACTTACTTTCGCCTAATAAGGCGATTTTGGCAAAGAGAGTATCTCCCGCAGGGAAGCTGCTACCATCAAATGTTTGCCCTCATTAGACTCCCCTCTGGAAGCGCTTTCACTGCAAGCTGCAGATTCCCTCCTAACAGCAAGCTTTAGGATAGGGTACTGAATTGTAGCTTACTTTCGCCTAATAATGCGATTTTGGCAAAGAGAGTATCTCCCGCAGGGAAGCTGCTACCATCAAATGTTTGCCCTCATTAGACTCCCCTCTGGAAGCGCTTTCACTGCAAGCTGCAGATTCCCTCCTAACAGCAAGCTTTAGGATAGGGTACTGAATTGTAACTTACTTTCGCCTAATAATGCGATTTTGGTAAAGAGACTATCTCCCGCAGGGAAGCTGCTACCATCAAATATTTGCCCTCATTAGACTCCCCTCTGGAAGCGCATTCACTGCAAGCTGCAGATTCCCTCCTAACACCAAGCTTTAGGATAGGGTACTGAATTGTAACTTACTTTCGCCTAATAATGCGATTTTGGCAAAGAGAGTATCTCCCGCAGGGAAGCTGCTACCATCAAATGTTTGCCCTCATTAGACTCCCCTCTGGAAGCGCTTTCACTGCAAGCTGCAGATTCCCTCCTAACAGCAAGCTTTAGTATAGGGTACTGAATTGTAACTTACTTTCGCCTAATAATGCGATTTTTTCAATGAGAGTATCTCCGGCAGGAAAGCTGCTACTATCAAATGTTTGCCCTCTTTAGACTCCCCTCTGGAAGCGCTTTCACTGCAAGCTGCAGATTCCCTTCTAACAGCAAGCTTTAGGATAGGGTACTGAATTGTTTCTTAACTGCGGCTAATAAGGCGATTTTGGCAAAGAGAATATCTCCCGCAGGGAAGCTGCTACCATCAAATGTTTGCCCTCATTAGACTCCCCTCTGGAAGCGCTTTCACTGCAAGCTGCAGATTCCCTCCTAACAGCAATCTTTAGGATAGAGTACTGAATTGTATCTTACTTTCGCCTAATAATGCGATTTTGGCAAGGAGAGTATCTCCGGCAGGGAAGCTGCTACCATCAAATGTTTTCCCTCATTAGACTCCCCTCTGGAAGCGCTTTCACTGCAAGCTGCAGATTCCCTCCTAACAGCAAGCTTTAGGATAGTGTACTGAATTGTAACTTAACTGCGGATAATAATGCGATTTTGGCAAAGAGACTATCTCCCGCAGGGAAGCTGCTACCATCAAATGTTTGCCCTCATTAGACTCCCCTCTGGAAGCGCTTTCACTTCAAGCTGCAGATTCCCTCCTAACAGCAAGCTTTAGGATATGGTACTGAATTGTATCTTAACTTCGGCTAATAATGCGATTTTGGCAAAGAGAGTATCTCCCGCAGGGAAGATGCTACCATCAAATGTTTGCCCTCATTAGACTCCCCTCTGGAAGCGCTTTCACTGCAAGCTGCAGATTCCCTCCTAACAGCAAGCTTTAGGATAGGGTACTGAATTGTATCTTACTTTCGCCTAATAAGGCGATTTTGGCAAAGAGAGTATCTCCCGCAGGGAAGATGCTACCATCAAATGCTTGCCCTCATTAGACTCCCCTCTGGAAGCGCTTTCACTGCAAGCTGCAGATTCCCTCCTAACAGCAAGCTTTAGGATAGGGTACTGAATTGTAACTTACTTTCGCCTAATAATGCGATTTTGGCAAAGAGACTATCTCCCGCAGGGAAGCTGCTACCATCAAATGCTTGCCCTCATTAGACTCCCCTCTGGAAGCGCTTTCACTGCAAGCTGCAGATTCCCTCCTGACAGCAAGCTTTAGGATATGGTACTGAATTGTAACTTACTTTCGCCTAATAATGCGATTATGGCAGAGAGACTATCTCCCGCAGGGAAGCTGCTACCATCAAATGTTTGCCCTCATTAGACTCCCCTCTGGAAGCGCTTTCACTGCAAGCTGCAGATTCCCTCTTAACAGCAAGCTGTAGGACAGTGTACTGAATTGTATCTTATCTGCCGCTAATAAGGCGATTTTGGCAAAGAGAATATCTCCCGCAGGGAAGCTGCTACCATCAAATGCTTGCCCTCATTAGACTCCCCTCTGGAAGCGCTTTCACTGCAAGCTGCAGATTCCCTCCTAACAGCAAGCTTTAGGATAGCGTACTGAATTGTAACTTACTTTCGCCTAATAAGGCGATTTTGGCAAAGAGAGTATCTCCCGCAGGGAAGCTGCTACCATCAAATGTTTGCCCTCATTAGACTCCCCTCTGGAAGCGCTTTCACTGCAAGCTGCAGATTCCCTCCTAACAGCAAGCTTTAGGATAGGGTACTGAATTGTAGCTTACTTTCGCCTAATAATGCGATTTTGGCAAAGAGACTATCTCCCGCAGGGAAGCTGCTACCATCAAATGTTTGCCCTCATTAGACTCCCCTCTGGAAGCGCTTTCACTGCAAGCTGCAGATTCCCTCCTAACAGCAAGCTGTAGGACAGTGTACTGAATTGTAACTTAACTGCGGCTACTAAGGCGATTTTGGCAAAGAGAATATCTCCCGCAGGGAAGCTGCTACCATAAAATGTTTGCCCTCATTAGACTCCCCTCTGGAAGCGCTTTCACTGCAAGCTGCAGATTCCCTCCTAACAGCAAGCTTTAGGATAGGGTACTGAATTGTAACTTAACTGCTGCTAATAAGGCGATTTTGGCAAAGAGAGTATCTCCCGCAGGGAAGCTGCTACCATCAAATGTTTGCCCTCGTTAGACTCCCCTCTGGAAGCGCTTTCACTGCAAGCTGCAGATTCCCTCCTAACAGCAAGCTTTAGGATAGGGTACTTAATTGTAACTTACTTTCGCCTAATAATGCGATTTTGGCAAAGAGAGTATCTCCCGCAGGGAAGCTGCTACCATCAAGTGCTTGCCCTCATTAGACTCCCCTCTGGAAGCGCTTTCACTGCAAGCTGCAGATTCCCTCCTAACAGCAAGCTTTAGGATAGGGTACTGAATTGTAACTTACTTTCGCCTAATAATGCGATTTTGGCAAAGAGAGTATCTCCCGCAGGGAAGCTGTTACCATCAAATGTTTGCCCTCATTAGACTCCCCTCTGGAAGCGCATTCACTTCAAGCTGCAGATTCCCTCCTAAGAGCAAGCTTTAGAATAGGGTACTGAATTGTAACTTACTTTCGCCTAATAATGCGATTTTGGCAAAGAGAGTATCTCCCGCAGGGAAGCTGCTACCATCAAATGTTTGCCCTCATTAGACTCCCCTCTGGAAGCGCTTTCACTGCAAGCTGCAGATTCCCTCCTAACAGCAAGCTTTAGGATAGGGTACTGAATTGTAACTTACTTTCGCCTAATAATGCGATTTTGGCAAAGAGACTATCTCCCGCAGGGAAGCTGCTACCATCAAATGTTTGCCCTCATTAGACTCCCCTCTGGACGCGCTTTCACTGCAAGCTGCAGATTCCCTCGTAACAGCAAGCTTTAGGATAGGGTACTGAATTGTAACTTACTTTCGCCTAATAAGGCGATTTTGGCAAAGAGAGTATCTCCCGTAGGGAAGCTGCTACCATCAAATGTTTGCCCTCATTAGACTCCCCTGTGGAAGCGCTTTCACTGCAAGCTGCAGATTCCCTCCTAACAGCAAGCTTTAGGATAGGGTACTGAATTGTAACTTACTTTCGCCTAATAAGGCGATTTTGGCAAAGAGAGTATCTCCCGCAGGGAAGCTGCTACCATCAAATATTTGCCCTCATTAGACTCTCCTCTGGAAGCGCTTTCACTGCAAGCTGCAGATTCCCTCCTAACAGCAAGCTTTAGGATAGGGTACTGAATTGTATCTTACTTTCGCCTAATAATGCGATTTTGGCAAAGAGACTATCTCCCGCAGGGAAGCTGCTACCATCAAATGTTTGCCCTCATTAGACTCCCCTCTGGAAGCGCTTTCACTGCAAGCTGCAGATTCCCTCCTAACAGCAAGCTTTAGGATAGGGTACTGAATTGTAACTTACTTTCGCCTAATAAGGCGATTTTGGCAAAGAGAGTATCTCCCGCAGGGAAGCTGCTACCATCAAATATTTGCCCTCATTAGACTCTCCTCTGGAAGCGCTTTCACTGCAAGCTGCAGATTCCCTCCTAACAGCAAGCTGTAGGACAGTGTACTGAATTGTATCTTATCTGCCGCTAATAAGGCGATTTTGGCAAAGAGAATATCTCCCGCAGGGAAGCTGCTACCATCAAATGCTTGCCCTCATTAGACTCCCCTCTGGAAGCGCTTTCACTGCAAGCTGCAGATTCCCTCCTAACAGCAAGCTTTAGGATAGGGTACTGAATTGTAACTTAACTGCGGCTAATAAGGCGATTGTGGCAAAGAGAATATCTCCCGCAGGGAAGCTGCTACCATCAAATGCTTGCCCTCATTAGACTCCCCTCTGGAAGCGCTTTCACTGCAAGCTGCAGATTCCCTCCTAACAGCAAGCTTTAGGATAGCGTACTGAATTGTAACTTACTTTCGCCTAATAAGGCGATTTTGGCAAAGAGAGTATCTCCCGCAGGGAAGCTGCTACCATCAAATGTTTGCCCTCATTAGACTCCCCTCTGGAAGCGCTTTCACTGCAAGCTGCAGATTCCCTCCTAACAGCAAGCTTTAGGATAGGGTACTGAATTGTAACTTACTTTCGCCTAATAATGCGATTTTGACAATGAGAGTATCTCCCGCAGGGAAGCTGCTACCATCAAATGCTTGCCCTCATTAGACTCCCCTCTGGAAGCGCTTTCACTGCAAGCTGCAGATTCCCTCCTAACAGCAAGCTTTAGGATAGGGTTCTGAATTGTAACTTACTTTCGCCTAATAAGGCGATTTTGGAAAAGAGAATATCTCCCGCAGGGAAGCAGCTACCATCAAATGTTTGCCCTCATTAGACTCCCCTCTGGAAGCGCTTTCACTGCAAGCTGCAGATTCCCTCCTAACAGCAAGCTTTAGGATAGGGTACTGAATTGTAACTTACTTTCGCCTAATAATGCGATTTTGGCAATGAGAGTATCTCCCGCAGGGAAGCTGCTACCATCAAATCTTTGCCCTCATTAGACTCCCCTCTGGAAGCGCTTTCACTGCAAGCTGCAGATTCCCTCCTAACAGCAAGCTTTAGGATAGGGTACTGAATTGTATCTTACTTTCGCCTAATAATGCGATTTTGGCAAAGAGAGTATTACTCGCAGGGAAGCTGCTACCATCAAATGCTTGCCCTCATTAGACTCCCCTCTGGAAGTGCTTTCACTGCAAGCTGCAGATTCCCTCCTAACAGCAAGCTTTAGGATAGGGTACTGAATTGTAACTTACTTTCGCCTAATAATGCGATTTTGGCAAAGAGAGTATCTCCCGCAGGGAAGCTGCTACCATCAAATATTTGCCCTCATTAGACTCCCCTCTGGAAGCGCTTTCACTGCAAGCTGCAGATTCCCTCCTAACAGCAAGCTTTAGGATAGGGTACTGAATTGTAACTTACTTTCGCCTAATAATGCGATTTTGGCAAAGAGACTATCTCCCGCAGGGAAGCTGCTACCATCAAATGTTTGCCCTCATTAGACTCCCCTCTGGAAGTGCTTTCACTGCAAGCTGCAGATTCCCTCCTAACAGCAAGCTTTAGGATAGGGTACTGAATTGTAACTTACTTTCGCCTAATAATGCGATTTTGGCAAAGAGACTATCTCCCGCAGGGAAGCTGCTACCATCAAATGTTTGCCCTCATTAGACTCCCCTCTGGAAGCGCTTTCACTGCAAGCTGCAGATTCCCTCCTAACAGCAAGCTTTAGGATAGGGTACTGAATTGTAACTTACTTTCGCCTAATAAGGCGATTTTGGCAAAGAGAGTATCTCCCGCAGGGAAGCTGCTACCATCAAATATTTGCCCTCATTAGACTCTCCTCTGGAAGCGCTTTCACTGCAAGCTGCAGATTCCCTCCTAAGAGCAAGCTTTAGGATAGGGTACTGAATTGTATCTTACTTTGGCCTAATAATGCGGTTTTGGAAAACAGAGTATCTCCCGCAGGGAAGCTGCTACCATCAAATGTTTGCCCTCATTAGACTCCCCTCTGGAAGCGCTTTCACTGCAAGCTGCAGATTCCCTCCTAACAGCAAGCTGTAGGACAGTGTACTGAATTGTATCTTAAGAGCTGCTAACAAGGCGATTGTGGCAAAGAGAATATCTCCCGCAGGGAAGCTGCTACCATCAAATGTTTGCCCTCATTAGACTCCCCTCTGGAAGCGCTTTCACTGCAAGCTGCAGATTCCCTCCTAACAGCAAGCTTTAGGATAGGGTACTGAATTGTAACTTACTTTCGCCTAATAATGCGATTTTGGCAATGAGAGTATCTCCCGCAGGGAAGCTGCTACCATCAAATGTTTGCCCTCGTTAGACTCCCCTGTGGAAGCGCTTTCACTGCAAGCTGCAGATTCCCTCCTAACAGCAAGCTTTAGGATAGGGTACTGAATTGTAACTTACTTTCGCCTAATAAGGCGATTTTGGCAAAGAGAGTATCTCCCGCAGGGAAGCTGCTACCATCAAATGTTTGCCCTCATTAGACTCCCCTCTGGAAGCGCTTTCACTGCAAGCTGCAGATTCCCTCCTAACAGCAAGCTTTAGGATAGGGTACTGAATTGTAACTTACTTTCGCCTAATAATGCGATTTTGGCAAAGAGAGTATCTCCCGCAGGGAAGCTGCTACCATCAAATGCTTGCCCTCATTAGACTCCCCTCTGGAAGCGCTTTCACTGCAAGCTGCAGATTCCCTCCTAACAACAAGCTGTAGGACAGTGTACTCAATTATAACTTAACTGCTGCTATTAAGGCGATTTTGGCAAAGAGAGTATTACTCGCAGGGAAGCTGCTACCATCAAATGCTTGCCCTCATTAGACTCCCCTCTGGAAGTGCTTTCACTGCAAGCTGCAGATTCCCTCCTAACAGCAAGCTTTAGGATAGGGTACTGAATTGTAACTTACTTTCGCCTAATAATGCGATTTTGGCAAAGAGAGTATCTCCCGCAGGGAAGCTGCTACCATCAAATATTTGCACTCATTAGACTCTCCTCTGGAAGCGCTTTCACTGCAAGCTGCAGATTCCCTCCTAACAGCAAGGTTTAGGATAGGGTACTGAATTGTAACTTACATTCGCCTAATAATGCGATTTTGGCAAAGAGAGTATCTCCCGCAGCGTAGCTGTTACTATCAAATGTTTGCCCTCCTTAGACTACCCTCTGGAAGCGCATTCACTGTAATCTGCAGATTCCCTCCTAACAGCAAGCTTTAGTATAGGGTGCTTAATTGTAACTTACTTTCGCCTAGTAATGCGATTTTGGCAAAGAGACTATCTCCCGCAGGGAAGCTGCTACCATCAAATGTTTGCCCTCATTAGACTCCCCTCTGGAAGTGCTTTCACTGCAAGCTGCATATTCCCTCCTAACAGCAAGCTTTAGGATAGGGTACTGAATTGTATCTTACTTTCGCCTAATAATGCGGTTTTGGCAAAGAGAGTATCTCCCGCAGGGAAGCTGCTACCATCAAATGTTTGCCCTCATTAGACTCCCCTCTGGAAGCGCTTTCACTGCAAGCTGCAGATTCCCTCCTAACAGCAAGCTGTAGGACAGTGTACTGAATTGTAACTTAACTGCGGTTAATAAGGCGATTTTGGCAAAGAGAATATCTCCCGCAGGGAAGCTGCTACCATCAAATGCTTGCCCTCATTAGACTCCCCTCTGGAAGCGCTTTCACTGCAAGCTGCAGATTCCCTCCTAACAGCAAGCTTTAGGATAGGGTACTGAATTGTATCTTACTTTCGCCTAATAATGCGATTTTGGCAAAGAGAGTACCTTCCGCAGGGAAGCTGTTACAATCAAATGTTTGCCCTCCTTAGACTACCCTCTGGAAGCGCATTCAGTGCAAGCTGCAGATTCCCTCCTAACAGCAAGCTTTAGGATAGGGTACTGAATTGTAACTTACTTTCGCCTAATAATGCGATTTTGGCAAAGAGAGTATCTCCCGCAGGGAAGCTGCTACCATCAAATGTTTGCCCTCATTAGACTCCCCTCTGGAAGCGCTTTCACAGCAAGCTGCAGATTCCCTCCTAACAGCAAGCTTTAGGATAGGGTACTGAATTGTAACTTACTTTCGCCTAATAATGCGATTTTGGCAAAGAGACTATCTCCCGCAGGGAAGCTGCTACCATCAAATGTTTGCCCTCATTAGACTCCCCTCTGGAAGCGCTTTCACTGCAAGCTGCAGATTCCCTCCTAACAGCAAGCTTTAGGATAGGGTACTGAATTGTAACTTACTTTCGCCTAATAAAGCGATTTTGGCAAAGAGAGTATCTCCCGCAGGGAAGCTGCTACCATCAAATCTTTGCCCTCGATAGACTCCCCTCTGGAAGCGCTTTCACTGCAAGCTGCAGATTCCCTCCTAACAGCAAGCTTTAGGATAGGATACTGAATTGTAACTTACTTTCGCCTAATAATGCGATTTTGGCAAAGAGACTATCTCCCGCAGGGAAGCTGCTACCATCAAATCTTTGCCCTCGTTAGACTCCCCTCTGGAAGCGCTTTCACTGCAAGCTGCAGATTCCCTCCTAACAGCAAGCTTTAGGATAGGGTACTGAATTGTAACTTACTTTCGCCTAATAATGCGATTTTGGCAAAGAGAGTATCTCCCGCAGGGAAGCTGCTACCATCAAATCTTTGCCCTCGTTAGACTCCCCTTTGGAAGCGCTTTCACTGCAAGCTGCCGATTCCCTCCTAACAGCAAGCTTTAGGATAGGGTACTGAATTGTAACTTACTTTCGCCTAATAATGCGATTTTGGCAAAGAGACTATCTCCCGCAGGGAAGCTGCTACCATCAAATGTTTGCCCTCATTAGACTCCCCTCTGGAAGCGCTTTCACTGCAAGCTGCAGATTCCCTCCTAACAGCAAGCTGTAGGACAGTGTACTGAATTGTAACTTAACTGCGGCTAATAAGGCGATTTTGGCAAAGAGAATATCTCCCGCAGGGAAGCTGCTACCATCAAATGCTTGCCCTCATTAGACTCCCCTCTGGAAGCGCTTTCACTGCAAGCTGCAGATTCCCTCCTAACAGCAAGCTTTAGGATAGGGTACTGAATTGTATCTTACTTTCGCCTAATAATGCGATTTTGGCAAAGAGAGTACCTCCCGCAGGGAAGCTGTTACAATCAAATGTTTGCCCTCCTTAGACTACCCTCTGGAAGCGCATTCAGTGCAAGCTGCAGATTCCCTCCTAACAGCAAGCTTTAGGATAGGGTACTGAATTGTAACTTACTTTCGCCTAATAATGCGATTTTGGCAAAGAGAGTATCTCCCGCAGGGAAGCTGCTACCATCAAATGTTTGCCCTCATTAGACTCCCCTCTGGAAGCGCTTTCACAGCAAGCTGCAGATTCCCTCCTAACAGCAAGCTTTAGGATAGGGTACTGAATTGTAACTTACTTTCGCCTAATAATGCGATTTTGGCAAAGAGACTATCTCCCGCAGGGAAGCTGCTACCATCAAATGTTTGCCCTCATTAGACTCCCCTCTGGAAGCGCTTTCACTGCAAGCTGCAGATTCCCTCCTAACAGCAAGCTTTAGGATAGGGTACTGAATTGTAACTTACTTTCGCCTAATAAAGCGATTTTGGCAAAGAGAGTATCTCCCGCAGGGAAGCTGCTACCATCAAATCTTTGCCCTCGATAGACTCCCCTCTGGAAGCGCTTTCACTGCAAGCTGCAGATTCCCTCCTAACAGCAAGCTTTAGGATAGGATACTGAATTGTATCTTACTTTCGCCTAATAATGCGATTTTGGCAAAGAGACTATCTCCCGCAGGGAAGCTGCTACCATCAAATGTTTGCCCTCATTAGACTCCCCTCTGGAAGCGCTTTCACTGCAAGCTGCAGATTCCCTCCTAACAGCAAGCTTTAGGATAGGGTACTGAATTGTAACTTACTTTCGCCTAATAATGCGATTTTGGCAAAGAGACTATCTCCCGCAGGGAAGCTGCTACCATCAAATCTTTGCCCTCGTTAGACTCCCCTCTGGAAGCGCTTTCACTGCAAGCTGCAGATTCCCTCCTAACAGCAAGCTTTAGGATAGGGTACTGAATTGTAACTTACTTTCGCCTAATAATGCGATTTTGGCAAAGAGAGTATCTCCCGCAGGGAAGCTGCTACCATCAAATCTTTGCCCTCGTTAGACTCCCCTTTGGAAGCGCTTTCACTGCAAGCTGCCGATTCCCTCCTAACAGCAAGCTTTAGGATAGGGTACTGAATTGTAACTTACTTTCGCCTAATAATGCGATTTTGGCAAAGAGACTATCTCCCGCAGGGAAGCTGCTACCATCAAATGTTTGCCCTCATTAGACTCCCCTGTGGAAGCGCTTTCACTGCAAGCTGCAGATTCCCTCCTAACAGCAAGCTTTAGGATAGGGTACTGAATTGTAACTTAACTGAGGCTAATAATGCGATTTTGGCAAAGAGAGTATCTCCCGCAGGGAAGCTGCTACCATCAAATGTTTGCCCTCCTTAGACACCCCTCTGGAAGCGCTTTCACTGCAAGCTGCAGATTCCCTCCTAACAGCAAGCTTTAGGATAGGGTACTGAATTGTAACTTACTTTCGCCTAATAAGGCGATTTTGGCAAAGAGAGTATCTCCCGCAGGGAAGCTGCTACCATCAAATGTTTGCCCTCATTAGACTACCCTCTGGAAGCGCTTTCACTGCAAGCTGCAGATTCCCTCC
The DNA here is from genome assembly GCF_032191515.1 of Phaenicophaeus curvirostris. Taxonomy (NCBI): domain Eukaryota; kingdom Metazoa; phylum Chordata; class Aves; order Cuculiformes; family Cuculidae; genus Phaenicophaeus; species Phaenicophaeus curvirostris. Next base: position 112,366 of record NW_027206753.1, read on the forward strand.
TAACAGCAAGCTTTAGGATAGGGTACTGAATTGTAACTTACTTTCGCCCAATAATGCGATTTTGGCAATGAGAGTATCTCCCGCAGGGAAGCTGCTACCATCAAATGTTTGCCCTCATTAGACTCCCCTCTGGAAGCGCTTTCACTGGAAGCTGCAGATTCCCTCCTAACAGCAAGCTTTAGGATAGGGTACTGAATTGTAACTTAACTGAGGCTAATAATGCGATTTTGGCAAAGAGAGTATCTCCCGCAGGGAAGCTGCTACCATCAAATCTTTGCCCTCGTTAGACTCCCCTCTGGAAGCGCTTTCACTGCAAGCTGCAGATTCCCTCCTAACAGCAAGCTTTAGGATAGGGTACTGAATTGTAACTTACTTTCGCCTAATAATGCGATTTTGGCAAAGAGAGTATCTCCCGCAGGGAAGCTGCTACCATCAAATCTTTGCCCTCGTTAGACTCCCCTCTGGAAGCGCTTTCACTGCAAGCTGCAGATTCCCTCCTAACAGCAAGCTTTAGGATAGGGTACTGAATTGTAACTTACTTTCGCCTAATAATGCGATTTTTCAAAGAGAGTATCTCCCGCAGGGAAGCTGCTACCATCAAATGTTTGCCCTCATTAGACTCCCCTCTGGAAGCGCTTTCACTGCAAGCTGCAGATTCCCTCCTAACAGCAAGCTGTAGGACAGTGTACTGAATTGTATCTTAACTGCGGCTACTAAGGCGATTATGGCAAAGAGAGTATCTCCCGCAGGGAAGCTCCTACCATCAAATGTTTGCCCTCATTAGACTACCCTCTGGAAGCGCTTTCACTGCAAGCTGCAGATTCCCTCCTAACAGCAAGCTTTAGGATAGGGTACTGAATTGTAACTTACTTTCGCCTAATAATGCGATTTTGGCAAAGAGACTATCTCCCGCAGGGAAGCTGTTACCATAAAATGTTTGCCCTCATTAGACTCCCCTCTGGAAGCGCATTCACTGCAAGCTGCAGATTCTCTCCTAACAGCAAGCTTTAGGATAGGGTACTGAATTGTAACTTACTTTCGCCTAATAATGCGATTTTGGCAAAGAGAGTATCTCCCGCAGGGAAGCTGCTACCATCAAATGTTTGCCCTCATTAGACTCCCCTCTGGAAGCGCTTTCACTGCAAGCTGCAGATTCCCTCCTAACAGCAAGCTTTAGGATAGGGTACTGAATTGTAACTTACTTTCGCCTAATAATGCGATTTTGGCAAAGAATGTATCTCCCGCAGGGAAGCTGCTACCATCAAATCTTTGCCCTCGTTAGACTCCCCTCTGGAAGCGCATTCACTGCAAGCTGCAGATTCCCTCCTAACAGCAAGCTTTAGGATAGGGTACTGAATTGTAACTTACTTTCGCCTAATAAGGCGATTTTGGCAAAGAGAGTATCTCCCGCAGGGAAGCTGCTACCATCAAATATTTGCCATCGTTAGACTCCCCTCTGGAAGCGCTTTCACTGCAAGCTGCAGATTCCCTCCTAACAGCAAGCTGTAGGACAGTGTACTGAATTGTATCTTAACTGCGGCTACTAAGGCGATTATGGCAAAGAGAGTATCTCCCGCAGGGAAGCTGCTACCATCAAATGTTTGCCCTCATTAGACTACCCTCTGGAAGCGCTTTCACTGCAAGCTGCAGATTCCCTCCTAACAGCAAGCTTTAGGATAGGGTACTGAATTGTAACTTACTTTCGCCTAATAATGCGATTTTGGCAAAGAGACTATCTACCGCAGGGAAGCTGTTACCATAAAATGTTTGCCCTCATTAGACTCCCCTCTGGAAGCGCTTTCACTGCAAGCTGCAGATTCCCTCCTAACAGCAAGCTTTAGGATAGGGTACTGAATTGTAACTTACTTTCGCCTAATAATGCGATTTTGGCAAAGAGACTATCTCCCGCAGGGAAGCTGCTACTATCAAATGTTTGCCCTCATTAGACTCCCCTCTGGAAGCGCTTTCACTGCAAGCTGCAGATTCCCTCCTAACAGCAAGCTTTAGGATAGGGTACTGAATTGTAACTTACTTTCGCCTAATAATGCGATTTTGGCAAAGAGAGTATCTCCCGCAGGGAAGCTGCTACCATCAAATGTTTGCCCTCATTAGACTCCCCTCTGGAAGCGCTTTCACTGCAAGCTGCAGATTCCCTCCTAACAGCAAGCTTTAGGATAGGGTACTGAATTGTAACTTACTTTCGCCTAAAAATGCGATTTTGGCAAAGAGAGTATCTCCCGCAGGGAAGCTGCTACCATCAAATGCTTGCCCTCATTAGACTCCCCTCTGGAAGCGCTTTCACTGCAAGCTGCAGATTCCCTCCTAACAGCAAGCTTTAGGATAGGGTACTGAATTGTAACTTACTTTCGCCTAATAAGGCGATTTTGGCAAAGAGAGTATCTCCCGCAGGGAAGCTGCTACCATCAAATGTTTGCCCTCATTAGACTCCCCTCTGGAAGCGCTTTCACTGCAAGCTGCAGATTCCCTCCTAACAGCAAGCTTTAGGATAGGGTACTGAATTGTAACTTACTTTCGCCTAATAAGGCGATTTTGGCAAAGAGAGTATCTCCCGCAGGGAAGCTGCTACCATCAAATGTTTGCCCTCATTAGACTCCCCTCTGGAAGCGCTTTCACTGCAAGCTGCAGATTCCCTCCTAACAGCAAGCTTTAGGATAGGGTACTGAATTGTAACTTAACTGAGGCTAATAAGGCGATTTTGGCAAAGAGACTATCTCCCGCAGGGAAGCTGCTACCATCAAATGTTTGCCCTCATTAGACTCCCCTCTGGAAGCGCTTTCACTGCAAGCTGCAGATTCCCTCCTAACAGCAAGCTTTAGGATAGGGTACTGAATTGTAACTTAACTGAGGCTAATAATGCGATTTTGGCAAAGAGAGTATCTCCCGCAGGGAAGCTGCTACCATCAAATCTTTGCCCTCGTTAGACTCCCCTCTGGAAGCGCTTTCACTGCAAGCTGCAGATTCCCTCCTAACAGCAAGCTTTAGGATAGGGTACTGAATTGTAACTTACTTTCGCCTAATAATGCGATTTTGGCAATGAGAGTATCTCCCGCAGGGAAGCTGCTACCATCAAATGTTTGCCCTCATTAGACTCCCCTCTGGAAGCGCTTTCACTGCAAGCTACAGATTCCCCCCTAACAGCAAGCTTTAGGATAGGGTACTGAATTGTAACTTACTTTCGCCTAATAATGCGATTATGGCAAAGAGACTATCAACCGCAGGGAAGCTGCTACCATCAAATCTTTGCCCTCATTAGACTCCCCTCTGGAAGCGCTTTCACTGCAAGCTGCAGATTCCCTCCTAACAGCAAGCTTTAGGATAGGGTACTGAATTCTAACTTAACTGAGGCTAATAATGCGATTTTGGCAAAGAGAGTATCTCCCACAGGGAAGCTGCTACCATCAAATCTTTGCCCTCGTTAGACTCCCCTCTGGAAGCGCTTTCACTGCAAGCTGCAGATTCCCTCCTAACAGCAAGCTTTAGGATAGGGTACTGAATTGTAACTTACTTTCGCCTAATAATGCGATTTTGGCAAAGAGAGTATCTCCCGCAGGGAAGCTGCTACCATCAAATGTTTGCCCTCATTAGACTCCCCTCTGGAAGCGCTTTCACTGCAAGCTGCAGATTCCCTCCTAACAGCAAGCTTTAGGATAGGGTACTGAATTGTAACTTAACTGAGGCTAATAATGCGATTTTGGCAAAGAGACTATCTCCCGCAGGGAAGCTGCTACCGTCAAATCTTTGCCCTCGTTAGACTCCCCTCTGGAAGCGCTTTCACTGCAAGCTGCAGATTCCCTCCTAACAGCAAGCTTTAGGATAGGGTACTGAATTCTAACTTACTTTCGCCTAATAAGGCGATTTTGGCAAAGAGAGTATCTCCTGCAGGGAAGCTGCTACCATCAAATATTTGCCATCGTTAGACTCCCCTCTGGAAGCGCTTTCACTGCAAGCTGCAGATTCCCTCCTAACAGCAAGCTGTAGGACAGTGTACTGAATTGTATCTTAACTGCGGCTACTAAGGCGATTATGGCAAAGAGAGTATCTCCCGCAGGGAAGCTGCTACCATCAAATGTTTGCCCTCATTAGACTACCCTCTGGAAGCGCTTTCACTGCAAGCTGCAGATTCCCTCCTAACAGCAAGCTTTAGGATAGGGTACTGAATTGTAACTTACTTTCGCCTAATAATGCGATTTTGGCAAAGAGACTATCTCCCGCAGGGAAGCTGTTACCATAAAATGTTTGCCCTCATTAGACTCCCCTCTGGAAGCGCATTCACTGCAAGCTGCAGATTCTCTCCTAACAGCAAGCTTTAGGATAGGGTACTGAATTGTAACTTACTTTCGCCTAATAATGCGATTTTGGCAATGAGAGTATCTCCCGCAGTGAAGCTGCTACCATCAAATCTTTGCCCTCATTAGACTCCCCTCTGGAAGCGCTTTCACTGCAAGCTGCAGATTCCCTCCTAACAGCAAGCTTTAGGATAGGGTACTGAATTGTAACTTAACTGAGGCTAATAATGCGATTTTGGCAAAGAGAGTATCTCCCCCAGGGAAGCTGCTACCATCAAATCTTTGCCCTCGTTAGACTCCCCTCTGGAAGCGCTTTCACTGCAATCTGCAGATTCCCTCCTAACAGCAAGCTTTAGGATAGGGTACTGAATTGTAACTTACTTTCGCCTAATAATGCGATTTTGGCAAAGAGAGTATCTCCCGCAGGGAAGCTGCTACCATCAAATGTTTGCCCTCATTAGACTCCCCTCTGGAAGCGCTTTCACTGCAAGCTGCAGATTCCCTCCTAACAGCAAGCTTTAGGATAGGGTACTGAATTGTAACTTAACTGAGGCTAATAATGCTATTTTGGCAAAGAGAGTATCTCCCGCAGGGAAGCTGCTACCATCAAATGTTTGCCCTCATTAGACTCCCCTCTGGAAGCGCTTTCACTGCAAGCTGCAGATTCCCTCCTAACAGCAAGCTTTAGGATAGGGTACTGAATTGTAACTTACTTTCGCCTAATAATGCGATTTTGGCAAAGAGACTATCTCCCGCAGGGAAGCTGCTACCATCAAATGTTTGCCCTCATTAGACTCCCCTCTGGAAGCGCTTTCACTGCAAGCTGCAGATTCCCTCCTAACAGCAAGCTTTAGGATAGGGTACTGAATTGTAACTTACTTTCGCCTAATAATGCGATTTTGGCAAAGAGACTATCTCCCGCAGGGAAGCTGCTACCATCAAATGTTTGCCCTCATTAGACTCCCCTCTGGAAGCGCTTTCACTGCAAGCTGCAGATTCCCTCCTAACAGCAAGCTTTAGGATAGGGTACTGAATTGTAACTTACTTTCGCCTAATAATGCGATTTTGGCAAAGAGACTATCTCCCGCAGGGAAGCTGCTACCATCAAATGTTTGCCCTCATTAGACTCCCCTCTGGAAGCGCTTTCACTGCAAGCTGCAGATTCCCTCCTAACAGCAAGCTTTAGGATAGGGTACTGAATTGTAACTTACTTTCGCCTAAGAATGCGATTTTGGCAAAGAGACTATCTCCCGCAGGGAAGCTGCTACCATCAAATGTTTGCCCTCATTAGACTCCCCTCTGGAAGCGCTTTCACTGCAAGCTGCAGATTCCCTCCTAACAGCAAGCTTTAGGATAGGGTACTGAATTGTAACTTACTTTCGCCTAATAATGCGATTCTGGCAAAGAGACTATCTCCCGCAGGGAAGCTGCTACCATCAAATGTTTGCCCTCATTAGACTCCCCTCTGGAAGCGCTTTCACTGCAAGCTGCAGATTCCCTCCTAACAGCAAGCTTTAGGATAGGGTACTGAATTGTAACTTACTTTCGCCTAATAATGCGATTTTGGCACAGAGAGTATCTCCCGCAGGGAAGCTGCTACCATCAAATGTTTGCCCTCCTTAGACTCCCCTCTGGAAGCGCTTTGACTGCAAGCTGCAGATTCCCTCCTAACAGCAAGCTTTAGGATAGGGTACTGAATTGTAACTTACTTTCGCCTAATAATGCGATTTTGGCCATGAGAGTATCTCCCGCAGGGAATCTGCTACCATCAAATGTTTGCCCTCATTAGACTCCCCTCTGGAAGCGCTTTCACTGCAAGCTGCAGATTCTCTCCTAACAGCAAGCTTTAGGATAGGGTACTGAATTGTAACTTACTTTCGCCTAATAATGCAATTTTGGCAAAGAGACTATCTCCCGCAGGGAAGCTGCTACCATCAAATGTTTGCCCTCATTAGACTCCCCTCTGGAAGCGCTTTCACTGCAAGCTGCAGATTCCCTCCTAACAGCAAGCTTTAGGATAGGGTACTGAATTGTAACTTACTTTCGCCTAATAATGCGATTTTGGCAAAGAGAGTATCTCCCGCAGGGAAGCTGCTACCATCAAATGTTTGCCCTCATTAGACTCCCCTCTGGAAGCGCTTTCACTGCAAGCTGCAGATTCCCTCCTAACAGCAAGCTTTAGGATAGGGTACTGAATTGTAACTTACTTTCGCCTAATAATGCGATTTTGGCAAAGAGAGTATCTCCCGCAGGGAAGCTGCTACCATCAAATCTTTGCCCTCATTAGACTCCCCTCTGGAAGCGCTTTCACTGCAAGCTGCAGATTCCCTCCTAACAGCAAGCTTTAGGATAGGGTACTGAATTGTAACTTACTTTCGCCTAATAATGCGATTTTGGCAAAGAGAGTATCTCCCGCAGGGAAGCTGCTACCATCAAATGTTTGCCCTCATTAGACTCCCCTCTGGAAGCGCTTTCACTGCAAGCTGCAGATTCCCTCCTAACAGCAAGCTTTAGGATAGGGTACTGAATTGTATCTTAACTGAGGCTAATAATGCGATTTTGGCAAAGAGAGTATCTCCCGCAGGGAAGCTGCTACCATCAAATGTTTGCCCTCATTAGACTCCCCTCTGGAAGCGCTTTCACTGCAAGCTGCAGATTCCCTCGTAACAGCAAGCTTTAGGATAGGGTACTGAATTGTAACTTACTTTCGCCTAATAATGCGATTTTGGCAAAGAGACTATCTCCCGCAGGGAAGCTGCTACCATCAAATGTTTGCCCTCATTAGACTCCCCTCTGGAAGCGCTTTCACTGCAAGCTGCAGATTCCCTCCTAACAGCAAGCTTTAGGATAGGGTACTGAATTGTAACTTACTTTCGCCTAATAATGCGATTTTGGCAAAGAGACTATCTCCCGCAGGGAAGCTGCTACCATCAAATGTTTGCCGTCGTTAGACTCCCCTCTGGAAGCGCTTTCACTGCAAGCTGCAGATTCCCTCCTAACAGCAAGCTTTAGGATAGGGTACTGAATTGTAACTTAACTGAGGCTAATAATGCGATTTTGGCAAAGAGAGTATCTCCCGCAGGGAAGCTGCTACCATCAAATCTTTGCCCTCGTTAGACTCCACTCTGGAAGCGCTTTCACTGCAAGCTGCAGATTCCCTCCTAACAGCAAGCTTTAGGATAGGGTACTGAATTGTAACTTACTTTCGCCTAATAATGCGATTTTGGCAAAGAGAGTATCTCCCGCAGGGAAGCTGCTACCATCAAATGTTTGCCCTCGTTAGACTCCCCTTTGGAAGCGCTTTCACTGCAAGCTGCAGATTCCCTCCTAACAGCAAGCTTTAGGATAGGGTACTGAATTGTAACTTACTTTCGCCTAATAACGCGATTTTGGCAAAGAGACTATCTCCGGCAGGGAAGCTGCTACCATCAAATGTTTGCCCTCATTAGACTCCCCTCTGGAAGCGCTTTCACTGCAAGCTGCAGATTCCCTCCTAACAGCAAGCTTTAGGATAGGGTACAGAATTGTAACTTAACTGAGGCTAATAATGCGATTTTGGCAAAGAGAGTATCTCCCGCAGGGAAGCTTCTACCATCAAATGTTTGCCCTCCTTAGACACCCCTCTGGAAGCGCTTTCACTGCAAGCTGCAGATTCCCTCCTAACAGCAAGCTTTAGGATAGGGTACTGAATTGTAACTTACTTTCGCCTAATAAGGCGATTTTGGCAAAGAGAGTATCTCCCGCAGGGAAGCTGCTACCATCAAATATTTGCCATCGTTAGACTCCCCTCTGGAAGCGCTTTCACTGCAAGCTGCAGATTCCCTCCTAACAGCAAGCTGTAGGACAGTGTACTGAATTGTATCTTAACTGCGGCTACTAAGGCGATTATGGCAAAGAGAGTATCTCCCGCAGGGAAGCTGCTACCATCAAATGTTTGCCCTCATTAGACTACCCTCTGGAAGCGCTTTCACTGCAAGCTGCAGATTCCCTCCTAACAGCAAGCTTTAGGATAGGGTACTGAATTGTAACTTACTTTCGCCTAATAATGCGATTTTGGCAAAGAGACTATCTCCCGCAGGGAAGCTGTTACCATCAAATCTTTGCCCTTGATAGACTCCCCTCTGGAAGCGCTTTCACTGCAAGCTGCAGATTCCCTCCTAACAGCAAGCTTTAGGATAGGGTACTGAATTGTAACTTACTTTCGCCCAATAATGCGATTTTGGCAATGAGAGTATCTCCCGCAGGGAAGCTGCTACCATCAAATGTTTGCCCTCATTAGACTCCCCTCTGGAAGCGCTTTCACTGGAAGCTGCAGATTCCCTCCTAACAGCAAGCTTTAGGATAGGGTACTGAATTGTATCTTACTTTCGCCTAATAATGCGATTTTGGCAAAGAGACTATCTCCCGCAGGGAAGCTGCTACCATCAAATGTTTGCCCTCATTAGACTCCCCTCTGGAAGCGCTTTCACTGCAAGCTGCAGATTCCCTCCTAACAGCAAGCTTTAGGATAGGGTACTGAATTGTAACTTACTTACGCCTAATAATGCGATTTTGGCAAAGAGACTATCTCCCGCAGGGAAGCTGCTACCATCAAATGTTTGCTTTCATTAGACACCCCTCTGGAAGCGCTTTCACTGCAAGCTGCAGATTCCCTCCTAACAGCAAGCTTTAGGATAGGGTTCTGAATTTTAACTTAACTGAGGCTAATAATGCGATTTTGGCAAAGAGAGTATCTCCCGCAGGGAAGCTGCTACCATCAAATCTTTGCCCTCGTTAGACTCCCCTCTGGAAGCGCTTTCACTGCAAGCTGCAGATTCCCTCCTAACAGCAAGTTTTAGGATAGGGTACTGAATTGTAACTTACTTTCGCCTAATAATGCGATTTTGGCAAAGAGAGTATCTCCCGCAGGGAAGCTGCTACCATCAAATCTTTGCCCTCGTTAGACTCCCCTCTGGAAGCGCTTTCACTGCAAGCTGCAGATTCCCTCCTAACAGCAAGCTTTAGGATAGGGTACTGAATTGTAACTTAACTGAGGCTAATAATGCGATTTTTGCAAAGAGAGTATCTCCCGCAGGGAAGCTGCTACCATCAAATGTTTGCCCTCATTAGACTCCCCTCTGGAAGCGCTTTCACTGCAAGCTGCAGATTCCCTCCTAACAGCAAGCTGTAGGACAGTGTACTGAATTGTATCTTAACTGCGGCTACTAAGGCGATTATGGCAAAGAGAGTATCTCCCGCAGGGAAGCTCCTACCATCAAATGTTTGCCCTCATTAGACTACCCTCTGGAAGCGCTTTCACTGCAAGCTGCAGATTCCCTCCTAACAGCAAGCTTTAGGATAGGGTACTGAATTGTAACTTACTTTCGCCTAATAATGCGATTTTGGCAAAGAGACTATCTCCCGCAGGGAAGCTGTTACCATAAAATGTTTGCCCTCATTAGACTCCCCTCTGGAAGTGCATTCACTGCAAGCTGCAGATTCTCTCCTAACAGCAAGCTTTAGGATAGGGTACTGAATTGTAACTTACTTTCGCCTAATAATGCGATTTTGGCAAAGAGAGTATCTCCCGCAGGGAAGCTGCTACCATCAAATGTTTGCCCTCATTAGACTCCCCTCTGGAAGCGCTTTCACTGCAAGCTGCAGATTCCCTCCTAACAGCAAGCTTTAGGATAGGGTACTGAATTGTAACTTACTTTCGCCTAATAATGCGATTTTGGCCATGAGAGTATCTCCCGCAGGGAAGCTGCTACCATCAAATGCTTGCCCTCATTAGACTCCCCTCTGGAAGCGCTTTCACTGCAAGCTGCAGATTCCCTCCTAACAGCAAGCTTTAGGATAGTGTACTGAATTGTAACTTACTTACGCCTAATAATGCGATTTTGGCAAAGAGACTATCTCCCGCAGGGAAGCTGCTACCATCAAATGTTTGCCCTCATTAGACTCCCCTCTGGAAGCGCTTTCACTGCAAGCTGCAGATTCCCTCCTAACAGCAAGCTTTAGGATAGGGTACTGAATTGTAACTTACTTTTGCCTAATAATGCGATTTTGGCAAAGAATGTATCTCCCGCAGGGAAGCTGCTACCATCAAATCTTTGCCCTCATTAGACTCCCCTCTGGAAGCGCTTTCACTGCAAGCTGCAGATTCCCTCCTAACAGCAAGCTTTAGGATAGGGTACTGAATTGTAACTTACTTTCGCCTAATAATGCGATTTTGGCAAAGAGAGTATCTCCCGCAGGGAAGCTGCTACCATCAAATGTTTGCCCTCATTAGACTACCCTCTGGAAGCGCTTTCACTGCAAGCTGCAGATTCCCTCCTAACAGCAAGCTTTAGGATAGGGTACTGAATTGTAACTTACTTTCGCCTAATAATGCGATTGTGGCAAAGAGACTATCTCCCGCAGGGAAGCTGTTACCATAAAATGTTTGCCCTCATTAGACTCCCCTCTGGAAGCGCTTTCACTGCAAGCTGCAGATTCTCTCCTAACAGCAAGCTTTAGGATAGGGTACTGAATTGTAACTTACTTTCGCCTAATAATGCGATTTTGGCAAAGAGAGTATCTCCCGCAGGGAAGCTGCTACCATCAAATGTTTGCCCTCATTAGACTCCCCTCTGGAAGCGCTTTCACTGCAAGCTGCAGATTCCCTCCTAACAGCAAGCTTTAGGATAGGGTACTGAATTGTAACTTACTTTCGCCTAATAATGCGATTTTGGCAAAGAGAGTATCTCCCGCAGGGAAGCTGCTACCATCAAATGTTTGCCCTCATTAGACTCCCCTCTGGAAGCGCTTTCACTGCAAGCTGCAGATTCCCTCCTAACAGCAAGCTTTAGGATAGGGTACTGAATTGTAACTTACTTTCGCCTAATAATGCGATTTTGGCCATGAGAGTATCTCCCGCAGGGAAGCTGCTACCATCAAATGCTTGCCCTCATTAGACTCCCCTCTGGAAGCGCTTTCACTGCAAGCTGCAGATTCCCTCCTAACAGCAAGCTTTAAGATAGGGTACTGAATTGTAACTTACTTTCGCCTAATAAGGCGATTTTGGCAAAGAGAGTATCTCCCGTAGGGAAGCTGCTACCATCAAATGTTTGCCCTCATTAGACTCCCCTCTGGAAGCGCTTTCACTGCAAGCTGCAGATTCCCTCCTAACAGCAAGCTTTAGGATAGGGTACTGAATTGTATCTTACTTTCGCCTAATAAGGCGATTTTGGCAAAGAGACTATCTCCCGCAGGGAAGCTGCTACCATCAAATGTTTGCCCTCATTAGACTCCCCTCTGGAAGCGCTTTCACTGCAAGCTGCAGATTCCCTCCTAACAGCAAGCTTTAGGATAGGGTACTGAATTGTAACTTAACTGAGGCTAATAATGCGATTTTGGCAAAGAGAGTATCTCCCGCAGGGAAGCTGCTACCATCAAATGTTTGCCCTCGTTAGACTCCCCTCTGGAAGCGCTTTCACTGCAAGCTGCAGATTCCCTCCTAACAGCAAGCTTTAGGATAGGGTACTGAATTGTAACTTACTTTCGCCTAATAATGCGATTTTGGCAATGAGAGTATCTCCTGCAGGGAAGCTGCTACCATCAAATGTTTGCCCTCATTAGACTCCCCTCTGGAAGCGCTTTCACTGCAAGCTGCCGATTCCCTCCTAACAGCAAGCTTTAGGATAGGGTACTGAATTGTAACTTAACTGCGGCTAATAATGCGATTTTGGCAAAGAGACTATCTCCCGCAGGGAAGCTGCTACCATCAAATGTTTGCCCTCATTAGACTCCCCTCTGGAAGCGCTTTCACTGCAAGCTGCAGATTCCCTCCTAACAGCAAGCTGTAGGACAGTGTACTGAATTGTATCTTAACTGCGGCTACTAAGGCGATTATGGCAAAGAGAGTATCTCCCGCAGGGAAACTGCTACAATCAAATCTTTGCCCTCATTAGACTCATCTCTGGAAGCGCTTTCACTGCAAGCTGCAGATTCCCTCCTAACAGCAAGCTTTAGGATAGGGTACTGAATTGTAACTTAACTGAGGCTAATAAGGCGATTTTGGCAAAGAGACTATCTCCCGCAGGGAAGCTGCTACCATCAAATCTTTGCCCTCATTAGACTCCCCTCTGGAAGCGATTTCACTGCAAGCTGCAGATTCCCTCCTAATAGCAAGCTTTAGGATAGGGTACTGAATTGTAACTTACTTTCGCCTAATAATGCGATTTTGGCAATGAGAGTATCTCCCGCAGGGAAGCTGCTACCATCAAATCTTTGCCCTCATTAGACTCCCCTCTGGAAGCGCTTTCACTGCAAGCTGCAGATTCCCTCCTAACAGCAAGCTTTAGGATAGGGTACTGAATTGTAACTTACTTTCTCCTAATAATGCGATTTTGGCAAAGAGACTATCTCCCGCAGGGAAGCTGCTACCATCAAATGTTTGCCCTCATTAGACTCCCCTCTGGAAGCGCTTTCACTGCAAGCTGCAGATTCCCTCCTAACAGCAAGCTTTAGGATAGGGTACTGAATTGTAACTTTAACTGAGGCTAATAATGCGATTTTGGCAAAGAGAGTATCTCCCACAGGGAAGCTGCTACCATCAAATCTTTGCCCTCGTTAGACTCCCCTCTGGAAGCGCTTTCACTGCAAGCTGCAGATTCCCTCCTAACAGCAAGCTTTAGGATAGGGTACTGAATTGTAACTTACTTTCGCCTAATAATGCGATTTTGGCAAAGAGAGTATCTCCCGCAGGGAAGCTGCTACCATCAAATCTTTGCCCTCATTAGACTCCCCTCTGGAAGCGCTTTCACTGCAAGCTGCAGATTCCCTCCTAACACCAAGCTTTAGGATAGGGTACTGAATTGTAACTTAACTGAGGCTAATAATGCGATTATGGCAAAGAGAGTATCTCCCGCAGGGAAGCTGCTACCATCAAATGTTTGCCCTCATTAGACTCCCCTCTGGAAGCGCTTTCACTGCAAGCTGCAGATTCCCTCCTAACAGCAAGCTTTAGGATAGGGTACTGAATTGTAACTTACTTTCGCCTAATAATGCGATTTTGGCAAAGAGACTATCTCCCGCAGGGAAGCTGCTACCATCAAATGTTTGCCCTCATTAGACTCCCCTCTGGAAGCGCTTTCACTGCAAGCTGCAGATTCCCTCCTAACAGCAAGCTTTAGGATAGGGTACTGAATTGTAACTTACTTTCGCCTAATAATGCGATTTTGGCAAAGAGACTATCTCCCGCAGGGAAGCTGCTACCATCAAATGTTTGCCCTCATTAGACTCCCCTCTGGAAGCGCTTTCACTGCAAGCTGCAGATTCCCTCCTAACAGCAAGCTTTAGGATAGGGTACTGAATTGTAACTTACTTTCGCCTAATAATGCGATTTTGGCAAAGAGACTATCTCCCGCAGGGAAGCTGCTACCATCAAATGTTTGCCCTCATTAGAATCCCCTCTGGAAGCGCTTTCACTGCAAGCTGCAGATTCCCTCCTAACAGCAAGCTTTAGGATAGGGTACTGAATTGTAACTTACTTTCGCCTAATAATGCGATTTTGGCAAAGAGACTATCTCCCGCAGGGAAGCTGCTACCATCAAATGTTTGCCCTCATTAGACTCCCCTCTGGAAGCGCTTTCACTGCAAGCTGCAGATTCCCTCCTAACAGCAAGCTTTAGGATAGGGTACTGAATTGTAACTTACTTTTGCCTAATAAGGCGATTTTGGCAAAGAGACTATCTCCCGCAGGGAAGCTGCTACCATCAAATGTTTGCCCTCCTTAGACTCCCCTCTGGAAGCGCTTTGACTGCAAGCTGCAGATTCCCTCCTAACAGCAAGCTTTAGGATAGGGTACTGAATTGTAACTTACTTTCGCCTAATAATGCGATTTTGGCCATGAGAGTATCTCCCGCAGGGAATCTGCTACCATCAAATGTTTGCCCTCATTAGACTCCCCTCTGGAAGCGCTTTCACTGCAAGCTGCAGATTCTCTCCTAACAGCAAGCTTTAGGATAGGGTACTGAATTGTAACTTACTTTCGCCTAATAATGCGATTTTGGCAAAGAGAGTATCTCCCGCAGGGAAGCTGCTACCATCAAATGTTTGCCCTCATTAGACTCCCCTCTGGAAGCGCTTTCACTGCAAGCTGCAGATTCCCTCCTAACAGCAAGCTTTAGGATAGGGTACTGAATTGTAACTTACTTTCGCCTAATAATGCGATTTTGGCAATGAGAGTATCTCCCGCAGGGAAGCTGCTACCATCAAATGTTTGCCCTCATTAGACTCCCCTCTGGAAGCGCTTTCACTGCAAGCTGCAGATTCCCTCCTAACAGCAAGCTTTAGGATAGGGTACTGAATTGTAACTTACTTTCGCCTAATAATGCGATTTTGGCAAAGAGAGTATCTCCCGCAGGGAAGCTGCTACCATCAAATGTTTGCCCTCATTAGACTCCCCTCTGGAAGCGCTTTCACTGCAAGCTGCAGATTCCCTCCTAACAGCAAGCTTTAGGATAGGGTACTGAATTGTAACTTAACTGAGGCTAATAATGCGATTTTGGCAAAGAGAGTATCTCCCGCAGGGAAGCTGCTACCATCAAATCTTTGCCCTCGTTAGACTCCCCTCTGGAAGCGCTTTCACTGCAAGCTGCAGATTCCCTCCTAACAGCAAGCTTTAGGATAGGGTACTGAATTGTAACTTAACTGAGGCTAATAAAGCGATTTTGGCAAAGAGAGTATCTCCCGCAGGGAAGCTGCTACCATCAAATCTTTGCCCTCATTAGACTCCCCTCTGGAAGCGCTTTCACTGCAAGCTGCAGATTCCCTCCTAACAGCAAGCTTTAGGATAGGGTACTGAATTGTAACTTAACTGAGGCTAATAAAGCGATTTTGGCAAAGAGAGTATCTCCCGCAGGGAAGCTGCTACCATCAAATGTTTGCCCTCATTAGACTCCCCTCTGGAAGCGCTTTCACTGCAAGCTGCAGATTCCCTCCTAACAGCAAGCTTTAGGATAGGGTACTGAATTGTAACTTACTTTCGCCTAATAATGCGATTTTGGCAAAGAGACTATCTCCCGCAGGGAAGCTGCTACCATCAAATGTTTGCCCTCATTAGACTCCCCTCTGGAAGCGCTTTCACTGCAAGCTGCAGATTCCCTCCTAACAGCAAGCTTTAGGATAGGGTACTGAATTGTAACTTACTTTCGCCTAATAATGCGATTTTGGCAAAGAGACTATCTCCCGCAGGGAAGCTGCTACCATCAAATGTTTGCCCTCATTAGACTCCCCTCTGGAAGCGCTTTCACTGCAGGCTGCAGATTCCCTCCTAACAGCAAGCTTTAGGATAGGGTACTGAATTGTAACTTACTTTCGCCTAATAATGCGATTTTGGCACAGAGAGTATCTCCCGCAGGGAAGCTGCTACCATCAAATGTTTGCCCTCCTTAGACTCCCCTCTGGAAGCGCTTTCACTGCAAGCTGCAGATTCCCTCCTAACAGCAAGCTTTAGGATAGGGTACTGAATTGTAACTTACTTTCGCCTAATAATGCGATTTTGGCAAAGAGAGTATCTCCCGCAGGGAAGCTGCTACCATCAAATGTTTGCCCTCATTAGACTCCCCTCTGGAAGCGCTTTCACTGCAAGCTGCAGATTCCCTCCTAACAGCAAGCTTTAGGATAGGGTACTGAATTGTAACTTACTTTCGCCTAATAATGCGATTTTGGCAAAGAGACTATCTCCCGCAGGGAAGCTGCTACCATCAAATGTTTGCCCTCCTTAGACTCCCCTCTGGAAGCGCTTTGACTGCAAGCTGCAGATTCCCTCCTAACAGCAAGCTTTAGGATAGGGTACTGAATTGTAACTTACTTTCGCCTAATAATGCGATTTTGGCCATGAGAGTATCTCCCGCAGGGAATCTGCTACGATCAAATGTTTGCCCTCATTAGACTCCCCTCTGGAAGCGCTTTCACTGCAAGCTGCAGATTCTCTCCTAACAGCAAGCTTTAGGATAGGGTACTGAATTGTAACTTACTTTCGCCTAATAATGCGATTTTGGCAAAGAGAGTATCTCCCGCAGGGAAGCTGCTACCATCAAATGTTTGCCCTCATTAGACTCCCCTCTGGAAGCGCTTTCACTGCAAGCTGCAGATTCCCTCCTAACAGCAAGCTTTAGGATAGGGTACTGAATTGTAACTTACTTTCGCCTAATAATGCGATTTTGGCAATGAGAGTATCTCCCGCAGGGAAGCTGCTACCATCAAATGTTTGCCCTCATTAGACTCCCCTCTGGAAGCGCTTTCACTGCAAGCTGCAGATTCCCTCCTAACAGCAAGCTTTAGGATAGGGTACTGAATTGTAACTTACTTTCGCCTAATAATGCGATTTTGGCAAAGAGACTATCTCCCGCAGGGAAGCTGCTACCATCAAATGTTTGCCCTCATTAGACTCCCCTCTGGAAGCGCTTTCACTGCAAGCTGCAGATTCCCTCCTAACAGCAAGCTTTAGGATAGGGTACTGAATTGTAACTTAACTGAGGCTAATAATGCGATTTTGGCAAAGAGAGTATCTCCCGCAGGGAAGCTGCTACCATCAAATCTTTGCCCTCGTTAGACTCCCCTCTGGAAGCGCTTTCACTGCAAGCTGCAGATTCCCTCCTAACAGCAAGCTTTAGGATAGGGTACTGAATTGTAACTTAACTGAGGCTAATAAAGCGATTTTGGCAAAGAGAGTATCTCCCGCAGGGAAGCTGCTACCATCAAATCTTTGCCCTCATTAGACTCCCCTCTGGAAGCGCTTTCACTGCAAGCTGCAGATTCCCTCCTAACAGCAAGCTTTAGGATAGGGTACTGAATTGTAACTTAACTGAGGCTAATAAAGCGATTTTGGCAAAGAGAGTATCTCCCGCAGGGAAGCTGCTACCATCAAATGTTTGCCCTCATTAGACTCCCCTCTGGAAGCGCTTTCACTGCAAGCTGCAGATTCCCTCCTAACAGCAAGCTTTAGGATAGGGTACTGAATTGTAACTTACTTTCGCCTAATAATGCGATTTTGGCAAAGAGACTATCTCCCGCAGGGAAGCTGCTACCATCAAATGTTTGCCCTCATTAGACTCCCCTCTGGAAGCGCTTTCACTGCAAGCTGCAGATTCCCTCCTAACAGCAAGCTTTAGGATAGGGTACTGAATTGTAACTTACTTTCGCCTAATAATGCGATTTTGGCAAAGAGACTATCTCCCGCAGGGAAGCTGCTACCATCAAATGTTTGCCCTCATTAGACTCCCCTCTGGAAGCGCTTTCACTGCAAGCTGCAGATTCCCTCCTAACAGCAAGCTTTAGGATAGGGTACTGAATTGTAACTTACTTTCGCCTAATAAGGCGATTTTGGCAAAGAGAGTATCTCCCGCAGGGAAGCTGCTACCATCAAATGTTTGCCCTCATTAGACTCCCCTCTGGAAGCGCTTTCACTGCAAGCTGCAGATTCCCTCCTAACAGCAAGCTGTAGGACAGTGTACTGAATTGTATCTTAACTGCGGCTACTAAGGCGATTATGGCAAAGAGAGTATCTCCCGCAGGGAAGCTGCTACCATCAAATGTTTTCCCTCATTAGACTCCCCTCTGGAAGCGCTTTCACTGCAAGCTGCAGATTCCCTCCTAACAGCAAGCTTTAGGATAGGGTACTGAATTGTAACTTACTTTCGCCTAATATTGCGATTTTGGCACAGAGAGTATCTCCCGCAGGGAAGCTGCTACTATCAAATGTTTGCCCTCATTAGACTCCCCTCTGGAAGCGCTTTCACTGCAAGCTTCAGATTCCCTCCTAACAGCAAGCTTTAGGATAGGGTACTGAATTGTAACTTACTTTCGCCTAATAATGCGATTTTGGCACAGAGAGTATCTCCCGCAGGGAAGCTGCTACCATCAAATGTTTGCCCTCCTTAGACTCCCCTCTGGAAGCGCTTTCACTGCAAGCTGCAGATTCCCTCCTAACAGCAAGCTTTAGGATAGGGTACTGAATTGTAACTTACTTTCGCCTAATAATGCGATTTTGGCACAGAGAGTATCTCCCGCAGGGAAGCTGCTACCATCAAATGTTTGCCCTCCTTAGACTCCCCTCTGGAAGCGCTTTCACTGCAAGCTGCAGATTCCCTCCTAACAGCAAGCTTTAGGATAGGGTACTGAATTGTAACTTACTTTCGCCTAATAATGCGATTTTGGCAAAGAGAGTATCTCCCGCAGGGAAGCTGCTACCATCAAATGTTTGCCCTCCTTAGACTCCCCTCTGGAAGCGCTTTCACTGCAAGCTGCAGATTCCCTCCTAACAGCAAGCTTTAGGATAGGGTACTGAATTGTAACTTACTTTCGCCTAATAATGCGATTTTGGCAAAGAGACTATCTCCCGCAGGGAAGCTGCTACCATCAAATCTTTGCCCTCATTAGACTCCCCTCTGGAAGCGCTTTCACTGCAAGCTGCAGATTCCCTCCTAACAGCAAGCTTTAGGATAGGGTACTGAATTGTAACTTACTTTCGCCTAATAATGCGATTTTGGCAATGAGAGTATCTCCCGCAGGGAAGCTGCTACCATCAAATCTTTGCCCTCATTAGACTCCCCTCTGGAAGCGCTTTCACTGCAAGCTGCAGATTCCCTCCTAACAGCAAGCTTTAGGATAGGGTACTGAATTGTAACTTACTTTCGCCTAATAATGCGATTTTGGCAAAGAGACTATCTCCCGCAGGGAAGCTGCTACCATCAAATGTTTGCCCTCATTAGACTCCCCTCTGGAAGCGCTTTCACTGCAAGCTGCAGATTCCCTCCTAACAGCAAGCTTTAGGATAGGGTACTGAATTGTAACTTACTTTCGCCTAATAATGCGATTTTGGCAAAGAGACTATCTCCCGCAGGGAAGCTGCTACCATCAAATGTTTGCCCTCATTAGACTCCCCTCTGGAAGCGCTTTCACTGCAAGCTGCAGATTCCCTCCTAACAGCAAGCTTTAGGATAGGGTACTGAATTGTAACTTACTTTCGCCTAATAATGCGATTATGGCAAAGAGACTGTCTCCCGCAGGGAAGCTGTTACCATCAAATGTTTGCCCTCATTAGACTCCCCTCTGGAAGCGCTTTCACTGCAAGCTGCAGATTCCCTCCTAACAGCAAGCTTTAGGATAGGGTACTGAATTGTAACTTTCTTTCGCCTAATAAAGCGATTTTGGCCATGAGAGTATCTCCCGCAGGGAAGCTGCTACCATCAAATGTTTGCCCTCATTAGACTCCCCTCTGGAAGCGCTTTCACTGCAAGCTGCAGATTCCCTCCTAACAGCAAGCTTTAGGATAGGGTACTGAATTGTAACTTAACTGAGGCTAAAAATGCGATTTTGGCAAAGAGAGTATCTCCCGCAGGGAAGCTGCTACCATCAAATCTTTGCCCTCGTTAGACTCCCCTCTGGAAGCGCTTTCACTGCAAGCTTCATATTCCCTCCTAACAGCAAGCTTTAGGATAGGGTACTGAATTGTAACTTACTTTCGCCTAATAATGCGATTTTGGCAAAGAGACTATCTCCCGCAGGGAAGCTGCTACCATCAAATCTTTGCCCTCATTAGACTCCCCTCTGGAAGCGCTTTCACTGCAAGCTGCAGATTCCCTCCTAACAGCAAGCTTTAGGATAGGGTACTGAATTGTAACTTACTTTCGCCTAATAATGCGATTTTGGCAAAGAGACTATCTCCCGCAGGGAAGCTGCTACCATCAAATGTTTGCCCTCATTAGACTCCCCTCTGGAAGCGCTTTCACTGCAAGCTGCAGATTCCCTCCTAACAGCAAGCTTTAGGATAGGGTACTGAATTGTAACTTACTTTCGCCTAATAATGCGATTATGGCAAAGAGACTGTCTCCCGCAGGGAAGCTGTTACCATCAAATGTTTGCCCTCATTAGACTCCCCTCTGGAAGCGCTTTCACTGCAAGCTGCAGATTCCCTCCTAACAGCAAGCTTTAGGATAGGGTACTGAATTGTAACTTTCTTTCGCCTAATAAAGCGATTTTGGCCATGAGAGTATCTCCCGCAGGGAAGCTGCTACCATCAAATGTTTGCCCTCATTAGACTCCCCTCTGGAAGCGCTTTCACTGCAAGCTGCAGATTCCCTCCTAACAGCAAGCTTTAGGATAGGGTACTGAATTGTAACTTAACTGAGGCTAAAAATGCGATTTTGGCAAAGAGAGTATCTCCCGCAGGGAAGCTGCTACCATCAAATCTTTGCCCTCGTTAGACTCCCCTCTGGAAGCGCTTTCACTGCAAGCTTCATATTCCCTCCTAACAGCAAGCTTTAGGATAGGGTACTGAATTGTAACTTACTTTCGCCTAATAATGCGATTTTGGCAAAGAGACTATCTCCCGCAGGGAAGCTGCTACCATCAAATCTTTGCCCTCATTAGACTCCCCTCTGGAAGCGCTTTCACTGCAAGCTGCAGATTCCCTCCTAACAGCAAGCTTTAGGATAGGGTACTGAATTGTAACTTACTTTCGCCTAATAATGCGATTTTGGCAAAGAGACTATCTCCCGCAGGGAAGCTGCTACCATCAAATGTTTGCCCTCATTAGACTCCCCTCTGGAAGCGCTTTCACTGCAAGCTGCAGATTCCCTCCTAACATCAAGCTTTAGGATAGGGTACTGAATTGTAACTTACTTTCGCCTAATAATGCGATTTTGTCACACAGAGTATCTCCCGCAGGGAAGCTGCTACCATCAAATGTTTGCCCTCCTTAGACTCCCCTCTGGAAGCGCTTTGACTGCAAGCTGCAGATTCCCTCCTAACAGCAAGCTTTAGGATAGGGTACTGAATTGTAATTTACTTTCGCCTAATAATGCGATTTTGGCAAAGAGACTATCTCCCGCAGGGAAGCTGCTACCATCAAATGTTTGCCCTCATTAGACTCCCCTCTGGAAGCGCTTTCACTGCAAGCTGCAGATTCTCTCCTAACAGCAAGATTTAGGATAGGGTACTGAATTGTAACTTAACTGAGGCTAATAATGCGATTTTGGCAAAGAGAGTATCTCCCGCAGGGAAGCTGCTACCATCAAATGTTTGCCCTCGTTAGACTCCCCTCTGGAAACGCTTTCACTGCAAGCTGCAGATTCCCTCCTAACAGCAAGCTTTAGGATAGGGTACTGAATTGTAACTTACTTTCGCCTAATAAGGCGATTTTGGCAAAGAGAGTATCTCCCGCAGGGAAGCTGCTACCATCAAATCTTTGCCCTCGTTAGACTCCCCTCTGGAAGCGCTTTGACTGCAAGCTGCAGATTCCCTCCTAACAGCAAGCTTTAGGATAGGGTACTGAATTGTAACTTACTTTCGCCTAATAATGCGATTTTGGCAAAGAGACTATCTCCCGCAGGGAAGCTGCTACCATCAAATGTTTGCCCTCATTAGACTCCCCTCTGGAAGCGCTTTCACTGCAAGCTGCAGATTCCCTCCTAACAACAAGCTTTAGGATAGGGTACTGAATTGTAACTTACTTTCGCCTAATAAAGCGATTTTGGCAAAGAGACTATCTCCCGCAGGGAAGCTGCTACCATCAAATGTTTGCCCTCATTAGACTCCCCTCTGGAAGCGCTTTCACTGCAAGCTGCAGATTCCCTCCTAACAGCAAGCTTTAGGATAGGGTACTGAATTGTAACTTAACTGAGGCTAATAATGCGATTTTGGCAAAGAGAGTATCTCCCGCAGGGAAGCTGCTACCATCAAATCTTTGCCCTCGTTAGACTCCCCTCTGGAAGCGCTTTCACTGCAAGCTGCAGATTCCCTCCTAACAGCAAGCTTTAGGATAGGGTACTGAATTGTAACTTAACTGAGGCTAATAAAGCGATTTTGGCAAAGAGAGTATCTCCCGCAGGGAAGCTGCTACCATCAAATCTTTGCCCTCATTAGACTCCCCTCTGGAAGCGCTTTCACTGCAAGCTGCAGATTCCCTCCTAACAGCAAGCTTTAGGATAGGGTACTGAATTGTAACTTACCTTCGCCTAATAATGCGATTTTGGCAAAGAGACTATCTCCCGCAGGGAAGCTGCTACCATCAAATGTTTGCCCTCATTAGACTCCCCTCTGGAAGCGCTTTCACTGCAAGCTGCAGATTCCCTCCTAACAGCAAGCTTTAGGATAGGGTACTGAATTGTAACTTACTTTCGCCTAATAATGCGATTTTGGCAAAGAGACTATCTCCCGCAGGGAAGCTGCTACCATCAAATGTTTGCCCTCATTAGACTCCCCTCTGGAAGCGCTTTCACTGCAAGCTGCAGATTCCCTCCTAACAGCAAGCTTTA
This sequence comes from Phaenicophaeus curvirostris, assembly GCF_032191515.1. Lineage (NCBI taxonomy): Eukaryota > Metazoa > Chordata > Aves > Cuculiformes > Cuculidae > Phaenicophaeus > Phaenicophaeus curvirostris. The sequence goes on from NW_027206753.1 coordinate 134,957, forward strand.
GGATAGGGTACTGAATTGTAACTTACTTTCGCCTAATAATGCGATTTTGGCAAAGAGACTATCTCCCGTAGGGAAGCTGCTACTATCAAATGTTTGCCCTCATTAGACTCCCCTCTGGAAGCGCTTTCACTGCAAGCTGCAGATTCCCTCCTAACAGCAAGCTTTAGGATAGGGTACTGAATTGTAACTTACTTTCGCCTAATAATGCGATTTTGGCACAGAGAGTATCTCCCGCAGGGAAGCTGCTACCATCAAATGTTTGCCCTCCTTAGACTCCCCTCTGGAAGCGCTTTCACTGCAAGCTGCAGATTCCCTCCTAACAGCAAGCTTTAGGATAGGGTACTGAATTGTAACTTACTTTCGCCTAATAATGCGATTTTGGCACAGAGAGTATCTCCCGCAGGGAAGCTGCTACCATCAAATGTTTGCCCTCCTTAGACTCCCCTCTGGAAGCGCTTTCACTGCAAGCTGCAGATTCCCTCCTAACAGCAAGCTTTAGGATAGGGTACTGAATTGTAACTTACTTTCGCCTAATAATGCGATTTTGGCAAAGAGAGTATCTCCCGCAGGGAAGCTGCTACCATCAAATGTTTGCCCTCCTTAGACTCCCCTCTGGAAGCGCTTTCACTGCAAGCTGCAGATTCCCTCCTAACAGCAAGCTTTAGGATAGGGTACTGAATTGTAACTTACTTTCGCCTAATAATGCGATTTTGGCAAAGAGAGTATCTCCCGCAGGGAAGCTGCTACCATCAAATGTTTGCCCTCATTAGACTCCCCTCTGGAAGCGCTTTCACTGCAAGCTGCAGATTCCCTCCTAACAGCAAGCTTTAGGATAGGGTACTGAATTGTAACTTACTTTCGCCTAATAATGCGATTTTGGCAAAGAGACTATCTCCCGCAGGGAAGCTGCTACCATCAAATCTTTGCCCTCATTAGACTCCCCTCTGGAAGCGCTTTCACTGCAAGCTGCAGATTCCCTCCTAACAGCAAGCTTTAGGATAGGGTACTGAATTGTAACTTACTTTCGCCTAATAATGCGATTTTGGCAATGAGAGTATCTCCCGCAGGGAAGCTGCTACCATCAAATCTTTGCCCTCATTAGACTCCCCTCTGGAAGCGCTTTCACTGCAAGCTGCAGATTCCCTCCTAACAGCAAGCTTTAGGATAGGGTACTGAATTGTAACTTACTTTCGCCTAATAATGCGATTTTGGCAAAGAGACTATCTCCCGCAGGGAAGCTGCTACCATCAAATGTTTGCCCTCATTAGACTCCCCTCTGGAAGCGCTTTCACTGCAAGCTGCAGATTCCCTCCTAACAGCAAGCTTTAGGATAGGGTACTGAATTGTAACTTACTTTCGCCTAATAATGCGATTTTGGCAAAGAGACTATCTCCCGCAGGGAAGCTGCTACCATCAAATGTTTGCCCTCATTAGACTCCCCTCTGGAAGCGCTTTCACTGCAAGCTGCAGATTCCCTCCTAACAGCAAGCTTTAGGATAGAGTACTGAATTGTAACTTACTTTCGCCTAATAATGCGATTTTGGCAAAGAGACTATCTCCCGCAGAGAAGCTGCTACCATCAAATGTTTGCCCTCATTAGACTCCCCTCTGGAAGCGCTTTCACTGCAAGCTGCAGATTCCCTCCTAACAGCAAGCTTTAGGATAGGGTACTGAATTGTAACTTACTTTCGCCTAATAATGCGATTATGGCAAAGAGACTGTCTCCCGCAGGGAAGCTGTTACCATCAAATGTTTGCCCTCATTAGACTCCCCTCTGGAAGCGCTTTCACTGCAAGCTGCAGATTCCCTCCTAACAGCAAGCTTTAGGATAGGGTACTGAATTGTAACTTTCTTTCGCCTAATAAAGCGATTTTGGCCATGAGAGTATCTCCCGCAGGGAAGCTGCTACCATCAAATGTTTGCCCTCATTAGACTCCCCTCTGGAAGCGCTTTCACTGCAAGCTGCAGATTCCCTCCTAACAGCAAGCTTTAGGATAGGGTACTGAATTGTAACTTACTTTCGCCTAATAATGCGATTTTGGCAAAGAGACTATCTCCCGCAGGGAAGCTGCTACCATCAAATGTTTGCCCTCCTTAGACTCCCCTCTGGAAGCGCTTTGACTGCAAGCTGCAGATTCCCTCCTAACAGCAAGCTTTAGGATAGGGTACTGAATTGTAACTTAACTGAGGCTAAAAATGCGATTTTGGCAAAGAGAGTATCTCCCGCAGGGAAGCTGCTACCATCAAATGTTTGCCCTCGTTAGACTCCCCTCTGGAAGCGCTTTCACTGCAAGCTTCATATTCCCTCCTAACAGCAAGCTTTAGGATAGGGTACTGAATTGTAACTTACTTTCGCCTAATAATGCGATTTTGGCAAAGAGACTATCTCCCGCAGGGAAGCTGCTACCATCAAATCTTTGCCCTCATTAGACTCCCCTCTGGAAGCGCTTTCACTGCAAGCTGCAGATTCCCTCCTAACAGCAAGCTTTAGGATAGGGTACTGAATTGTAACTTACTTTCGCCTAATAATGCGATTTTGGCAAAGAGACTATCTCCCGCAGGGAAGCTGCTACCATCAAATGTTTGCCCTCATTAGACTCCCCTCTGGAAGCGCTTTCACTGCAAGCTGCAGATTCCCTCCTAACAGCAAGCTTTAGGATAGGGTACTGAATTGTAACTTACTTTCGCCTAATAATGCGATTTTGGCAAAGAGACTATCTCCCGCAGGGAAGCTGCTACCATCAAATGTTTGCCCTCATTAGACTCCCCTCTGGAAGCGCTTTCACTGCAAGCTGCAGATTCCCTCCTAACAGCAAGCTTTAGGATAGGGTACTGAATTGTAACTTACTTTCGCCTAATAATGCGATTTTGGCAAAGAGACTGTCTCCCGCAGGGAAGCTGTTACCATCAAATGTTTGCCCTCATTAGACTCCCCTCTGGAAGCGCTTTCACTGCAAGCTGCAGATTCCCTCCTAACAGCAAGCTTTAGGATAGGGTACTGAATTGTAACTTACTATCGCCTAATAAAGCGATTTTGGCCATGAGAGTATCTCCCGCAGGGAAGCTGCTACCATCAAATGTTTGCCCTCATTAGACTCCCCTCTGGAAGCGCTTTCACTGCAAGCTGCAGATTCCCTCCTAACAGCAAGTTTAGGATAGGGTACTGAATTGTAACTTACTTTCGCCTAATAATGCGATTTTGGCAAAGAGACTATCTCCCGCAGGGAAGCTGCTACCATCAAATGTTTGCCCTCATTAGACTCCCCTCTGGAAGCGCTTTCACTGCAAGCTGCAGATTCCCTCCTAACAGCAAGCTGTAGGACAGTGTACTGAATTGTATCTTATCTGCGGCTACTAAGGCGATTATGGCAAAGAGAGTATCTCCCGCAGGAAAACTGCTACCATCAAATCTTTGCCCTCATTAGACTCCCCTCTGGAAGCGCCTTCACTGCAAGCTGCAGATTCCCTCCTAACAGCAAGCTTTAGGATAGGGTACTGAATTGTAACTTACTTTCGCCTAATAATGCGATTTTGGCACAGAGAGTATCTCCCGCAGGGAAGCTGCTACCATCAAATGTTTGCCCTCATTAGACTCCCCTCTGGAAGCGCTTTCACTGCAAGCTGCAGATTCCCTCCTAACAGCAAGCTTTAGGATAGGGTACTGAATTGTAACTTACTTTCGCCTAATAATGCGATTTTGTCACACAGAGTATCTCCCGCAGGGAAGCTGCTACCATCAAATGTTTGCCCTCCTTAGACTCCCCTCTGGAAGCGCTTTGACTGCAAGCTGCAGATTCCCTCCTAACAGCAAGCTTTAGGATAGGGTACTGAATTGTAATTTACTTTCGCCTAATAATGCGATTTTGGCAAAGAGACTATCTCCCGCAGGGAAGCTGCTACCATCAAATGTTTGCCCTCATTAGACTCCCCTCTGGAAGCGCTTTCACTGCAAGCTGCAGATTCTCTCCTAACAGCAAGATTTAGGATAGGGTACTGAATTGTAACTTAACTGAGGCTAATAATGCGATTTTGGCAAAGAGAGTATCTCCCGCAGGGAAGCTGCTACCATCAAATGTTTGCCCTCGTTAGACTCCCCTCTGGAAACGCTTTCACTGCAAGCTGCAGATTCCCTCCTAACAGCAAGCTTTAGGATAGGGTACTGAATTGTAACTTACTTTCGCCTAATAAGGCGATTTTGGCAAAGAGAGTATCTCCCGCAGGGAAGCTGCTACCATCAAATCTTTGCCCTCGTTAGACTCCCCTCTGGAAGCGCTTTGACTGCAAGCTGCAGATTCCCTCCTAACAGCAAGCTTTAGGATAGGGTACTGAATTGTAACTTACTTTCGCCTAATAATGCGATTTTGGCAAAGAGACTATCTCCCGCAGGGAAGCTGCTACCATCAAATGTTTGCCCTCATTAGACTCCCCTCTGGAAGCGCTTTCACTGCAAGCTGCAGATTCCCTCCTAACAACAAGCTTTAGGATAGGGTACTGAATTGTAACTTACTTTCGCCTAATAAAGCGATTTTGGCAAAGAGACTATCTCCCGCAGGGAAGCTGCTACCATCAAATGTTTGCCCTCATTAGACTCCCCTCTGGAAGCGCTTTCACTGCAAGCTGCAGATTCCCTCCTAACAGCAAGCTTTAGGATAGGGTACTGAATTGTAACTTAACTGAGGCTAATAATGCGATTTTGGGAAAGAGAGTATCTCCCGCAGGGAAGCTGCTACCATCAAATCTTTGCCCTCGTTAGACTCCCCTCTGGAAGCGCTTTCACTGCAAGCTGCAGATTCCCTCCTAACAGCAAGCTTTAGGATAGGGTACTGAATTGTAACTTAACTGAGGCTAATAAAGCGATTTTGGCAAAGAGAGTATCTCCCGCAGGGAAGCTGCTACCATCAAATCTTTGCCCTCATTAGACTCCCCTCTGGAAGCGCTTTCACTGCAAGCTGCAGATTCCCTCCTAACAGCAAGCTTTAGGATAGGGTACTGAATTGTAACTTACCTTCGCCTAATAATGCGATTTTGGCAAAGAGACTATCTCCCGCAGGGAAGCTGCTACCATCAAATGTTTGCCCTCATTAGACTCCCCTCTGGAAGCGCTTTCACTGCAAGCTGCAGATTCCCTCCTAACAGCAAGCTTTAGGATAGGGTACTGAATTGTAACTTACTTTCGCCTAATAATGCGATTTTGGCAAAGAGACTATCTCCCGCAGGGAAGCTGCTACCATCAAATGTTTGCCCTCATTAGACTCCCCTCTGGAAGCGCTTTCACTGCAAGCTGCAGATTCCCTCCTAACAGCAAGCTTTAGGATAGGGTACTGAATTGTAACTTACTTTCGCCTAATAATGCGATTTTGGCAAAGAGACTATCTCCCGCAGGGAAGCTGCTACCATCAAATGTTTGCCCTCATTAGACTCCCCTCTGGAAGCGCTTTCACTGCAAGCTGCAGATTCCCTCCTAACAGCAAGCTTTAGGATAGGGTACTGAATTGTAACTTACTTTCGCCTAATAATGCGATTTTGGCACAGAGAGTATCTCCCGCAGGGAAGCTGCTACCATCAAATGTTTGCCCTCCTTAGACTCCCCTCTGGAAGCGCTTTCACTGCAAGCTGCAGATTCCCTCCTAACAGCAAGCTTTAGGATAGGGTACTGAATTGTAACTTACTTTCGCCTAATAATGCGATTTTGGCAAAGAGAGTATCTCCCGCAGGGAAGCTGCTACCATCAAATGTTTGCCCTCCTTAGACTCCCCTCTGGAAGCGCTTTCACTGCAAGCTGCAGATTCCCTCCTAACAGCAAGCTTTAGGATAGGGTACTGAATTGTAACTTACTTTCGCCTAATAATGCGATTTTGGCAAAGAGAGTATCTTCCGCAGGGAAGCTGCTACCATCAAATGTTTGCCCTCATTAGACTCCCCTCTGGAAGCGCTTTCACTGCAAGCTGCAGATTCCCTCCTAACAGCAAGCTTTAGGATAGGGTACTGAATTGTAACTTACTTTCGCCTAATAATGCGATTTTGGCAAAGAGACTATCTCCCGCAGGGAAGCTGCTACCATCAAATCTTTGCCCTCATTAGACTCCCCTCTGGAAGCGCTTTCACTGCAAGCTGCAGATTCCCTCCTAACAGCAAGCTTTAGGATAGGGTACTGAATTGTAACTTACTTTCGCCTAATAATGCGATTTTGGCAATGAGAGTATCTCCCGCAGGGAAGCTGCTACCATCAAATCTTTGCCCTCATTAGACTCCCCTCTGGAAGCGCTTTCACTGCAAGCTGCAGATTCCCTCCTAACAGCAAGCTTTAGGATAGGGTACTGAATTGTAACTTACTTTCGCCTAATAATGCGATTTTGGCAAAGAGACTATCTCCCGCAGGGAAGCTGCTACCATCAAATGTTTGCCCTCATTAGACTCCCCTCTGGAAGCGCTTTCACTGCAAGCTGCAGATTCCCTCCTAACATCAAGCTTTAGGATAGGGTACTGAATTGTAACTTACTTTCGCCTAATAATGCGATTTTGGCAAAGAGACTATCTCCCGCAGGGAAGCTGCTACCATCAAATGTTTGCCCTCATTAGACTCCCCTCTGGAAGCGCTTTCACTGCAAGCTGCAGATTCCCTCCTAACAGCAAGCTTTAGGATAGAGTACTGAATTGTAACTTACTTTCGCCTAATAATGCGATTTTGGCAAAGAGACTATCTCCCGCAGAGAAGCTGCTACCATCAAATGTTTGCCCTCATTAGACTCCCCTCTGGAAGCGCTTTCACTGCAAGCTGCAGATTCCCTCCTAACAGCAAGCTTTAGGATAGGGTACTGAATTGTAACTTACTTTCGCCTAATAATGCGATTATGGCAAAGAGACTGTCTCCCGCAGGGAAGCTGTTACCATCAAATGTTTGCCCTCATTAGACTCCCCTCTGGAAGCGCTTTCACTGCAAGCTGCAGATTCCCTCCTAACAGCAAGCTTTAGGATAGGGTACTGAATTGTAACTTTCTTTCGCCTAATAAAGCGATTTTGGCCATGAGAGTATCTCCCGCAGGGAAGCTGCTACCATCAAATGTTTGCCCTCATTAGACTCCCCTCTGGAAGCGCTTTCACTGCAAGCTGCAGATTCCCTCCTAACAGCAAGCTTTAGGATAGGGTACTGAATTGTAACTTACTTTCGCCTAATAATGCGATTTTGGCAAAGAGACTATCTCCCGCAGGGAAGCTGCTACCATCAAATGTTTGCCCTCCTTAGACTCCCCTCTGGAAGCGCTTTGACTGCAAGCTGCAGATTCCCTCCTAACAGCAAGCTTTAGGATAGGGTACTGAATTGTAACTTAACTGAGGCTAAAAATGCGATTTTGGCAAAGAGAGTATCTCCCGCAGGGAAGCTGCTACCATCAAATGTTTGCCCTCGTTAGACTCCCCTCTGGAAGCGCTTTCACTGCAAGCTTCATATTCCCTCCTAACAGCAAGCTTTAGGATAGGGTACTGAATTGTAACTTACTTTCGCCTAATAATGCGATTTTGGCAAAGAGACTATCTCCCGCAGGGAAGCTGCTACCATCAAATCTTTGCCCTCATTAGACTCCCCTCTGGAAGCGCTTTCACTGCAAGCTGCAGATTCCCTCCTAACAGCAAGCTTTAGGATAGGGTACTGAATTGTAACTTACTTTCGCCTAATAATGCGATTTTGGCAAAGAGACTATCTCCCGCAGGGAAGCTGCTACCATCAAATGTTTGCCCTCATTAGACTCCCCTCTGGAAGCGCTTTCACTGCAAGCTGCAGATTCCCTCCTAACAGCAAGCTTTAGGATAGGGTACTGAATTGTAACTTACTTTCGCCTAATAATGCGATTTTGGCAAAGAGACTATCTCCCGCAGGGAAGCTGCTACCATCAAATGTTTGCCCTCATTAGACTCCCCTCTGGAAGCGCTTTCACTGCAAGCTGCAGATTCCCTCCTAACAGCAAGCTTTAGGATAGGGTACTGAATTGTAACTTACTTTCGCCTAATAATGCGATTTTGGCAAAGAGACTGTCTCCCGCAGGGAAGCTGTTACCATCAAATGTTTGCCCTCATTAGACTCCCCTCTGGAAGCGCTTTCACTGCAAGCTGCAGATTCCCTCCTAACAGCAAGCTTTAGGATAGGGTACTGAATTGTAACTTACTATCGCCTAATAAAGCGATTTTGGCCATGAGAGTATCTCCCGCAGGGAAGCTGCTACCATCAAATGTTTGCCCTCATTAGACTCCCCTCTGGAAGCGCTTTCACTGCAAGCTGCAGATTCCCTCCTAACAGCAAGTTTAGGATAGGGTACTGAATTGTAACTTACTTTCGCCTAATAATGCGATTTTGGCAAAGAGACTATCTCCCGCAGGGAAGCTGCTACCATCAAATGTTTGCCCTCATTAGACTCCCCTCTGGAAGCGCTTTCACTGCAAGCTGCAGATTCCCTCCTAACAGCAAGCTGTAGGACAGTGTACTGAATTGTATCTTATCTGCGGCTACTAAGGCGATTATGGCAAAGAGAGTATCTCCCGCAGGAAAACTGCTACCATCAAATCTTTGCCCTCATTAGACTCCCCTCTGGAAGCGCCTTCACTGCAAGCTGCAGATTCCCTCCTAACAGCAAGCTTTAGGATAGGGTACTGAATTGTAACTTACTTTCGCCTAATAATGCGATTTTTGCAAAGAGACTATCTCCCGCAGGGAAGCTGCTACCATCAAATGTTTGCCCTCATTAGACTCCCCTCTGGAAGCGCTTTCACTGCAAGCTGCAGATTCCCTCCTAACAGCAAGCTTTAGGATAGGGTACTGAATTGTAACTTACTTTCGCCTAATAATGCGATTTTGGCACAGAGACTATCTCCCGCAGGGAAGCTGCTACCATCAAATGTTTGCCCTCATTAGACTCCCCTCTGGAAGCGCTTTGACTGCAAGCTGCAGATTCCCTCCTAACAGCAAGCTTTAGGATAGGGTACTGAATTGTAACTTACTTTCGCCTAATAATGCGATTTTGGCCATGAGAGTATCTCCCGCAGGGAGGCTGCTACCATCAAATGTTTGCCCTCATTAGACTCCCCTCTGGAAGCGCATTCACTGCAAGCTGCAGATTCTCTCCTAACAGCAAGATTTAGGATAGGGTACTGAATTGTAACTTACTTTCGCCTAATAATGCGATTTTGGCAAAGAGAGTATCTCCCGCAGGGAAGCTGCTACCATCAAATGTTTGCCCTCCTTAGACTCCCCTCTGGAAGCGCTTTCACTGCAAGCTGCAGATTCCCTCCTAACAGCAAGCTGTAGGACAGTGTACTGAATTGTACCTTAACTGCGGCTACTAAGGCGATTATGGCAAAGAGAGTATCTCCCGCAGGGAAACTGCTACCATCAAATCTTTGCCCTCATTAGACTCCCCTCTGGAAGCGCTTTCACTGCAAGCTGCAGATTCCCTCCTAACAGCAAGCTTTAGGATAGGGTACTGAATTGTAACTTACTTTCGCCTAATAAGGCGATTTTGGCAAAGAGAGTATCTCCCGCAGGGAAGCTGCTACCATCAAATGTTTGCCCTCATTAGACTCCCCTCTGGAAGCGCTTTCACTGCAAGCTGCAGATTCCCTCCTAACAGCAAGCTTTAGGATAGGGTACTGAATTGTAACTTACTTTCGCCTAATAATGCGATATTGGCACAGAGAGTATCTCCCGCAGGGAAGCTGCTACCATCAAATGTTTGCCCTCCTTAGACTCCCCTCTGGAAGCGCTTTGACTGCAAGCTGCAGATTCCCTCCTAACAGCAAGCTTTAGGATAGGGTACTGAATTGTAACTTACTTTCGCCTAATAATGCGATTTTGGCCATGAGAGTATCTCCCGCAGGGAAGCTGCTACCATCAAATGTTTGCCCTCGTTAGACTCCCCTCTGGAAACGCTTTCACTGCAAGCTGCAGATTCCCTCCTAACAGCAAGCTTTAGGATAGGGTACTGAATTGTAACTTACTTTCGCCTAATAAGGCGATTTTGGCAAAGAGAGTATCTCCCGCAGGGAAGCTGCTACCATCAAATCTTTGCCCTCGTTAGACTCCCCTCTGGAAGCGCTTTCACTGCAAGCTGCAGATTCCCTCCTAACAGCAAGCTTTAGGATAGGGTACTGAATTGTAACTTACTTTCGCCTAATAATGCGATTTTGGCAAAGAGACTATCTCCCGCAGGGAAGCTGCTACCATCAAATGTTTGCCCTCATTAGACTCCCCTCTGGAAGCGCTTTCACTGCAAGCTGCAGATTCCCTCCTAACAACAAGCTTTAGGATAGGGTACTGAATTGTAACTTACTTTCGCCTAATAAAGCGATTTTGGCAAAGAGACTGTCTCCCGCAGGGAAGCTGTTACCATCAAATGTTTGCCCTCATTAGACTCCCCTCTGGAAGCGCTTTCACTGCAAGCTGCAGATTCTCTCCTAACATCAAGCTTTAGGATAGGGTACTGAATTGTAACTTACTTTCGCCTAATAATGCGATTTTGGCACACAGAGTATCTCCCGCAGGGAAGCTGCTACCATCAAATGTTTGCCCTCCTTAGACTCCCCTCTGGAAGCGCTTTGACTGCAAGCTGCAGATTCCCTCCTAACAGCAAGCTTTAGGATAGGGTACTGAATTGTAATTTACTTTCGCCTAATAATGCGATTTTGGCAAAGAGACTATCTCCCGCAGGGAAGCTGCTACCATCAAATGTTTGCCCTCATTAGACTCCCCTCTGGAAGCGCTTTCACTGCAAGCTGCAGATTCTCTCCTAACAGCAAGCTTTAGGATAGGGTACTGAATTGTAACTTACTTTCGCCTAATAATGCGATTTTGGCAAAGAGAGTATCTCCCGCAGGGAAGCTGCTACCATCAAATGTTTGCCCTCATTAGACTCCCCTCTGGAAGCGCTTTCACTGCAAGCTGCAGATTCCCTCCTAACAGCAAGCTTTAGGTTAGGGTACTGAATTGTAACTTACTTTCGCCTAATAAAGCGATTTTGGCAAAGAGAGTATCTCCCGCAGGGAAGCTGCTACCATCAAATGTTTGCCCTCATTAGACTCCCCTCTGGAAGCGCTTTCACTGCAAGCTGCAGATTCCCTCCTAACAGCAAGCTTTAGGATAGGGTACTGAATTGTAACTTACTTTCGCCTAATAATGCGATTTTGGCAAAGAGAGTATCTCCCGCAGGGAAGCTGCTACCATCAAATGTTTGCCCTCATTAGACTCCCCTCTGGAAGCGCTTTCACTGCAAGCTGCAGATTCCCTCCTAACAGCAAGCTGTAGGACAGTGTACTGAATTGTATCTTAACTGCGGCTACTAAGGCGATTATGGCACAGAGAGTATCTCCCGCAGGGAAGCTGCTACCATCAAATGTTTGCCCTCATTAGACTCCCCTCTGGAAGCGCTTTCACTGCAAGCTGCAGATTCCCTCCTAACAGCAAGCTTTAGGATAGGGTACTGAATTGTAACTTACTTTCGCCTAATAATGCGATTTTGGCAATGAGAGTATCTCCCGCAGGGAAGCTGCTACCATCAAATGTTTGCCCTCATTAGACTCCCCTCTGGAAGCGCTTTCACTGCAAGCTGCAGATTCCCTCCTAACAGCAAGCTTTAGGATAGGGTACTGAATTGTAACTTACTTTCGCCTAATAAGGCGATTTTGGCAAAGAGACTATCTCCCGCAGGGAAGCTGCTACCATCAAATGTTTGCCCTCATTAGACTCCCCTCTGGAAGCGCTTTCACTGCAAGCTGCAGATTCCCTCCTAACAGCAAGCTTTAGGATAGGGTACTGAATTGTAACTTACTTTCGCCTAATAATGCGATTTTGGCAAAGAGACTATCTCCCGCAGGGAAGCTGCTACCATCAAATGTTTGCCCTCATTAGACTCCCCTCTGGAAGCGCTTTCACTGCAAGCTGCAGATTCCCTCCTAACAGCAAGCTTTAGGATAGGGTACTGAATTGTAACTTACTTTCGCCTAATAATGCGATTTTGGCCATGAGAGTATCTCCCGCAGGGAAGCTGCTACCATCAAATGTTTGCCCTCATTAGACTCCCCTCTGGAAGCGCATTCACTGCAAGCTGCAGATTCCCTCCTAACAGCAAGCTTTAGGATAGGGTACTGAATTGTAACTTACTTTCGCCTAATAATGCGATTTTGGCAATGAGAGTATCTCCCGCAGGGAAGCTGCTACCATCAAATGTTTGCCCTCATTAGACTCCCCTCTGGAAGCGCTTTCACTGCAAGCTGCAGATTCCCTCCTAACAGCAAGCTTTAGGATAGGGTACTGAATTGTAACTTACTTTCGCCTAATAATGCGATTTTGGCACAGAGACTATCTCCCGCAGGGAAGCTGCTACCATCAAATGTTTGCCCTCATTAGACTCCCCTCTGGAAGCGCTTTGACTGCAAGCTGCAGATTCCCTCCTAACAGCAAGCTTTAGGATAGGGTACTGAATTGTAACTTACTTTCGCCTAATAATGCGATTTTGGCCATGAGAGTATCTCCCGCAGGGAGGCTGCTACCATCAAATGTTTGCCCTCATTAGACTCCCCTCTGGAAGCGCATTCACTGCAAGCTGCAGATTCTCTCCTAACAGCAAGATTTAGGATAGGGTACTGAATTGTAACTTACTTTCGCCTAATAATGCGATTTTGGCAAAGAGAGTATCTCCCGCAGGGAAGCTGCTACCATCAAATGTTTGCCCTCCTTAGACTCCCCTCTGGAAGCGCTTTCACTGCAAGCTGCAGATTCCCTCCTAACAGCAAGCTGTAGGACAGTGTACTGAATTGTACCTTAACTGCGGCTACTAAGGCGATTATGGCAAAGAGAGTATCTCCCGCAGGGAAACTGCTACCATCAAATCTTTGCCCTCATTAGACTCCCCTCTGGAAGCGCTTTCACTGCAAGCTGCAGATTCCCTCCTAACAGCAAGCTTTAGGATAGGGTACTGAATTGTAACTTACTTTCGCCTAATAAGGCGATTTTGGCAAAGAGAGTATCTCCCGCAGGGAAGCTGCTACCATCAAATGTTTGCCCTCATTAGACTCCCCTCTGGAAGCGCTTTCACTGCAAGCTGCAGATTCCCTCCTAACAGCAAGCTTTAGGATAGGGTACTGAATTGTAACTTACTTTCGCCTAATAATGCGATATTGGCACAGAGAGTATCTCCCGCAGGGAAGCTGCTACCATCAAATGTTTGCCCTCCTTAGACTCCCCTCTGGAAGCGCTTTGACTGCAAGCTGCAGATTCCCTCCTAACAGCAAGCTTTAGGATAGGGTACTGAATTGTAACTTACTTTCGCCTAATAATGCGATTTTGGCCATGAGAGTATCTCCCGCAGGGAAGCTGCTACCATCAAATGTTTGCCCTCGTTAGACTCCCCTCTGGAAACGCTTTCACTGCAAGCTGCAGATTCCCTCCTAACAGCAAGCTTTAGGATAGGGTACTGAATTGTAACTTACTTTCGCCTAATAAGGCGATTTTGGCAAAGAGAGTATCTCCCGCAGGGAAGCTGCTACCATCAAATCTTTGCCCTCGTTAGACTCCCCTCTGGAAGCGCTTTCACTGCAAGCTGCAGATTCCCTCCTAACAACAAGCTTTAGGATAGGGTACTGAATTGTAACTTACTTTCGCCTAATAAAGCGATTTTGGCAAAGAGACTGTCTCCCGCAGGGAAGCTGTTACCATCAAATGTTTGCCCTCATTAGACTCCCCTCTGGAAGCGCTTTCACTGCAAGCTGCAGATTCTCTCCTAACATCAAGCTTTAGGATAGGGTACTGAATTGTAACTTACTTTCGCCTAATAATGCGATTTTGGCACACAGAGTATCTCCCGCAGGGAAGCTGCTACCATCAAATGTTTGCCCTCCTTAGACTCCCCTCTGGAAGCGCTTTGACTGCAAGCTGCAGATTCCCTCCTAACAGCAAGCTTTAGGATAGGGTACTGAATTGTAATTTACTTTCGCCTAATAATGCGATTTTGGCAAAGAGACTATCTCCCGCAGGGAAGCTGCTACCATCAAATGTTTGCCCTCATTAGACTCCCCTCTGGAAGCGCTTTCACTGCAAGCTGCAGATTCTCTCCTAACAGCAAGCTTTAGGATAGGGTACTGAATTGTAACTTACTTTCGCCTAATAATGCGATTTTGGCAAAGAGAGTATCTCCCGCAGGGAAGCTGCTACCATCAAATGTTTGCCCTCATTAGACTCCCCTCTGGAAGCGCTTTCACTGCAAGCTGCAGATTCCCTCCTAACAGCAAGCTTTAGGTTAGGGTACTGAATTGTAACTTACTTTCGCCTAATAAAGCGATTTTGGCAAAGAGAGTATCTCCCGCAGGGAAGCTGCTACCATCAAATGTTTGCCCTCATTAGACTCCCCTCTGGAAGCGCTTTCACTGCAAGCTGCAGATTCCCTCCTAACAGCAAGCTTTAGGATAGGGTACTGAATTGTAACTTACTTTCGCCTAATAATGCGATTTTGGCAAAGAGAGTATCTCCCGCAGGGAAGCTGCTACCATCAAATGTTTGCCCTCATTAGACTCCCCTCTGGAAGCGCTTTCACTGCAAGCTGCAGATTCCCTCCTAACAGCAAGCTGTAGGACAGTGTACTGAATTGTATCTTAACTGCGGCTACTAAGGCGATTATGGCACAGAGAGTATCTCCCGCAGGGAAGCTGCTACCATCAAATGTTTGCCCTCATTAGACTCCCCTCTGGAAGCGCTTTCACTGCAAGCTGCAGATTCCCTCCTAACAGCAAGCTTTAGGATAGGGTACTGAATTGTAACTTACTTTCGCCTAATAATGCGATTTTGGCAATGAGAGTATCTCCCGCAGGGAAGCTGCTACCATCAAATGTTTGCCCTCATTAGACTCCCCTCTGGAAGCGCTTTCACTGCAAGCTGCAGATTCCCTCCTAACAGCAAGCTTTAGGATAGGGTACTGAATTGTAACTTACTTTCGCCTAATAAGGCGATTTTGGCAAAGAGACTATCTCCCGCAGGGAAGCTGCTACCATCAAATGTTTGCCCTCATTAGACTCCCCTCTGGAAGCGCTTTCACTGCAAGCTGCAGATTCCCTCCTAACAGCAAGCTTTAGGATAGGGTACTGAATTGTAACTTACTTTCGCCTAATAATGCGATTTTGGCAAAGAGACTATCTCCCGCAGGGAAGCTGCTACCATCAAATGTTTGCCCTCATTAGACTCCCCTCTGGAAGCGCTTTCACTGCAAGCTGCAGATTCCCTCCTAACAGCAAGCTTTAGGATAGGGTACTGAATTGTAACTTACTTTCGCCTAATAATGCGATTTTGGCCATGAGAGTATCTCCCGCAGGGAAGCTGCTACCATCAAATGTTTGCCCTCATTAGACTCCCCTCTGGAAGCGCATTCACTGCAAGCTGCAGATTCCCTCCTAACAGCAAGCTTTAGGATAGGGTACTGAATTGTAACTTACTTTCGCCTAATAATGCGATTTTGGCAATGAGAGTATCTCCCGCAGGGAAGCTGCTACCATCAAATGTTTGCCCTCATTAGACTCCCCTCTGGAAGCGCTTTCACTGCAAGCTGCAGATTCCCTCCTAACAGCAAGCTTTAGGATAGGGTACTGAATTGTAACTTAACTGAGGCTAATAATGCGATTTTGGCAAAGAGACTATCTCCCGCAGGGAAGCTGCTACCATCAAATGTTTGCCCTCATTAGACTCCCCTCTGGAAGCGCTTTCACTGCAAGCTGCAGATTCCCTCCTAACAGCAAGCTTTAGGATAGGGTACTGAATTGTAACTTAACTGAGGCTAATAATGCGATTTTGGCAAAGAGACTATCTCCCGCAGGGAAGCTGCTACCATCAAATGTTTGCCCTCATTAGACTCCCCTCTGGAAGCGCTTTCACTGCAAGCTGCAGATTCCCTCCTAACAGCAAGCTTTAGGATAGGGTACTGAATTGTATCTTACTTTCGCCTAATAATGCGATTTTGGCAAAGAGAGTATCTCCCGCAGGGAAGCTGCTACCATCAAATGTTTGCCCTCATTAGACTCCCCTCTGGAAGCGCTTTCACTGCAAGCTGCAGATTCCCTCCTAACAGCAAGCTTTAGGATAGGGTACTGAATTGTAACTTACTTTCGCCTAAAATGCGATTTTGGCAATGAGAGTATCTCCCGCAGGGAAGCTGCTACCATCAAATGTTTGCCCTCATTAGACTCCCCTCTGGAAGCGCTTTCACTGCAAGCTGCAGATTCCCTCCTAACAGCAAGCTTTAGGATAGGGTACTGAATTGTAACTTACTTTCGCATAATAATGCGATTTTGGCAAAGAGACTATCTCCCGCAGGGAAGCTGCTACCATCAAATGTTTGCCCTCATTAGACTCCCCTCTGGAAGCGCTTTCACTGCAAGCTGCAGATTCCCTCCTAACAGCAAGCTTTAGGATAGGGTACTGAATTGTAACTTAACTGAGGCTAATAATGCGATTTTGGCAAAGAGACTATCTCCCGCAGGGAAGCTGCTACCATCAAATGTTTGCCCTCATTAGACTCCCCTCTGGAAGCGCTTTCACTGCAAGCTGCAGATTCCCTCCTAACAGCAAGCTTTAGGATAGGGTACTGAATTGTATCTTACTTTCGCCTAATAATGCGTTTTTGCCAAAGAGAGTATCTCCCCCAGGGAAGCTGCTACCATCAAATGTTTGCCCTCATTAGACTCCCCTCTGGAAGCGCTTTCACTGCAAGCTGCAGATTCCCTCCTAACAGCAAGCTTTAGGATAGGGTACTGAATTGTAACTTACTTTCGCCTAATAATGCGATTTTGGCACAGAGAGTATCTCCCGCAGGGAAGCTGCTACCATCAAATGTTTGCCCTCCTTAGACTCCCCTCTGGAAGCGCTTTGACTGCAAGCTGCAGATTCCCTCCTAACAGCAAGCTTTAGGATAGGGTACTGAATTGTAACTTACTTTCGCCTAATAATGCGATTTTGGCAAAGAGACTATCTCCCGCAGGGAAGCTGCTACCATCAAATGTTTGCCCTCATTAGACTCCCCTCTGGAAGCGCTTTCACTGCAAGCTGCAGATTCCCTCCTAACAGCAAGCTTTAGGATAGGGTACTGAATTGTAACTTTCTTTCGCCTAATAATGCGATTTTGGCAAAGAGACTATCTCCCGCAGGGAAGCTGCTACCATCAAATGTTTGCCCTCATTAGACTCCCCTCTGGAAGCGCTTTCACTGCAAGCTGCAGATTCCCTCCTAACAGCAAGCTTTAGGATAGGGTACTGAATTGTAACTTAACTGAGGCTAATAATGCGATTTTGGCAAAGAGAGTATCTCCCGCAGGGAAGCTGCTACCATCAAATGTTTGCCCTCGTTAGACTCCCCTCTGGAAACGCTTTCACTGCAAGCTGCAGATTCCCTCCTAACAGCAAGCTTTAGGATAGGGTACTGAATTGTAACTTACTTTTGCCTAATAAGGCGATTTTGGCAAAGAGAGTATCTCCCGCAGGGAAGCTGCTACCATCAAATCTTTGCCCTCGTTAGACTGCCCTCTGGAAGCGCTTTCACTGCAAGCTGCAGATTCCCTCCTAACAGCAAGCTTTAGGATAGGGTACTGAATTGTAACTTACTTTCGCCTAATAATGCGATTTTGGCAAAGAGACTATCTCCCGCAGGGAAGCTCCTACCATCAAATGTTTGCCCTCATTAGACTCCCCTCTGGAAGCGCTTTCACTGCAAGCTGCAGATTCCCTCCTAACAACAAGCTTTAGGATAGGGTACTGAATTGTAACTTAACTGAGGCTAATAATGCGATTTTGGCAAAGAGACTATCTCCCGCAGGGAAGCTGCTACCATCAAATGTTTGCCCTCATTAGACTCCCCTCTGGAAGCGCTTTCACTGCAAGCTGCAGATTCCCTCCTAACAGCAAGCTTTAGGATAGGGTACTGAATTGTAACTTACTTTCGCCTAATAATGCGATTTTGGCAATGAGAGTATCTCCCGCAGGGAAGCTGCTACCATCAAATGTTTGCCCTCATTAGACTCCCCTCTGGAAGCGCTTTCACTGCAAGCTGCAGATTCCCTCCTAACAGCAAGCTTTAGGATAGGGTACTGAATTGTAACTTACTTTCGCCTAATAATGCGATTTTGGCAAAGAGACTATCTCCCGCAGGGAAGCTGCTACCATCAAATGTTTGCCCTCATTAGACTCCCCTCTGGAAGCGCTTTCACTGCAAGCTGCAGATTCCCTCCTAACAGCAAGCTTTAGGATAGGGTCCTGAATTGTAACTTACTTTCGCCTAATAATGCGATTTTGGCAAAGAGACTATCTCCCGCAGGGAAGCTGCTACCATCAAATGTTTGCCCTCATTAGACTCCCCTCTGGAAGCGCTTTCACTGCAAGCTGCAGATTCCCTCCTAACAGCAAGCTTTAGGATAGGGTACTGAATTGTAACTTACTTTCGCCTAATAATGCGATTTTGGCAAAGAGACTATCTCCCGCAGGGAAGCTGCTACCATCAAATGTTTGCCCTCATTAGACTCCCCTCTGGAAGCGCTTTCACTGCAAGCTGCAGATTCCCTCCTAACAGCAAGCTTTAGGATAGGGTACTGAATTGTAACTTACTTTCGCCTAATAAAGCGATTTTGGCAAAGAGACTGTCTCCCGCAGGGAAGCTGTTACCATCAAATGTTTGCCCTCATTAGACTCCCCTCTGGAAGCGCTTTCACTGCAAGCTGCAGATTCTCTCCTAACAGCAAGCTTTAGGATAGGGTACTGAATTGTAACTTACTTTCGCCTAATAAAGCGATTTTGGCCATGAGAGTATCTCCCGCAGGGAAGCTGCTACCATCAAATGTTTGCCCTCATTAGACTCCCCTCTGGAAGCGCTTTCACTGCAAGCTGCAGATTCCCTCCTAACAGCAAGCTTTAGGATAGGGTACTGAATTGTAACTTACTTTCGCCTAATAATGCGATTTTGGCAAAGAGACTATCTCCCGCAGGGAAGCTGCTACCATCAAATGTTTGCCCTCATTAGACTCCCCTCTGGAAGCGCTTTCACTGCAAGCTGCAGATTCCCTCCTAACAGCAAGCTTTAGGATAGGGTACTGAATTGTAACTTACTTTCGCCTAATAATGCGATTTTGGCAATGAGAGTATCTCCCGCAGGGAAGCTGCTACCATCAAATGTTTGCCCTCATTAGACTCCCCTCTGGAAGCGCTTTCACTGCAAGCTGCAGATTCCCTCCTAACAGCAAGCTGTAGGACAGTGTACTGAATTGTACCTTAACTGCGGCTACTAAGGCGATTATGGCAAAGAGAGTATCTCCCGCAGGGAAACTGCTACCATCAAATCTTTGCCCTCATTAGACTCCCCTCTGGAAGCGCTTTCACTGCAAGCTGCAGATTCCCTCCTAACAGCAAGCTTTAGGATAGGGTACTGAATTGTAACTTACTTTCGCCTAATAAGGCGATTTTGGCAAAGAGAGTATCTCCCGCAGGGAAGCTGCTACCATCAAATGTTTGCCCTCATTAGACTCCCCTCTGGAAGCGCTTTCACTGCAAGCTGCAGATTCCCTCCTAACAGCAAGCTGTAGGACAGTGTACTGAATTGTATCTTAACTGCGGCTACTAAGGCGATTATGGCAAAGAGAGTATCTCCCGCAGGGAAGCTGCTACCATCAAATATTTTCCCTCATTAGACTCCCCTCTGGAAGCGCTTTCACTGCAAGCTGCAGATTCCCTCCTAACAGCAAGCTTGAGGATAGGGTACTGAATTGTAACTTACTCTCGCCTAATAATGCGATTTTGGCAAAGAGACTATCTCTACCAGGGAAGCTGCTACCATCAAATGTTTGCCCTCATTAGACTCCCCTCTGGAAGCGCTTTCACTGCAAGCTGCAGATTCCCTCCTAACAGCAAGCTTTAGGATAGGGTACTGAATTGTAACTTAACTGAGGCTAATAATGCGATTTTGGCAAAGAGACTATCTCCCGCAGGGAAGCTGCTACCATCAAATGTTTGCCCTCATTAGACTCCCCTCTGGAAGCGCTTTGACTGCAAGCTGCAGATTCCCTCCTAACAGCAAGCTTTAGGATAGGGTACTGAATTGTAACTTACTTTCGCCTAATAATGCGATTTTGGCAAAGAGAATATCTCCCGCAGGGAAGCTGCTACCATCAAATGTTTGCCCTCATTAGACTCCCCTCTGGAAGCGCTTTCACTGCAAGCTGCAGATTCCCTCCTAACAGCAAGCTTTAGGATAGGGTACTGAATTGTAACTTACTTTCGCCTAATAATGCGATTTTGGCAAAGAGACTATCTCCCGCAGGGAAGTTGCTACCATCAAATGTTTGCCCTCATTAGACTCCCCTCTGGAAGCGCTTTCACTGCAAGCTGCAGATTCCCTCCTAACAGCAAGCTTTAGGATAGGGTACTGAATTGAAACTTACTTTCGCCTAATAATGCGATTTTGGCAAAGAGACTATCTCCCGCAGGGAAGCTGCTACCATCAAATGTTTGTCCTCATTAGACTCCCCTCTGGAAGCGCTTTCACTGCAAGCTGCAGATTCCCTCCTAACAGCAAGCTTTAGGATAGGGTACTGAATTGTAACTTACTTTCGCCTAATAATGCAATTTTGGCAAAGAGACTATCTCCCGCAGGGAAGCTGCTACCATCAAATGTTTGCCCTCATTAGACTCCCCTCTGGAAGCGCTTTCACTGCAAGCTGCAGATTCCCTCCTAACAGCAAGCTTTAGGATAGGGTACTGAATTGTAACTTAACTGAGGCTAATAATGCGATTTTGGCAAAGAGAGTATCTCCCGCAGGGAAGCTGCTACCATCAAATGTTTGCCCTCGTTAGACTCCCCTCTGGAAACGCTTTCACTGCAAGCTGCAGATTCCCTCCTAACAGCAAGCTTTAGGATAGTGTACTGAATTGTAACTTAACTGAGGCTAATAATGCGATTTTGGCAAAGAGAGTATCTCCCGCAGGGAAGCTGCTACCATCAAATGTTTGCCCTCGTTAGACTCCCCTCTGGAAACGCTTTCACTGCAAGCTGCAGATTCCCACCTAACAGCAAGCTTTAGGATAGGGTACTGAATTGTAACTTACTTTCGCCTAATAATGCGATTTTGGCAAAGAGACTATCTCCCGCAGGGAAGCTGCTACCATCAAATGTTTGCCCTCATTAGACTCCCCTCTGGAAGCGCTTTCACTGCAAGCTGCAGATTCCCTCCTAACAACAAGCTTTAGGATAGGGTACTGAATTGTAACTTACTTTCGCCTAATAAAGCGATTTTGGCAAAGAGACTGTCTCCCGCAGGGAAGCTGTTACCATCAAATGTTTGCCCTCATTAGACTCCCCTCTGGAAGCGCTTTCACTGCAAGCTGCAGATTCTCTCCTAACAGCAAGCTTTAGGATAGGGTACTGAATTGTAACTTACTTTCGCCTAATAAAGCGATTTTGGCAAAGAGACTATCTCCCGCAGGGAAGCTGCTACCATCAAATGTTTGCCCTCATTAGACTCCCCTCTGGAAGCGCTTTCACTGCAAGCTGCAGATTCCCTCCTAACAGCAAGCTTTAGGATAGGGTACTGAATTGTAACTTACTTTCGCCTAATAATGCGATTTTGGCAATGAGAGTATCTCCCGCAGGGAAGCTGCTACCATCAAATGTTTGCCCTCATTAGACTCCCCTCTGGAAGCGCTTTCACTGCAAGCTGCAGATTCCCTCCTAACAGCAAGCTGTAGGACAGTGTACTGAATTGTACCTTAACTGCGGCTACTAAGGCGATTATGGCAAAGAGAGTATCTCCCGCAGGGAAACTGCTACCATCAAATCTTTGCCCTCATTAGACTCCCCTCTGGAAGCGCTTTCACTGCAAGCTGCAGATTCCCTCCTAACAGCAAGCTTTAGGATAGGGTACTGAATTGTAACTTACTTTCGCCTAATAAGGCGATTTTGGCAAAGAGAGTATCTCCCGCAGGGAAGCTGCTACCATCAAATGTTTGCCCTCATTAGACTCCCCTCTGGAAGCGCTTTCACTGCAAGCTGCAGATTCCCTCCTAACAGCAAGCTGTAGGACAGTGTACTGAATTGTATCTTAACTGCGGCTACTAAGGCGATTATGGCAAAGAGAGTATCTCCCGCAGGGAAGCTGCTACCATCAAATATTTTCCCTCATTAGACTCCCCTCTGGAAGCGCTTTCACTGCAAGCTGCAGATTCCCTCCTAACAGCAAGCTTTAGGATAGGGTACTGAATTGTAACTTACTTTCGCCTAATAATGCGATTTTGGCACAGAGAGTATCTCCCGCAGGGAAGCTGCTACCATCAAATGTTTGCCCTCCTTAGACTCCCCTCTGGAAGCGCTTTGACTGCAAGCTGCAGATTCCCTCCTAACAGCAAGCTTTAGGATAGGGTACTGAATTGTAACTTACTTTCGCCTAATAATGCGATTTTGGCCATGAGAGTATCTCCCGCAGGGAAGCTGCTACCATCAAATGTTTGCCCTCATTAGACTCCCCTCTGGAAGCGCATTCACTGCAAGCTTCAGATTCTCTCCTAACAGCAAGCTTGAGGATAGGGTACTGAATTGTAACTTACTTTCGCCTAATAATGCGATTTTGGCAAAGAGACTATCTCTACCAGGGAAGCTGCTACCATCAAATGTTTGCCCTCATTAGACTCCCCTCTGGAAGCGCTTTCACTGCAAGCTGCAGATTCCCTCCTAACAGCAAGCTTTAGGATAGGGTACTGAATTGTAACTTAACTGAGGCTAATAATGCGATTTTGGCAAAGAGACTATCTCCCGCAGGGAAGCTGCTACCATCAAATGTTTGCCCTCATTAGACTCCCCTCTGGAAGCGCTTTGACTGCAAGCTGCAGATTCCCTCCTAACAGCAAGCTTTAGGATAGGGTACTGAATTGTAACTTACTTTCGCCTAATAATGCGATTTTGGCAAAGAGAATATCTCCCGCAGGGAAGCTGCTACCATCAAATGTTTGCCCTCATTAGACTCCCCTCTGGAAGCGCTTTCACTGCAAGCTGCAGATTCCCTCCTAACAGCAAGCTTTAGGATAGGGTACTGAATTGTAACTTACTTTCGCCTAATAATGCGATTTTGGCAAAGAGACTATCTCCCGCAGGGAAGTTGCTACCATCAAATGTTTGCCCTCATTAGACTCCCCTCTGGAAGCGCTTTCACTGCAAGCTGCAGATTCCCTCCTAACAGCAAGCTTTAGGATAGGGTACTGAATTGAAACTTACTTTCGCCTAATAATGCGATTTTGGCAAAGAGACTATCTCCCGCAGGGAAGCTGCTACCATCAAATGTTTGTCCTCATTAGACTCCCCTCTGGAAGCGCTTTCACTGCAAGCTGCAGATTCCCTCCTAACAGCAAGCTTTAGGATAGGGTACTGAATTGTAACTTACTTTCGCCTAATAATGCAATTTTGGCAAAGAGACTATCTCCCGCAGGGAAGCTGCTACCATCAAATGTTTGCCCTCATTAGACTCCCCTCTGGAAGCGCTTTCACTGCAAGCTGCAGATTCCCTCCTAACAGCAAGCTTTAGGATAGGGTACTGAATTGTAACTTAACTGAGGCTAATAATGCGATTTTGGCAAAGAGAGTATCTCCCGCAGGGAAGCTGCTACCATCAAATGTTTGCCCTCGTTAGACTCCCCTCTGGAAACGCTTTCACTGCAAGCTGCAGATTCCCTCCTAACAGCAAGCTTTAGGATAGTGTACTGAATTGTAACTTAACTGAGGCTAATAATGCGATTTTGGCAAAGAGAGTATCTCCCGCAGGGAAGCTGCTACCATCAAATGTTTGCCCTCGTTAGACTCCCCTCTGGAAACGCTTTCACTGCAAGCTGCAGATTCCCTCCTAACAGCAAGCTTTAGGATAGGGTACTGAATTGTAACTTACTTTCGCCTAATAATGCGATTTTGGCAAAGAGACTATCTCCCGCAGGGAAGCTGCTACCATCAAATGTTTGCCCTCATTAGACTCCCCTCTGGAAGCGCTTTCACTGCAAGCTGCAGATTCCCTCCTAACAACAAGCTTTAGGATAGGGTACTGAATTGTAACTTACTTTCGCCTAATAAAGCGATTTTGGCAAAGAGACTGTCTCCCGCAGGGAAGCTGTTACCATCAAATGTTTGCCCTCATTAGACTCCCCTCTGGAAGCGCTTTCACTGCAAGCTGCAGATTCTCTCCTAACAGCAAGCTTTAGGATAGGGTACTGAATTGTAACTTACTTTCGCCTAATAAAGCGATTATGGCCATGAGAGTATCTCCCGCAGGGAAGCTGCTACCATCAAATGTTTGCCCTCATTAGACTCCCCTCTGGAAGCGCTTTCACTGCAAGCTGCAGATTCCCTCCTAACAGCAAGCTTTAGGATAGGGTACTGAATTGTAACTTACTTTCGCCTAATAATGCGATTTTGGCAATGAGAGTATCTCCCGCAGGGAAGCTGCTACCATCAAATATTTGCCCTCATTAGACTCCCCTCTGGAAGCGCTTTCACTGCAAGCTGCAGATTCCCTCCTAACAGCAAGCTTTAGGATAGGGTACTGAATTGTAACTTACTTTCGCCTAATAATGCGATTTTGGCAAAGAGAGTATCTCCCGCAGGGAAGCTGCTACCATCAAATGTTTGCCCTCATTAGACTCCCCTCTGGAAGCGCTTTCACTGCAAGCTGCAGATTCCCTCCTAACAGCAAGCTTTAGGATAGGGTACTGAATTGTAACTTAACTGAGGATAATAAAGCGATTTTGGCAAAGAGAGTATCTCCCGCAGGGAAGCTGCTACCATCAAATGTTTGCCCTCGTTAGACTCCCCTCTGGAAGCGCTTTCACTGCAAGCTGCAGATTCCCTCCTAACAGCAAGCTTTAGGATAGGGTACTGAATTGTAACTTACTTTCGCCTAATAATGCGATTTTGGCAAAGAGAGTATCTCCCGCAGGGAAGTTGCTACCATCAAATCTTTGCCCTCGTTAGACTCCCCTCTGGAAGCGCTTTCACTGCAAGCTGCAGATTCCCTCCTAACAGCAAGCTTTAGGATAGGGTACTGAATTGTAACTTACTTTCGCCTAATAAGGCGATTTTGGCAAAGAGAGTATCTCCCGCAGGGAAGCTGCTACCATCAAATGTTTGTCCTCATTAGACTCCCCTCTGGAAGCGCTTTCACTGCAAGCTGCAGATTCCCTCCTAACAGCAAGCTTTAGGATAGGGTACTGAATTGTAACTTACTTTCGCCTAATAATGCGATTTTGGCAAAGAGAGTATCTCCTGCAGGGAAGCTGCTACCATCAAATCTTTGCCCTCGTTAGACTCCCCTCTGGAAGCGCTTTCACTGCAAGCTGCAGATTCCCTCCTAACAGCAAGCTTTAGGATAGGGTACTGAATTGTAACTTAACTGAGGCTAATAATGCGATTTTGGCAAAGAGAGTATCTCCCGCAGGGAAGCTGCTACCATCAAATCTTTGCCCTCATTAGACTCCCCTCTGGAAGCGCCTTCACTGCAAGCTGCAGATTCCCTCCTAACAGCAAGCTTTAGGATAAGGTACTGAATTGTAACTTACTTTCGCCTAATAATGCGATTTTGGCAAAGAGACTATCTCCCGCAGGGAAGCTACTACCATCAAATGTTTGCCCTCATTAGACTCCCCTCTGGAAGCGCTTTCACTGCAAGCTGCAGATTCCCTCCTAACAGCAAGCTTTAGGATAGGGTACTGAATTGTAACTTACTTTCTCCTAATAAGGCGATTTTGGCAAAGAGAGTATCTCCCGCAGGGAAGCTGCTACCATCAAATGTTTGCCCTCATTAGACTCCCCTCTGGAAGCGCTTTCACTGCAAGCTGCAGATTCCCTCCTAACAGCAAGCTTTAGGATAGGGTACTGAATTGTAACTTAACTGAGGCTAATAATGCGATTTTGGCAAAGAGAGTATCTCCCGCAGGGAAGCTGCTACCATCAAATCTTTGCCCTCGTTAGACTCCCCTCTGGAAGCGCTTTCACTGCAAGCTGCAGATTCCCTCCTAACAGCAAGCTTTAGGATAGGGTACTGAATTGTAACTTACTTTCGCCTATTAATGCGATTATGGCAAAGAGAGTATCTCCCGCAGGGAAGCTGCTACCATCAAATCTTTGCCCTCGTTAGACTCCCCTCTGGAAGCCCTTTCACTGCAAGCTGCAGATTCCCTCCTAACAGCAAGCTTTAGGATAGGGTACTGAATTGTAACTTACTTTCGCCTAATAATGCGATTTTGGCAAAGAGAGTATCTCCCGCAGGGAAGCTGCTACCATCAAATGTTTGCCCTCTATTAGACTCCCCTCTGGAAGCGCTTTCACTGCAAGCTGCAGATTCCCTCCTAACAGCAAGCTTTAGGATAGGGTACTGAATTGTATCTTACTTTCGCCTAATAAGGCGATTTTGGCAAAGAGACTATCTCCCGCAGGGAAGCTGCTACCATCAAATATTTGCCATCGTTAGACTCCCCTCTGGAAGCGCTTTCACTGCAAGCTGCAGATTCCCTCCTAACAGCAAGCTGTAGGACAGTGTACTGAATTGTATCTTAACTGCGGCTACTAAGGCGATTATGGCAAAGAGAGTATCTCCCGCAGGGAAACTGCTACCATCAAATCTTTGCCCTCATTAGACTCCCCTCTGGAAGCGTCTTCACTGCAAGCTGCAGATTCCCTCCTAACAGCAAGTTTTAGGATAAGGTACTGAATTGTAACTTACTTTCGCCTAATAATGCGATTTTGGCAAAGAGACTATCTCCCGCAGGGAAGCTGCTACCATCAAATGTTTGCCCTCATTAGACTCCCCTCTGGAAGCGCTTTCACTGCAAGCTGCAGATTCCCTCCTAACCGCAAGCTTTAGGATAGGGTACTGAATTGTAACTTACTTTCGTCTAAAAATGCGATTTTGGCAAAGAGACTATCTCCCGCAGGGAAGCTGCTACCATCAAATGTTTGCCCTCATTAGACTCCCCTCTGGAAGCGCTTTCACTGCAAGCTGCAGATTCCCTCCTAACAGCAAGCTTTAGGATAGGGTACTGAATTGTAACTTACTTTCGCCTAATAATGCGATTTTGGCAAAGAGAGTATCTCCCGCAGGGAAGCTGCTACCATCAAATCTTTGCCCTCGTTAGACTCCCCTCTGGAAGCGCTTTCACTGCAAGCTGCAGATTCCCTCCTAACAGCAAGCTTTAGGATAGGGTACTGAATTGTAACTTACTTTTGAATAATAATGCGATTTTGGCAAAGAGAGTATCTCCCGCAGGGAAGCTGCTACCATCAAATATTTGCCCTCGTTAGACTCCCCTCTGGAAGCGCTTTCACTGCAAGCTGCAGATTCCCTCCTAACAGGAAGCTGTAGGACAGTGTACTGAATTGTATCTTAACTGCGGCTACTAAGGCGATTATGGCAAAGAGAGTATCTCCCGCAGGGAAGCTGCTACCATCAAATGTTTGCCCTCATTAGACTCCCGTCTGGAAGCGCTTTCACTGCAAGCTGCAGATTCCCTCCTAACAGCAAGCTTTAGGATAGGGTACTGAATTGTAACTTACTTTCGCCTAATAATGCGATTTTGGCAAAGAGAGTATCTCCCGCAGGGAAGCTGTTACCATCAAATGTTTGCCCTCGTTAGACTCCCCTCTGGAAGCGCATTCACTGCAAGCTGCAGATTCCCTCCTAACAGAAAGCTGTAGGACAGTGTACTGAATTGTAACTTACTTTCGCCTAATAATGCGATTTTGGCAAAGAGAGTATCTCCCGCAGGGAAGCTGCTACCATCAAATCTTTGCCCTCGTTAGACTCCCCTCTGGAAGCGCTTTCACTGCAAGCTGCAGATTCCCTCCTAACAGCAAGCTTTAGGATAGGGTACTGAATTGTAACTTACTTTCTCCTAATAAGGCGATTTTGGCAAAGAGAGTATCTCCCGCAGGGAAGCTGCTACCATCAAATGTTTGCCCTCATTAGACTCCCCTCTGGAAGCGCTTTCACTGCAAGCTGCAGATTCCCTCCTAACAGCAAGCTGTAGGACAGTGTACTGAATTGTATCTTAACTGCGGCTACTAAGGCGATTTTGGCAGTGAGAGTATCTCCCGCAGGGAAGCTGCTACCATCAAATGTTTGCCCTCATTAGACTCCCCTCTGGAAGTGCTTTCACTGCAAGCTGCAGATTCCCTCCTAACAGCAAGCTGTAGGACAGTGTACTGAATTGTATCTTAACTGCGGCTACTAAGGCGATTATGGCAAAGAGAGTATCTCCCGCAGGGAAGCTGCTACCATCAAATGTTTTCCCTCATTAGACTCCCCTCTGGAAGCGCTTTCACTGCAAGCTGCAGATTCCCTCCTAACAGCAAGCTTTAGGATAGGGTACTGAATTGTAACTTACTTTCGCCTAATAATGCGATTTTGGCAAAGAGAGTATCTCCCGCAGGGAAGCTGCTACCATCAAATCTTTGCCCTCGTTAGACTCCCCTCTGGAAGCGCTTTCACTGCAAGCTGCAGATTCCCTCCTAACAGCAAGCTTTAGGATAGGGTACTGAATTGTAACTTACTTTTGAATAATAATGCGATTTTGGCAAAGAGAGTATCTCCCGCAGGGAAGCTGCTACCATCAAATATTTGCCCTCGTTAGACTCCCCTCTGGAAGCGCTTTCACTGCAAGCTGCAGATTCCCTCCTAACAGCAAGCTGTAGGACAGTGTACTGAATTGTATCTTAACTGCGGCTACTAAGACGATTATGGCAAAGAGAGTATCTCCCGCAGGGAAGGTGCTACCATCAAATGTTTGCCCTCATTAGACTCCCGTCTGGAAGCGCTTTCACTGCAAGCTGCAGATTCCCTCCTAACAGCAAGCTTTAGGATAGGGTACTGAATTGTAACTTACTTTCGCCTAATAATGCGATTTTGGCAAAGAGAGTATCTCCCGCAGGGAAGCTGTTACCATCAAATGTTTGCCCTCGTTAGACTCCCCTCTGGAAGCGCATTCACTGCAAGCTGCATATTCCCTCCTAACAGAAAGCTGTAGGACAGTGTACTGAATTGTAACTTACTTTCGCCTAATAATGCGATTTTGGCAAAGAGAGTATCTCCCGCAGGGAAGCTGCTACCATCAAATGTTTGCCCTCATTAGACTCCCCTCTGGAAGCGCTTTCACTGCAAGCTGCAGATTCCCTCCTAACAGCAAGCTTTAGGATAGGGTACTGAATTGTAACTTACTTTCTCCTAATAAGGCGATTTTGGCAAAGAGAGTATCTCCCGCAGGGAAGCTGCTACCATCAAATGTTTGCCCTCATTAGACTCCCCTCTGGAAGCGCTTTCACTGCAAGCTGCAGATTCCCTCCTAACAGCAAGCTGTAGGACAGTGTACTGAATTGTATCTTAACTGCGGCTACTAAGGCGATTTTGGCAGTGAGAGTATCTCCCGCAGGGAAGCTGCTACCATCAAATGTTTGCCCTCATTAGACTCCCCTCTGGAAGCGCTTTCACTGCAAGCTGCAGATTCCCTCCTAACAGCAAGCTGTAGGACAGTGTACTGAATTGTATCTTAACTGCGGCTACTAAGGCGATTATGGCAAAGAGAGTATCTCCCGCAGGGAAGCTGCTACCATCAAATGTTTTCCCTCATTAGACTCCCCTCTGGAAGCGCTTTCACTGCAAGCTGCAGATTCCCTCCTAACAGCAAGCTTTAGGATAGGGTACTGATTTGTAACTTACTTTCGCCTAATAATGCGATTTTGGCAAAGAGAGTATCTCCCGCAGGGAAGCTGCTACCATCAAATGTTTGCCCTCATTAGACTCCCCTCTGGAAGCGCATTCACTGCAAGCTGCAGATTCCCTCCTAACAGCAAGCTTTAGGATAGGGTACTGAATTGTAACTTACTTTCGCCTAATAATGCGATTCTGGCAAAGAGAGTATCTCCCGCAGGGAAGCTGCTACCATCAAATGTTTGCCCTCATTAGACTCCCCTCTGGAAGCGCTTTCACTGCAAGCTGCAGATTCCCTCCTAACAGCAAGCTGTAGGACAGTGTACTGAATTGTATCTTAACTGCGGCTACTAAGGCGATTATGGCAAAGAGAGTATCTCCCGCAGGGAAGCTGCTACCATCAAATGTTTTCCCTCATTAGACTCCCCTCTGGAAGCGCTTTCACTGCAAGCTGCAGATTCCCTCCTAACAGCAAGCTTTAGGATAGGGTACTGAATTGTAACTTACTTTCGCCTAATAATGCGATTTTGGCAAAGAGAGTATCTCCCGCAGGGAAGCTGCTACCATCAAATGTTTGCCCTCATTAGACTCCCCTCTGGAAGCGCATTCACTGCAAGCTGCAGATTCCCTCCTAACAGCAAGCTTTAGGATAGGGTACTGAATTGTAACTTACTTTGGCCTAATAATGCGATTTTGGCAAAGAGAGTATCTCCCGCAGGGAAGCTGCTACCATCAAATGTTTGCCCTCATTAGACTCCCCTCTGGAAGCGCTTTCACTGCAAGCTGCAGATTCCCTCCTAACAGCAAGCTGTAGGACAGTGTACTGAATTGTATCTTAACTGCGGCTACTAAGGCGATTTTGGCAATGAGAGTATCTCCCGCAGGGAAGCTGCTACCATCAAATGTTTGCCCTCATTAGACTCCCCTCTGGAAGCGCTTTCACTGCAAGCTGCAGATTCCCTCCTAACAGCAAGCTTTAGGATAGGGTACTGAATTGTAACTTACTTTCGCCTAATAATGCGATTTTGGCCATGAGAGTATCTCCCGCAGGGAAGCTGCTACCATCAAATGTTTGCCCTCATTAGACTCCCCTCTGGAAGCGCATTCACTGCAACCTGCAGATTCCCTCCTAACAGCAAGCTTTAGGATAGGGTACTGAATTGTAACTTACTTTCGCATAATAAGGCGATTTTGGCAAAGAGAGTATCTCCCGCAGGGAAGCTGCTACCATCAAATGTTTGCCCTCATTAGACTCCCCTCTGGAAGCGCTTTCACTGCAAGCTGCAGATTCCCTCCTAACAGCAAGCTTTAGGATAGGGTACTGAATTGTAACTTACTTTCGCCTAATAATGCGATTTTGGCAAAGAGAGTATCTCCCGCAGGGAAGCTGTTTACCATCAAATGTTTGCCCTCATTAGACTCCCCTCTGGAAGCGCATTCACTGCAAGCTGCAGATTCTCTCCTAACAGCAAGCTTTAGGATAGGGTACTGAATTGTAACTTACTTTCGCCTAATAAAGCGATTTTGGCAAAGAGACTATCTCCCGCAGGGAAGCTGCTACCATCAAATGTTTGCCCTCATTAGACTCCCCTCTGGAAGCGCTTTCACTGCAAGCTGCAGATTCCCTCCTAACAGCAAGCTTTAGGATAGGGTACTGAATTGTAACTTACTTTCGCCTAATAAAGCGATTTTGGCAAAGAGAGTATCTCCCGCAGGGAAGCTGCTACCATCAAATCTTTGCCCTCGATAGACTCCCCTCTGGAAGCGCTTTCACTGCAAGCTGCAGATTCCCTCCTAACAGCAAGCTTTAGGATAGGGTACTGAATTGTAACTTACTTTCGCCTAATAATGCGATTTTGGCAAAGAGAGTATCTCCCGCAGGGAAGCTGCTACCATCAAATGTTTTCCCTCATTAGACTCCCCTCTGGAAGCGCTTTCACTGCAAGCTTCATATTCCCTCCTAACAGCAAGCTTTAGGATAGGGTACTGAATTGTAACTTACTTTCGCCTAATAATGCGATTTTGGCAAAGAGACTATCTCCCGCAGGGAAGCTGCTACCATCAAATCTTTGCCCTTGTTAGACTCCCCTCTGGAAGCGCTTTCACTGCAAGCTGCAGATTCCCTCCTAACAGCAAGCTTTAGGATAGGGTACTGAATTGTAACTTACTTTCGCCTAATAATGCGATTTTGGCAAAGAGACTATCTCCAGCAGGGAAGCTGCTACCATCAAATGTTTGCCCTCATTAGACTCCCCTCTGGAAGCGCTTTCACTGCAAGCTGCAGATTCCCTCCTAACAGCAAGCTTTAGGATAGGGTACTGAATTGTAACTTACTTTCGCCTAATAATGCGATTTTGGCAAAGAAACTATCTCCCGCAGGGAAGCTGCTACCATCAAATCTTTGCCCTCGTTAGACTCCCCTCTGGAAGCGCTTTCACTGCAAGCTGCAGATTCCCTCCTAACAGCAAGCTTTAGGATAGGGTACTGAATTGTAACTTAACTGAGGCTAATAATGCGATTTTGGCAAAGAGACTATCTCCCGCAGGGAAGCTGCTACCATCAAATCTTTGCCGTCGTTAGACTCCCCTCTGGAAGCGCTTTCACTGCAAGCTGCAGATTCCCTCCTAACAGCAAGCTTTAGGATTGGGTACTGAATTGTAACTTACTTTCGCCTAATAATGCGATTTTGGCAAAGAGAGTATCTCCCGCAGGGAAGCTGCTACCATCAAATCTTTGCCCTCGTTAGACTCCCCTCTGGAAGCGCTTTCACTGCAAGCTGCAGATTCCCTCCTAACAGCAAGCTTTAGGATAGGGTACTGAATTGTAACTTACTTTCGCCTAATAATGCGATTTTGGCAAAGAGAGTATCTCCCGCAGGGAAGCTGCTACCATCAAATGTTTGCCCTCATTAGACTCCCCTCTGGAAGCGCATTCACTGCAAGCTGCAGATTCCCTCCTAACAGCAAGCTTTAGGATAGGGTACTGAATTGTAACTTACTTTCGCCTAATAATGCGATTCTGGCAAAGAGAGTATCTCCCGCAGGGAAGCTGCTACCATCAAATGTTTGCCCTCATTAGACTCCCCTCTGGAAGCGCTTTCACTGCAAGCTGCAGATTCCCTCCTAACAGCAAGCTGTAGGACAGTGTACTGAATTGTATCTTAACTGCGGCTACTAAGGCGATTATGGCAAAGAGAGTATCTCCCGCAGGGAAGCTGCTACCATCAAATGTTTTCCCTCATTAGACTCCCCTCTGGAAGCGCTTTCACTGCAAGCTGCAGATTCCCTCCTAACAGCAAGCTTTAGGATAGGGTACTGAATTGTAACTTACTTTCGCCTAATAATGCGATTTTGGCAAAGAGAGTATCTCCCGCAGGGAAGCTGCTACCATCAAATGTTTGCCCTCATTAGACTCCCCTCTGGAAGCGCATTCACTGCAAGCTGCAGATTCCCTCCTAACAGCAAGCTTTAGGATAGGGTACTGAATTGTAACTTACTTTGGCCTAATAATGCGATTTTGGCAAAGAGAGTATCTCCCGCAGGGAAGCTGCTACCATCAAATGTTTGCCCTCATTAGACTCCCCTCTGGAAGCGCTTTCACTGCAAGCTGCAGATTCCCTCCTAACAGCAAGCTGTAGGACAGTGTACTGAATTGTATCTTAACTGCGGCTACTAAGGCGATTTTGGCAATGAGAGTATCTCCCGCAGGGAAGCTGCTACCATCAAATGTTTGCCCTCATTAGACTCCCGTCTGGAAGCGCTTTCACTGCAAGCTGCAGATTCCCTCCTAACAGCAAGCTTTAGGATAGGGTACTGAATTGTAACTTACTTTCGCCTAATAATGCGATTTTGGCAAAGAGAGTATCTCCCGCAGGGAAGCTGTTACCATCAAATGTTTGCCCTCGTTAGACTCCCCTCTGGAAGCGCATTCACTGCAAGCTGCATATTCCCTCCTAACAGAAAGCTGTAGGACAGTGTACTGAATTGTAACTTACTTTCGCCTAATAATGCGATTTTGGCAAAGAGAGTATCTCCCGCAGGGAAGCTGCTACCATCAAATGTTTGCCCTCATTAGACTCCCCTCTGGAAGCGCTTTCACTGCAAGCTGCAGATTCCCTCCTAACAGCAAGCTTTAGGATAGGGTACTGAATTGTAACTTACTTTCTCCTAATAAGGCGATTTTGGCAAAGAGAGTATCTCCCGCAGGGAAGCTGCTACCATCAAATGTTTGCCCTCATTAGACTCCCCTCTGGAAGCGCTTTCACTGCAAGCTGCAGATTCCCTCCTAACAGCAAGCTGTAGGACAGTGTACTGAATTGTATCTTAACTGCGGCTACTAAGGCGATTTTGGCAGTGAGAGTATCTCCCGCAGGGAAGCTGCTACCATCAAATGTTTGCCCTCATTAGACTCCCCTCTGGAAGCGCTTTCACTGCAAGCTGCAGATTCCCTCCTAACAGCAAGCTGTAGGACAGTGTACTGAATTGTATCTTAACTGCGGCTACTAAGGCGATTATGGCAAAGAGAGTATCTCCCGCAGGGAAGCTGCTACCATCAAATGTTTTCCCTCATTAGACTCCCCTCTGGAAGCGCTTTCACTGCAAGCTGCAGATTCCCTCCTAACAGCAAGCTTTAGGATAGGGTACTGATTTGTAACTTACTTTCGCCTAATAATGCGATTTTGGCAAAGAGAGTATCTCCCGCAGGGAAGCTGCTACCATCAAATGTTTGCCCTCATTAGACTCCCCTCTGGAAGCGCATTCACTGCAAGCTGCAGATTCCCTCCTAACAGCAAGCTTTAGGATAGGGTACTGAATTGTAACTTACTTTCGCCTAATAATGCGATTCTGGCAAAGAGAGTATCTCCCGCAGGGAAGCTGCTACCATCAAATGTTTGCCCTCATTAGACTCCCCTCTGGAAGCGCTTTCACTGCAAGCTGCAGATTCCCTCCTAACAGCAAGCTGTAGGACAGTGTACTGAATTGTATCTTAACTGCGGCTACTAAGGCGATTATGGCAAAGAGAGTATCTCCCGCAGGGAAGCTGCTACCATCAAATGTTTTCCCTCATTAGACTCCCCTCTGGAAGCGCTTTCACTGCAAGCTGCAGATTCCCTCCTAACAGCAAGCTTTAGGATAGGGTACTGAATTGTAACTTACTTTCGCCTAATAATGCGATTTTGGCAAAGAGAGTATCTCCCGCAGGGAAGCTGCTACCATCAAATGTTTGCCCTCATTAGACTCCCCTCTGGAAGCGCATTCACTGCAAGCTGCAGATTCCCTCCTAACAGCAAGCTTTAGGATAGGGTACTGAATTGTAACTTACTTTGGCCTAATAATGCGATTTTGGCAAAGAGAGTATCTCCCGCAGGGAAGCTGCTACCATCAAATGTTTGCCCTCATTAGACTCCCCTCTGGAAGCGCTTTCACTGCAAGCTGCAGATTCCCTCCTAACAGCAAGCTGTAGGACAGTGTACTGAATTGTATCTTAACTGCGGCTACTAAGGCGATTTTGGCAATGAGAGTATCTCCCGCAGGGAAGCTGCTACCATCAAATGTTTGCCCTCATTAGACTCCCCTCTGGAAGCGCTTTCACTGCAAGCTGCAGATTCCCTCCTAACAGCAAGCTTTAGGATAGGGTACTGAATTGTAACTTACTTTCGCCTAATAATGCGATTTTGGCCATGAGAGTATCTCCCGCAGGGAAGCTGCTACCATCAAATGTTTGCCCTCATTAGACTCCCCTCTGGAAGCGCATTCACTGCAACCTGCAGATTCCCTCCTAACAGCAAGCTTTAGGATAGGGTACTGAATTGTAACTTACTTTCGCATAATAAGGCGATTTTGGCAAAGAGAGTATCTCCCGCAGGGAAGCTGCTACCATCAAATGTTTGCCCTCATTAGACTCCCCTCTGGAAGCGCTTTCACTGCAAGCTGCAGATTCCCTCCTAACAGCAAGCTTTAGGATAGGGTACTGAATTGTAACTTACTTTCGCCTAATAATGCGATTTTGGCAAAGAGAGTATCTCCCGCAGGGAAGCTGTTTACCATCAAATGTTTGCCCTCATTAGACTCCCCTCTGGAAGCGCATTCACTGCAAGCTGCAGATTCTCTCCTAACAGCAAGCTTTAGGATAGGGTACTGAATTGTAACTTACTTTCGCCTAATAAAGCGATTTTGGCAAAGAGACTATCTCCCGCAGGGAAGCTGCTACCATCAAATGTTTGCCCTCATTAGACTCCCCTCTGGAAGCGCTTTCACTGCAAGCTGCAGATTCCCTCCTAACAGCAAGCTTTAGGATAGGGTACTGAATTGTAACTTACTTTCGCCTAATAAAGCGATTTTGGCAAAGAGAGTATCTCCCGCAGGGAAGCTGCTACCATCAAATCTTTGCCCTCGATAGACTCCCCTCTGGAAGCGCTTTCACTGCAAGCTGCAGATTCCCTCCTAACAGCAAGCTTTAGGATAGGGTACTGAATTGTAACTTACTTTCGCCTAATAATGCGATTTTGGCAAAGAGAGTATCTCCCGCAGGGAAGCTGCTACCATCAAATGTTTTCCCTCATTAGACTCCCCTCTGGAAGCGCTTTCACTGCAAGCTTCATATTCCCTCCTAACAGCAAGCTTTAGGATAGGGTACTGAATTGTAACTTACTTTCGCCTAATAATGCGATTTTGGCAAAGAGACTATCTCCCGCAGGGAAGCTGCTACCATCAAATCTTTGCCCTTGTTAGACTCCCCTCTGGAAGCGCTTTCACTGCAAGCTGCAGATTCCCTCCTAACAGCAAGCTTTAGGATAGGGTACTGAATTGTAACTTACTTTCGCCTAATAATGCGATTTTGGCAAAGAGACTATCTCCAGCAGGGAAGCTGCTACCATCAAATGTTTGCCCTCATTAGACTCCCCTCTGGAAGCGCTTTCACTGCAAGCTGCAGATTCCCTCCTAACAGCAAGCTTTAGGATAGGGTACTGAATTGTAACTTACTTTCGCCTAATAATGCGATTTTGGCAAAGAAACTATCTCCCGCAGGGAAGCTGCTACCATCAAATCTTTGCCCTCGTTAGACTCCCCTCTGGAAGCGCTTTCACTGCAAGCTGCAGATTCCCTCCTAACAGCAAGCTTTAGGATAGGGTACTGAATTGTAACTTAACTGAGGCTAATAATGCGATTTTGGCAAAGAGACTATCTCCCGCAGGGAAGCTGCTACCATCAAATCTTTGCCGTCGTTAGACTCCCCTCTGGAAGCGCTTTCACTGCAAGCTGCAGATTCCCTCCTAACAGCAAGCTTTAGGATTGGGTACTGAATTGTAACTTACTTTCGCCTAATAATGCGATTTTGGCAAAGAGAGTATCTCCCGCAGGGAAGCTGCTACCATCAAATCTTTGCCCTCGTTAGACTCCCCTCTGGAAGCGCTTTCACTGCAAGCTGCAGATTCCCTCCTAACAGCAAGCTTTAGGATAGGGTACTGAATTGTAACTTACTTTCGCCTAATAATGCGATTTTGGCAAAGAGACTATCTCCCGCAGGGAAGCTGCTACCATCAAATCTTTGCCCTCGTTAGAGTCCCCTCTGGAAGCGCTTTCACTGCAAGCTGCAGATTCCCTCCTAACAGCAAGCTTTAGGATAGGATACTGAATTGTAACTTAATTTCGCCTAATAATGCGATTTTGGCAAAGAGACTTTCTCCCGCAGGGAAGCTGTTACCATCAAATATTTGCCCTCATTAGACTCCCCTCTGGAAGCGCATTCACTGCAAGCTGCAGATTCCCTCCTAACAGCAAGCTTTAGGATAGGGTACTGAATTGTAACTTACTTTCGCCTAATAATGCGATTTTGGCAAAGAGACTATCTCCCGCAGGGAAGCTGCTACCATCAAATGTTTGCCCTCATTAGACTCCCCTCTGGAAGCGCTTTCACTGCAAGCTTCAGATTCCCTCCTAACAGCAAGCTTTAGGATAGGGTACTGAATTGTAACTTACTTTCGCCTAATAATGCGATTTTGGCAAAGAGAATATCTCCCCCAGGGAAGCTGCTACCATCAAATCTTTGCCCTCATTAGACTCCCCTCTGGAAGCGCTTTGACTGCAAGCTGCAGATTCCCTCCTAACAGCAAGCTTTAGGATAGGGTACTGAATTGTAACTTCTTTCGCCTAATAAGGCGATTTTGGCAAAGAGAGTATCTCCCGCAGGAAAGCTGCTACCATCAAATCTTTGCCCTCATTAGACTCCCCTCTGGAAGCGCTTCCACTGCAAGCTGCAGATTCCCTCCTAACAGCAAGCTTTAGGATAGGGTACTGAATTGTAACTTAACTGAGGCTAATAATGCGATTTTGGCAAAGAGACTATCTCCCGCAGGGAAGCTGCTACCATCAAATCTTTGCCCTCGTTAGACTCCCCTCTGGAAGCGCTTTCACTGCAAGCTGCAGATTCCCTCCTAACAGCAAGCTTTAGGATAGGATACTGAATTGTAACTTACTTTCGCCTAATAATGCGATTTTGGCAAAGAGAAATTCTCCCGCAGGGAAGCTGTTACCATCAAATATTTGCCCTCATTAGACTCCCCTCTGGAAGCGCTTTCACTGCAAGCTGCAGATTCCCTCCTAACAGCAAGCTTTAGGATAGGGTACTGAATTGTAACTTACTTTCGCCTAATAATGCGATTTTGGCAAAGAGACTATCTCCCGCAGGGAAGCTGCTACCATCAAATCTTTGCCCTCGTTAGACTCCCCTCTGGAAGCGCTTTCACTGCAAGCTGCAGATTCCCTCCTAACAGCAAGCTTTAGGATAGGATACTGAATTGTAACTTACTTTCGCCTAATAATGCGATTTTGGCAAAGAGACTATCTCCCGCAGGGAAGCTGCTACCATCAAATGTTTGCCCTCATTAGACTCCCCTCTGGAAGCGCTTTCACTGCAAGCTGCAGATTCCCTCCTAACAGCAAGCTGTAGGATAGGGTACTGAATTGTAACTTACTTTCGCCTAATAAAGCGATTTTGGCAAAGAGACTATCTCCCGCAGGGAAGCTGCTACCATCAAATCTTTGCCCTCATTAGACTCCCCTCTGGAAGCGCTTTCACTGCAAGCTGCAGATTCCCTCCTAACAGCAAGCTTTAGGATAGGGTACTGAATTGTAACTTACTTTCGCCTAATAATGCGATTTTGGCAAAGAGACTATCTCCCGCAGGGAAGCTGTTACCATCAAATATTTGCCCTCATTAGACTCCCCTCTGGAAGCGCATTCACTGCAAGCTGCAGATTCCCTCCTAACAGCAAGCTTTAGGATAGGGTACTGAATTGTAACTTACTTTCGCCTAATAAAGCGATTTTGGCAAAGAGAGTATCTCCCGCAGGGAAGCTGCTACCATCAAATGTTTGCCCTCATTAGACTCCCCTCTGGAAGCGCTTTCACTGCAAGCTGCAGATTCCCTCCTAACAGCAAGCTTTAGGATAGGGTACTGAATTGTAACTTACTTTCGCCTAATAATGCGATTTTGGCAAAGAGAGTATCTCCCGCAGGGAACCTGCTACCATCAAATCTTTGCCCTCATTAGACTCCCCTCTGGAAGCGCTTTCACTGCAAGCTGCAGATTCCCTCCTAACAGCAAGCTTTAGGATAGGGTACTGAATTGTAACTTACTTTCGCCTAATAATGCGATTTTGGCAAAGAGACTATCTCCCGCAGGGAAGCTGCTACCATCAAATCTTTGCCCTCGTTAGACTCCCCTCTGGAAGCGCTTTCACTGCAAGCTGCAGATTCCCTCCTAACAGCAAGCTTTAGGATAGGATACTGAATTGTAACTTACTTTCGCCTAATAATGCGATTTTGGCAAAGAGACTATCTCCCGCAGGGAAGCTGCTACCATCAAATGTTTGCCCTCATTAGACTCCCCTCTGGAAGCGCTTTCACTGCAAGCTGCAGATTCCCTCCTAACAGCAAGCTGTAGGATAGGGTACTGAATTGTAACTTACTTTCGCCTAATAAAGCGATTTTGGCAAAGAGACTATCTCCCGCAGGGAAGCTGCTACCATCAAATCTTTGCCCTCATTAGACTCCCCTCTGGAAGCGCTTTCACTGCAAGCTGCAGATTCACTCCTAACAGCAAGCTTTAGGATAGGGTACTGAATTGTAACTTACTTTCGCCTAATAATGTGATTTTGGCAAAGAGACTATCTCCCGCAGGGAAGCTGTTACCATCAAATATTTGCCCTCATTAGACTCCCCTCTGGAAGCGCATTCACTGCAAGCTGCAGATTCCCTCCTAACAGCAAGCTTTAGGATAGGGTACTGAATTGTAACTTACTTTCGCCTAATAATGCGATTTTGGCAAAGAGACTATCTCCCGCAGGGAAGCTGCTACCATCAAATGTTTTCCCTCATTAGACTCCCCTCTGGAAGCGCTTTCACTGCAAGCTTCATATTCCCTCCTAACAGCAAGCTTTAGGATAGGGTACTGAATTGTAACTTACTTTCGCCTAATAATGCGATTTTGGCAAAGAGACTATCTCCCGCAGGGAAGCTGCTACCATCAAATGTTTGCCCTCATTAGACTCCCCTCTGGAAGCGCTTTCACTGCAAGCTGCAGATTCCCTCCTAACAGCAAGCTTTAGGATAGGGTACTGAATTGTAACTTACTTTCGCCTAATAATGCGATTTTGGCAAAGAGACTATCTCCCGCAGGGAAGCTGTTACCATCAAATATTTGCCCTCATTAGACTCCCCTCTGGAAGCGCTTTCACTGCAAGCTGCAGATTCCCTCCTAACAGCAAGCTTTAGGATAGGGTACTGAATTGTAACTTACTTTCGCCTAATAATGCGATTTTGGCAAAGAGACTATCTCCCGCAGGGAAGCTGCTACCATCAAATGTTTTCCCTCATTAGACTCCCCTCTGGAAGCGCTTTCACTGCAAGCTTCATATTCCCTCCTAACAGCAAGCTTTAGGATAGGGTACTGAATTGTAACTTACTTTCGCCTAATAATGCGATTTTGGCAAAGAGACTATCTCCCGCAGGGAAGCTGCTACCATCAAATGTTTGCCCTCATTAGACTCCCCTCTGGAAGCGCTTTCACTGCAAGCTGCAGATTCCCTCCTAACAGCAAGCTTTAGGATAGGGTACTGAATTGTAACTTACTTTCGCCTAATAATGCGATTTTGGCAAAGAGAGTATCTCCCGCAGGGAAGCTGCTACCATCAAATGTTTGCCCTCATTAGACTCCCCTCTGGAAGCGCTTTCACTGCAAGCTGCAGATTCCCTCCTAACAGCAAGCTTTAGGATAGGGTACTGAATTGTAACTTACTTTCGCCTAATAATGCGATTTTGGCAAAGAGAGTATCTCCCGCAGGGAAGCTGCTACCATCAAATGTTTGCCCTCATTAGACTCCCCTCTGGAAGCGCTTTCACTGCAAGCTGCAGATTCCCTCCTAACAGCAAGCTTTAGGATAGGGTACTGAATTGTAACTTACTTTCGCCTAATAATGCGATTTTGGCCATGAGACTATCTCCCGCAGGGAAGCTGCTACCATCAAATCTTTGCCCTCGTTAGACTCCCCTCTGGAAGCGCTTTCACTGCAAGCTGCAGATTCCCTCCTAACAGCAAGCTTTAGGATAGGGTACTGAATTGTAACTTACTTTCGCCTAATAATGCGATTTTGGCAAAGAGACTATCTCCCGCAGGGAAGCTGCTACCATCAAATGTTTGCCCTCATTAGACTCCCCTCTGGAAGCGCTTTCACTGCAAGCTGCAGATTCCCTCCTAACAGCAAGCTGTAGGATAGCGTACTGAATTGTAACTTACTTTCACCTAATAATGCGATTTTGGCAAAGAGACTATCTCCCGCAGGGAAGGTGCTACCATCAAATGTTTGCCCTCATTAGACTCCCCTCTGGAAGCGCTTTCACTGCAAGCTGCAGATTCCCTCCTAACAGCAAGCTTTAGGATAGGGTACTGAATTGTAACTTACTTTCGCCTAATAATGCGATTTTGGCAAAGAGAGTATCTCCCGCAGGGAAGCTGTTACCATCAAATATTTGCCCTCATTAGACTCCCCTCTGGAAGCGCATTCACTGCAAGCTGCAGATTCCCTCCTAACAGCAAGCTTTAGGATAGGGTACTGAATTGTAACTTACTTTCGCCTAATAATGCGATTTTGGCAAAGAGACTATCTCCCGCAGGGAAGCTGCTACCATCAAATGTTTTCCCTCATTAGACTCCCCTCTGGAAGCGCTTTCACTGCAAGCTTCATATTCCCTCCTAACAGCAAGCTTTAGGATAGGGTACTGAATTGTAACTTACTTTCGCCTAATAATGCGATTTTGGCAAAGAGACTATCTCCCGCAGGGAAGCTGCTACCATCAAATGTTTTCCCTCATTAGACTCCCCTCTGGAAGCGCTTTCACTGCAAGCTGCAGATTCCCTCCTAACAGCAAGCTTTAGGATAGGGTACTGAATTGTAACTTACTTTCGCATAATAATGCGATTTTGGCAAAGAGAGTATCTCCCGCAGGGAAGCTGCTACCATCAAATGTTTGCCCTCATTAGACTACCCTCTGGAAGCGCTTTCACTGCAAGCTGCAGATTCCCTCCTAACAGCAAGCTTTAGGATAGGGTACTGAATTGTAACTTACTTTCGCCTAATAATGCGATTTTGGCAAAGAGACTATCTCCCGCAGGGAAGCTGCTACCATCAAATCTTTGCCCTCGTTAGACTCCCCTCTGGAAGCGCTTTCACTGCAAGCTGCAGATTCCCTCCTAACAGCAAGCTTTAGGATTGGGTACTGAATTGTAACTTACTTTCGCCTAATAAGGCGATTTTGGCAAAGAGACTATCTCCCGCAGGGAAGCTGCTACCATCAAATGTTTGCCCTCATTAGACTCCCCTCTGGAAGCGCTTTCACTGCAAGCTGCAGATTCCCTCCTAACAGCAAGCTTTAGGATAGGGTACTGAATTGTATCTTACTTTCGCCTAATAATGCGATTTTGGCAAAGAGACTATCTCCCGCAGGGAAACTGCTACCATCAAATCTTTGCCCTCGTTAGACTCCCCTCTGGAAGCGCTTTCACTGCAAGCTGCAGATTCCCTCCTAACAGCAAGCTTTAGGATAGGATACTGAATTGTAACTTACTTTCGCATAATAATGCGATTTTGGCAAAGAGACTATCTCCCGCAGGGAAGCTGTTACCATCAAATATTTGCCCTCATTAGACTCCCCTCTGGAAGCGCATTCACTGGAAGCTGCAGATTCCCTCCTAACAGCAAGCTTTAGGATAGGGTACTGAATTGTATCTTAACTGCGGCTACTAAGGCGATTATGGCAAAGAGAGTATCTCCCGCAGGGAAGCTGCTACCATCAAATGTTTGCCCTCATTAGACTCCCCTCTGGAAGCGCTTTCACTGCAAGCTGCAGATTCCCTCCTAACAGCAAGCTTTAGGATAGGGTACTGAATTGTAACTTACTTTCGCCTAATAATGCGATTTTGGCAAAGAGAGTATCTCCCGCAGGGAAGCTGCTACCATCAAATCTTTGCCCTCATTAGACTCCCCTCTGGAAGCGCTTTCACTGCAAGCTGCAGATTCCCTCCTAACAGCAAGCTTTAGGATAGGGTACTGAATTGTAACTTAACTGAGGCTAATAATGCGATTTTGGCAAAGAGACTATCTCCCGCAGGGAATCTGCTACCATCAAATGTTT
Source organism: Phaenicophaeus curvirostris (assembly GCF_032191515.1). NCBI lineage: Eukaryota > Metazoa > Chordata > Aves > Cuculiformes > Cuculidae > Phaenicophaeus > Phaenicophaeus curvirostris. Next base: position 178,377 of record NW_027206753.1, read on the forward strand.
GCCCTCGTTAGACTCCCCTCTGGAAGCGCTTTTACTGCAAGCTGCAGATTCCCTCCTAACAGCAAGCTTTAGGATAGGATACTGAATTGTAACTTACTTTCGCCTAATAATGCGATTTTGGCAAAGAGACTATCTCCCGCAGGGAAGCTGCTACCATCCAATCTTTGCCCTCATTAGACTCCCCTCTGGAAGCGCTTTCACTGCAAGCTGCAGATTCCCTCCTAACAGCAAGCTTTAGGATAGGATACTGAATTGTAACTTACTTTCGCCTAATAATGCGATTTTGGCAAAGAGAGTATCTCCCGCAGGGAAGCTGCTACCATCAAATGTTTGCCCTCATTAGACTCCCCTCTGGAAGCGCTTTCACTGCAAGCTGCAGATTCCCTCCTAACAGCAAGCTTTAGGATAGGGTACTGAATTGTAACTTACTTTCGCCTAATAATGCGATTTTGGCAAAGAGAGTATCTCCCGCAGGGAAGCTGCTACCATCAAATGTTTGCCCTCATTAGACTCCCCTCTGGAAGCGCTTTCACTGCAAGCTGCAGATTCCCTCCTAACAGCAAGCTGTAGTATAGGGTACTGAATTGTAACTTACTTTCGCCTAATAATGCGATTTTGGCAAAGAGACTATCTCCCGCAGGGAAGCTGCTACCATCAAATCTTTGCCCTCATTAGACTCCCCTCTGGAAGCGCTTTCACTGCAAGCTGCAGATTCCCTCCTAACAGCAAGCTTTAGGATAGGGTACTGAATTGTATCTTAACTGCGGCTACTAAGGCGATTATGGCAAAGAGAGTATCTCCCGCAGGGAAGCTGCTACCATCAAATGTTTGCCCTCATTAGACTCCCCTCTGGAAGCGCTTTCACTGCAAGCTGCAGATTCCCTCCTAACAGCAAGCTTTAGGATAGTGTACTGAATTGTAACTTACTTTCGCCTAATAAGGCGATTTTGGCAAAGAGACTATCTCCCGCAGGGAAGCTGCTACCATCAAATGTTTGCCCTCATTAGACTCCCCTCTGGAAGCGCTTTCACTGCAAGCTGCAGATTCCCTCCTAACAGCAAGCTTTAGGATTGGGTACTGAATTGTATCTTACTTTCGCCTAATAATGCGATTTTGGCAAAGAGAGTATCTCCCGCAGGGAAGCTGCTACCATCAAATGTTTGCCCTCATTAGACTCCCCTCTGGAAGCGCTTTCACTGCAAGCTGCAGATTCCCTCCTAACAGCAAGCTTTAGGATAGCATACTGAATTGTAACTTACTTTCGCCTAATAATGCGATTTTGGCAAAGAGACTATCTCCCGCAGGGAAGCTGTTACCATCAAATATTTGCCCTCTTTAGACTCCCCTCTGGAAGCGCATTCACTGCAAGCTGCAGATTCCCTCCTAACAGCAAGCTTTAGGATAGGGTACTGAATTGTAACTTACTTTCGCCTAATAATGCGATTTTCGAAAAGAGACTATCTCCCGCAGGGAAGCTGCTACCATCAAATGTTTGCCCTCATTAGACTCCCCTCTGGAAGCGCTTTCACTGCAAGCTTCAGATTCCCTCCTAACAGCAAGCTTTAGGATAGTGTACTGAATTGTAACTTACTTTCGCCTAATAATGCGATTTTGGCAAAGAGACTATCTCCCGCAGGGAAGCTGCTACCATCAAATCTTTGCCCTCGTTAGACTCCCCTCTGGAAGCGCTTTTACTGCAAGCTGCAGATTCCCTCCTAACAGCAAGCTTTAGGATAGGATACTGAATTGTAACTTACTTTCGCCTAATAATGCGATTTTGGCAAAGAGACTATCTCCCGCAGGGAAGCTGTTACCATCAAATATTTGCCCTCATTAGACTCCCCTCTGGAAGCGCATTCACTGAAAGCTGCAGATTCCCTCCTAACAGCAAGCTTTAGGATAGGGTACTGAATTGTAACTTACTTTCGCCTAATAATGCGATTTTGGCAAAGAGAGTATCTCCCGCAGGGAAGCTGCTACCATCAAATGTTTGCCCTCATTAGACTCCCCTCTGGAAGCGCTTTCACTGCAAGCTGCTGATTCCCTCCTAACAGCAAGCTTTAGGATAGGGTACTGAATTGTAACTTACTTTCGCCTAATAATGCGATTTTGGCAAAGAGAGTATCTCCCGCAGGGAAGCTGCTACCATCAAATGTTTGCCCTCATTAGACTCCCCTCTGGAAGCGCTTTCACTGCAAGATGCAGATTCCCTCCTAACAGCAAGCTTTAGGATAGGGTACTGAATTGTAACTTACTTTCGCCTAATAATGCGATTTTGGCAAAGAGACTATCTCCCGCAGGGAAGCTGCTACCATCAAATCTTTGCCCTCGTTAGACTCCCCTCTGGAAGCGCTTTCACTGCAAGCTGCAGATTCCCTCCTAACAGCAAGCTTTAGGATAGGATACTGAATTGTAACTTACTTTCGCCTAATAATGCGATTTTGGCAAAGAGACTATCTCCCACAGGGAAGCTGTTACCATCAAATATTTGCCCTCTTTAGACTCCCCTCTGGAAGCGCATTCACTGCAAGCTGCAGATTCCCTCCTAACAGCAAGCTTTAGGATAGGGTACTGAATTGTAACTTACTTTCGCCTAATAATGCGATTTTGGCAAAGAGACTATCTCCCGCAGGGGAGCTGCTACCATCAAATGTTTGCCCTCATTAGACTCCCCTCTGGAAGCGCTTTCACTGCAAGCTTCATATTCCCTCCTAACAGCAAGCTTTAGGATATGGTACTGAATTGTAACTTACTTTCGCCTAATAATGCGATTTTGGCAAAGAGAGTATCTCCCGCAGGGAAGCTGCTACCATCAAATGTTTGCCCTCATTAGACTCCCCTCTGGAAGCGCTTTCACTGCAAGCTGCAGATTCCCTCCTAACAGCAAGCTTTAGGATAGGGTACTGAATTGTAACTTACTTTCGCCTAATAATGCGATTTTGGCAAAGAGAGTATCTCCCGCAGGGAAGCTGCTACCATCAAATGTTTGCCCTCATTAGACTCCCCTCTGGAAGCGCTTTCACTGCAAGCTGCAGATTCCCTCCTAACAGCAAGCTGTAGGATAGGGTACTGAATTGTAACTTACTTTCGCCTAATAATGCGATTTTGGCAAAGAGACTATCTCCCGCAGGGAAGCTGCTACCATCAAATCTTTACCCTCATTAGACTCCCCTCTGGAAGCGCTTTCACTGCAAGCTGCAGATTCCCTCCTAACAGCAAGCTTTAGGATAGGGTACTGAATTGTAACTTACTTTCGCCTAATAATGCGATTTTGGCAAAGAGACTATCTCCCGCAGGGAAGCTGCTACCATCAAATGTTTTCCCTCATTAGACTCCCCTCTGGAAGCGCTTTCACTGCAAGCTTCATATTCCCTCCTAACAGCAAGCTTTAGGATAGGATACTGAATTGTAACTTACTTTCGCCTAATAATGCGATTTTGGCAAAGAGACTATCTCCCGCAGGGAAGCTGCTACCATCAAATGTTTTCCCTCATTAGACTCCCCTCTGGAAGCGCTTTCACTGCAAGCTGCAGATTCCCTCCTAACAGCAAGCTTTAGGATAGGGTACTGAATTGTAACTTACTTTCGCCTAATAATGCGATTTTGGCAAAGAGAGTATCTCCCGCAGGGAAGCTGCTACCATCAAATGTTTGCCCTCATTAGACTCCCCTCTGGAAGCGCTTTCACTGCAAGCTGCAGATTCCCTCCTAACAGCAAGCTTTAGGATAGGGTACTGAATTGTAACTTACTTTCGCCTAATAATGCGATTTTGGCAAAGAGACTATCTCCCGCAGGGAAGCTGCTACCATCAAATGTTTGCCCTCATTAGACTCCCCTCTGGAAGCGCTTTCACTGCAAGCTGCAGATTCCCTCCTAACAGCAAGCTTTAGGATAGGGTACTGAATTGTAACTTACTTTCGCCTAATAATGCGATTTTGGCAAAGAGACTATCTCCCGCAGGGAAGCTGCTACCATCAAATCTTTGCCCTCATTAGACTCCCCTCTGGAAGCGCTTTCACTGCAAGCTGCAGATTCCCTCCTAACAGCAAGCTTTAGGATAGGGTACTGAATTGTAACTTAACTGCGGCTAATAAGGCGATTTTGGCAAAGAGAATATCTCCCGCAGGAAAGCTGTTACCTTCAAATGTTTGCCCTCATTAGACTCCCCTCTGGAAGCGCTTTCACTGCAATCTTCAGATTCCATCCTAACAGCAAGCTTTAGGATAGGGTACTGAATTGTAACTTACTTTCTCCTAATAATGCGATTTTGGCAAAGAGAATATCTCCCGCAGGGAAGCTGCTAACATCAAATGTTTGCTCTCATTAGACTCCCCTCTGGAAGCGCTTTCACTGCAAGCTGCAGATTCCCTCCTAACAGCAAGCTTTAGGATAGGGTACTGAATTGTAACTTACTTTCGCCTAATAATGCGATTTTGGCAAAGAGAGTATCTCCCGCAGGGAAGCTGCTACCATCAAATGTTTGCCCTCATTAGACTCCCCTCTGGAAGCGCTTTCACTGCAAGCTGCAGATTCCCTCCTAACAGCAAGCTTTAGGATAGCGTACTGAATTGTAACTTAACTGCGTCTAATAGGGCGATTTTGGCAAAGAGAGTATCTCCCGCAGGGAAGCTGCTACCATCAAATGTTTGCCCTCATTAGACTCCCCTCTGGAAGCGCTTTCACTGCAAGCTGCAGATTCCCTCCTAACAGCAAGCTTTAGGATAGGGTACTGAATTGTAACTTACTTTCGCCTAATAATGCGATTTTAGCAAAGAGACTATCTCCCGCAGGGAAGCTGCTACCATCAAATGTTTGCCCTCATTAGACTCCCCTCTGGAAGCGCTTTCACTGCAAGCTGCAGATTCCCTCCTAACAGCAAGCTTTAGGATAGGGTACTGAATTGTAACTTACTTTCGCCTAATAAAGCGATTTTGGCAAAGAGAGTATCTCCCGCAGGGAAGCTGCTAACATCAAATGTTTGCTCTCATTAGACTCCCCTCTGGAAGCGCTTTCACTGGAAGCTGCAGATTCCCTCCTAACAGCAAGCTTTAGGATAGGGTACTGAATTGTAACTTAACTGCGGCTAATAAGGCGATTTTGGCAAAGAGAATATCTCCCGCAGGGAAGCTGCTACCATCAAATGTTTGCCCTCATTAGACTCCCCTCTGGAAGCGCTTTCACTGCAAGCTGCAGATTCCCTCCTAACAGCAAGCTTTAGGATAGGGTACTGAATTGTAACTTACTTTCGCCTAATAATGCGATTTTGGAAAAGAGTGTATCTCCCGCAGGGAAGCTGCTACCATCAAATGTTTGCCCTCATTAGACTCCCCTCTGGAAGCGCTTTCACTGCAAGCTGCAGATTCCCTCCTAACAGCAAGCTTTAGGATAGGGTACTGAATTGTAACTTAACTGCGGCTAATAATGCGATTTTGGCAAAGAGAATATCTCCCGCAGGGAAGCTGCTACCATCAAATGTTTGCCCTCATTAGACTCCCCTCTGGAAGCGCTTTCACTGCAAGCTGCAGATTCCCTCCTAACAGCAAGCTTTAGGATAGGGTACTGAATTGTAACTTACTTTCGCATAATAATGCGATTTTGGCAAAGAAAGTATCTCCCGCAGAGAAGCTGCTACCATCAAATATTTGCCCTCATTAGACTCCCCTCTGGAAGCGCTTTCACTGCAAGCTGCAGATTCCCTCCTAACAGCAAGCTTTAGGATCGGGTATTGAATTGTAACTTACTTTCGCCTAATAATGCGATTTTGGCAAAGAGAGTATCTCCCGCAGGGAAGCTGCTACCATCAAATGTTTCCCTCATTAGACTCCCCTCTGGAAGCGCTTTCACTGCAAGCTGCAGATTCCCTCCTAACAGCAATCTTTAATATAGGATACTGAATTGTAACTTACTTTCGCCTAATAATGCGATTTTGGCAAAGAGAGTATCTCCTGCAGGGAAGCTGCTACCATCAAATCTTTGCCCTCATTAGACTCCCCTCTGGAAGCGCTTTCACTGCAAGCTGCAGATTCCCTCCTAACAGCAAGCTTTAGCATAAGGTACTGAATTGTATCTTAACTGCGGCTAATAAGGCGATATTGGCAAAGAGAATATCTCCCGCAGGGAAGCTGCTACCATCAAATGTTTGCTCTCATTAGACTCCCCTCTGGAAGCGCTTTCACTGCAAGCTGCAGATTCCCTCCTAACAGCAAGCTTTAGGATAGGGTACTGAATTGTAACTTAACTGCGGATAATAATGCGATTTTGGCAAAGAGAATATCTCCCGCAGGGAAGCTGCTACCATCAAATGTTTGCCCTCATTAGACTCCCCTCTGGAAGCGCTTTCACTGCAAGCTGCAGATTCCCTCCTAACAGCAAGCTTTAGGATAGGGTACTGAATTGTAACTTACTTTCGCCTAATAATGCGATTTTGGCAAAGAGAGTATCTCCCGCAGGGAAGCTGCTAACATCAAATGTTTGCCCTCATTAGACTCCCCTCTGGAAGCACTTTCACTGCAAGCTGCAGATTCCCTCCTAACAGCAAGCTTTAGGATAGGGTACTGAATTGTATCTTACTTTCGCATAATAATGCGATTTTGGCAAAGAGAGTATCTCCCGCAGGGAAGCTGCTACCATCAAATGTTTGCCCTCATTAGACTCCCCTCTGGAAGCGCTTTCACTGCAAGCTGCAGATTCCCTCCTAACAGCAAGCTTTAGGATAGGGTACTGAATTGTAACTTAACTGCGGCTAATAAGGCGATTTTGGCAAAGGGAATATCTCCCGCAGGAAAGCTGTTACCATCAAATGTTTGCCCTCATTAGACTCCCCTCTGGAAGCGCTTTCACTGCAATATTCAGATTCCATCCTAACAGCAAGCTTTAGGATAAGGTACTGAATTGTAACTTACTTTCGCCTAATAATGCGATTTTGGCAAAGAGAGTATCTCCCGCATGGAAGCTGCTACCATCAAATGTTTGCTCTCATTAGACTCCCCTCTGGAAGCGCTTTCACTGCAAGCTGCAGATTCCCTCCTAACAGCAAGCTTTAGGATAGGGTACTGAATTGTAACTTACTTTCGCCTAATAATGCGATTTTGGCAAAGAGAGTATCTCCCGCAGGGAAGCTGCTACCATCAAATGTTTGCCCTCATTAGACTCCCCTCTGGAAGCGCTTTCACTGCAAGCTGCAGATTCCCTCCTAACAGCAAGCTTTAGGATAGGGTACTGAATTGTAACTTAACTGCGGCTAATAAGGCGATTTTGGCAAAGAGACTATCTCCCGCAGGGAAGCTGCTACCATCAAATGTTTGCCCTCATTAGACTCCCCTCTGGAAGCGCTTTCACTGCAAGCTGCAGATTCCCTCCTAACAGCAAGCTTTAGGATAGGGTACTGAATTGTAACTTACTTTCGCCTAATAATGCGATTTTGACAAAGAGAGTATCTCCCGCAGGGAAGCTGCTACCATCAAATGTTTGCCGTCGTTAGACTCCCCTCTGGAAGCGCTTTCACTGCAAGCTGCAGATTCCCTCCTAACAGCAAGCTTTAGGATAGGGTACTGAATTGTAACTTAACTGCGGCTAATAAGGCGATTTTGGCAAAGAGACTATCTCCCGCAGGGAAGCTGCTACCATCAAATGTTTGCCCTCATTAGACTCCCCTCTGGAAGCGCTTTCACTGCAAGCTGCAGATTCCCTCCTAACAGCAAGCTTTAGGATAGGGTACTGAATTGTAACTTACTTTCGCCTAATAATGCGATTTTGACAAAGAGAGTATCTCCCGCAGGGAAGCTGCTACCATCAAATGTTTGCCGTCGTTAGACTCCCCTCTGGAAGCGCTTTCACTGCAAGCTTCAGATTCCCTCCTAACAGCAAGCTTTAGGATAGGGTACTGAATTGTATCTTACTTTCGCCTAATAATGCGATTTTGGCAAAGAGAGTATCTCCCGCAGGGAAGCTGCTAACATCAAATGTTTGCTCTCATTAGACTCCCCTCTGGAAGCGCTTTCACTGCAAGCTGCAGATTCCCTCCTAACAGCAAGCTTTAGGATAGGGTACTGAATTGTAACTTAACTGCGGCTAATAAGGCGATTATGTCAAAGAGAATATCTCCCGCAGGGAAGCTGCTACCATCAAATGTTTGCCCTCATTAGACTCCCCTCTGGAAGCGCTTTCACTGCAAGCTGCAGATTCCCTCCTAACAGCAAGCTTTAGGATAGGGTACTGAATTGTAACTTACTTTCGCCTAATAATGCGATTTTGGCAAAGAGACTATCTCCCGCAGGGAAGCTGCTACCATCAAATGTTTGCCCTCATTAGACTCCCCTCTGGAAGCGCTTTCACTGCAAGCTGCAGATTCCCTCCTAACAGCAAGCTTTAGGATAGGGTACTGAATTGTAACTTAACTGCGGCTAATAAGGCGATTTTGGCAAAGAGAATATCTCCCGCAGGGAAGCTGCTACCATCAAATGTTTCCCTCATTAGACTCCCCTCTGGAAGCGCTTTCACTGCAAGCTGCAGATTCCCTCCTAACAGCAAGCTTTAGGATAGGGTACTGAATTGTATCTTAACTGCGGCTAATAAGGAGATATTGGCAAAGAGAATATCTCCCGCAGGGAAGCTGCTACCATCAAATGTTTGCCCTGGTTAGACTACCCTCTGGAAGCGCTTTCACTGCAAGCTGCAGATTCCCTCCTAACAGCAAGCTTTAGGATAGGGTACTGAATTGTAACTTAACTGCGGCTAATAATGCGATTTTGGCAAAGAGAGTATCTCCTGCATGGAAGCTGCTACCATCAAATGTTTGCCCTCATTAGACTCCCCTCTGGAAGCGCTTTCACTGCAAGCTGCAGATTCCCTCCTAACAGCAAGATGTAGGATAGAGTACTGAATTGTATATTAACTGCGTATAATAAGGCGATTTTGTCAAAGAGAATATCTCCCGCAGGGAAGCTGCTACCATCAAATGTTTGCCCTCATTAGACTCCCCTCTGGAAGCGCTTTCACTGCAAGCTGCAGATTCCCTCCTAACAGCAAGCTTTAGGATAGCGTACTGAATTGTAACTTAACTGCGTCTAATAGGGCGATTTTGGCAAAGAGAGTATCTCCCGCAGGGAAGCTGCTACCATCAAATGTTTGCCCTCATTAGACTCCCCTCTGGAAGCGCTTTCACTGCAAGCTGCAGATTCCCTCCTAACAGCAAGCTTTAGGATAGAGTACTGAATTGTAACTTACTTTCGCCTAATAATGCGATTTTGGCAAAGAGAGTATCTCCCGCAGGGAAGCTGCTACCATCAAATGTTTGCCCTCATTAGACTCCCCTCTGGAAGCGCTTTCACTGCAAGCTGCAGATTCCCTCCTAACAGCAAGCTTTAGGATAGGGTACTGAATTGTAACTTAACTGCGGCTAATAAGGCGAAATTGCAAAAGAGAGTATCTCCCGCAGGGAAGCTGCTACCATCAAATGTTTGCCCTCGTTAGACTCCCCTCTGGAAGCGCTTTCACTGCAAGCTGCAGATTCCCTCCTAAGAGCAAGCTTTAGGATAGGGTACTGAATTGTAACTTACTTTCGCCTAATAATGCGATTTTGGCAAAGAGAGTATCTCCCGCAGGGAAGCTGCTACCATCAAACGTTTGCCCTCGTTAGACTCCCCTCCAGAAGCGCTTTCACTGCAAGCTGCAGATTCCCTCCTAACAGCAAGCTTTAGGATAGGGTACTGAATTGTAACTTAACTGCGGATAATAAGGCGATTTTGGCAAAGAGAATATCTCCCGCAGGGAAGCTGCTACCATCAAATGTTTGCCCTCATTAGACTCCCCTCTGGAAGCGCTTTCACTGCAAGCTGCAGATACCCTCCTAAGAGCAAGCTTTAGGATAGGGCACTGAATTGTATCTTAACTGTGGCTAATAAGGCGATTATGGCAAAGAGAATATCTCCCGCAGGGAAGCTGCTACCATCAAATGTTTGCCCTCGTTAGACTCCCCTCTGGAAGCGCTTTCACTGCAAGCTGCAGATTCCCTCCTAACAGCAAGCTTTAGGATAGGGTACTGAATTGTATCTTACTTTCGCCTAATAATGCGATTTTGGCAAAGAGAGTATCTCCCACAGGGAAGCTGCTACCATCAAATGTTTGCCCTCATTAGACTCCCCTCTGGAAGCGCTTTCACTGCAAGCTGCAGATTCCCTCCTAACAGCAATCTTTAGGATAGTGTACTGAATTGTAACTTAACTGCGTTTAATAATGCGATTTTGGCAAAGAGACTATCTCCCGCAGGGAAGCTGCTACCATCAAATGTTTCCCTCATTAGACTCCCCTCTGGAAGCGCTTTCACTGCAATCTTCAGATTCCATCCTAACAGCAAGCTTTAGGATAGGGTACTGAATTGTAACTTACTTTCTCCTAATAATGCGATTTTGGCAAAGAGAGTATCTCCCGCAGGGAAGCTGCTAACATCAAATGTTTGCTCTCATTAGACTCCCCTCTGGAAGCGCTTTCACTGCAAGCTGCAGATTCCCTCCTAACAGCAAGCTTTAGGATAGGGTACTGAATTGTAACTTAACTGCGGCTAATAAGGCGATTTTGTCAAAGAGAGTATCTCCCGCAGGGAAGCTGCTACCATCAAATGTTTGCCCTCATTAGACTCCCCTCTGGAAGCGCTTTCACTGCAAGCTGCAGATTCCCTCCTAACAGCAAGCTTTAGGATAGGGTACTGAATTGTAACTTAACTGCGGCTAATAAGGCGATTTTGGCAAAGAGAATATCTCCCGCAGGGAAGGTGCTACCATCAAATGTTTGCCGTCGTTAGACTCCCCTCTGGAAGCGCTTTCACTGCAAGCTTCAGATTCCCTCCTAACAGCAAGCTTTAGGATAGGTTACTGAATTGTAACTTACTTTCGCCTAATAATGCGATTTTGGCAAAGAGAGTATCTCCCGCAGGGAAGCTGCTAACATCAAATGTTTGCTCTCATTAGACTCCCCTCTGGAAGCGCTTTCACTGCAAGCTGCGGATTCCCTCCTAACAGCAAGCTTTAGGATAGGGTACTGAATTGTAACTTAACTGCGGCTAATAAGGCGATTTTGGCAAAGAGAATATCTCCCGCAGGGAAGCTGCTACCATCAAATGTTTGCCCTCATTAGACTCCCCTCTGGAAGCGCTTTCACTGCAAGCTGCAGATTCCCTCCTAACAGCAAGCTTTAGGATAGCGTACTGAATTGTAACTTAACTGCGTCTAATAGGGCGATTTTGGCAAAGAGAGTATCTCCCGCAGGGAAGCTGCTACCATCAAATGTTTGCCCTCATTAGACTCCCCTCTGGAAGTGCTTTCACTGCAAGCTGCAGATTCCCTCCTAACAGCAAGCTTTAGGATAGGGTACTGAATTGTAACTTAACTGCGGCTAATAACGCGATTTTGGCAAAGAGAGTATCTCCCGCAGGGAAGCTGCTACCATCAAATGTTTGCCCTCATTAGACTCCCCTCTGGAAGCGCTTTCACTGCAAGCTGCAGATTCCCTCCTAACAGCAAGCTTTAGGATAGGGTACTGAATTGTAACTTACTTTCGCCTAATAAAGCGATTTTGGCAAAGAGAGTATCTCCCGCAGGGAAGCTGCTAACATCAAATGTTTGCTCTCATTAGACTCCCCTCTGGAAGCGCTTTCACTGCAAGCTGCAGATTCCCTCCTAACAGCAAGCTTTAGGATAGGGTACTGAATTGTAACTTAACTGCGGCTAATAAGGCGATTTTGGCAAAGAGAATATCTCCCGCAGGGAAGCTGCTACCATCAAATGTTTGCCCTCATTAGACTCCCCTCTGGAAGCGCTTTCACTGCAAGCTGCAGATTCCCTCCTAAAAGCAAGCTTTAGGATAGGGTACTGAATTGTAACTTACTTTCGCCTAATAATGCGATTTTGGCAAAGAGAGTATCTCCCGCAGGGAAGCTGCTACCATCAAATGTTTGCCCTCATTAGACTCCCCTCTGGAAGCGCTTTCACTGCAAGCTGCAGATTCCCTCCTAACAGCAAGCTTTAGGATAGGGTACTGAATTGTAACTTACTTTCGCCTAATAATGCGATTTTGGCAATGAGAGTATCTCCCGCAGGGAAGCTGCTACCATCAAATGTTTGCCCTCATTAGACTACCCTCTGGAAGCGCTTTCACTGCAAGCTGCAGATTCCCTCCTAACAGCAAGCTTTAGGATAGGGTACTGAATTGTAACTTAACTGCGGATAATAATGCGATTTTGGCAAAGAGAATATCTCCCGCAGGGAAGCTGCTACCATCAAATGTTTGCCCTCATTAGACTCCCCTCTGGAAGCGCTTTCACTGCAAGCTGCAGATTCCCTCCTAACAGCAAGCTTTAGGATCGGGTACTGAATTGTAACTTACTTTCGCCTAATAATGCGATTTTGGCAAAGAGAGTATCTCCCGCAGGGAAGCTGCTACCATCAAATGTTTCCCTCATTAGACTCCCCTCTGGAAGCGCTTTCACTGCAAGCTGCAGATTCCCTCCTAACAGCAAGCTTTAGCATAGGGTACTGAATTGTAACTTAATTGCGGATAATAAGGCGATTTTGGCAAAGAGAATATCTCCCGCAGGGAAGCTGCTACCATCAAATGTTTGCCCTCATTAGACTCCCCTCTGGAAGCGCTTTCACTGCAAGCTGCAGATTCCCTCCTAACAGCAAGCTTTAGGATAGGGTACTGAATTGTAACTTAACTGCGGCTAATAAGGCGATTTTGGCAAAGAGACTATCTCCCGCAGGGAAGCTGCTACCATCAAATGTTTGCCCTCATTAGACTCCCCTCTGGAAGCGCTTTCACTGCAAGCTGCAGATTCCCTCCTAACAGCAAGCTTTAGGATAGGGTACTGAATTGTAACTTACTTTCGCCTAATAATGCGATTTTGACAAAGAGAGTATCTCCCGCAGGGAAGCTGCTACCATCAAATGTTTGCCGTCGTTAGACTCCCCTCTGGAAGCGCTTTCACTGCAAGCTGCAGATTCCCTCCTAACAGCAAGCTTTAGGATAGGGTACTGAATTGTAACTTAACTGCGGCTAATAATGCGATTTTGGCAAAGAGAGTATCTCCCGCAGGGAAGCTGCTACCATCAAATCTTTGCCCTCATTAGACTCCCCTCTGGAAGCGCTTTCACTGCAAGCTGCAGATTCCCTCCTAACAGCAAGCTTTAGGATAGGGTACTGAATTGTAACTTACTTTCGCCTAATAATGCGATTTTGACAAAGAGATTATCTCCCGCAGGGAAGCTGCTACCATCAAATGTTTGCCGTCGTTAGACTCCCCTCTGGAAGCGCTTTCACTGCAAGCTTCAGATTCCCTCCTAACAGCAAGCTTTAGGATAGGGTACTGAATTGTATCTTACTTTCGCCTAATAATGCGATTTTGGCAAAGAGAGTATCTCCCGCAGGGAAGCTGTTAACATGAAATGTTTGCTCTCATTAGACTCCCCTCTGGAAGCGCTTTCACTGCAAGCTGCAGATTCCCTCCTAACAGCAAGCTTTAGGATAGGGTACTGAATTGTAACTTAACTGCGGATAATAAGGCGATTTTGTCAAAGAGAATATCTCCCGCAGGGAAGCTGCTACCATCAAATGTTTGCCCTCATTAGACTCCCCTCTGGAAGCGCTTTCACTGCAAGCTGCAGATTCCCTCCTAACAGCAAGCTTTAGGATAGGGTACTGAATTGTAACTTACTTTCGCCTAATAATGCGATATTGGCACAGAGAGTATCTCCCGCAGGGAAGCTGCTACCATCAAATGTTTGCCCTCCTTAGACTCCCCTCTGGAAGCGCTTTGACTGCAAGCTGCAGATTCCCTCCTAACAGCAAGCTTTAGGATAGGGTACTGAATTGTAACTTACTTTCGCCTAATAATGCGATTTTGGCCATGAGAGTATCTCCCGCAGGGAAGCTGCTACCATCAAATGTTTGCCCTCGTTAGACTCCCCTCTGGAAACGCTTTCACTGCAAGCTGCAGATTCCCTCCTAACAGCAAGCTTTAGGATAGGGTACTGAATTGTAACTTACTTTCGCCTAATAATGCGATTTTGACAAAGAGAGTATCTCCCGCAGGGAAGCTGCTACCATCAAATGTTTGCCCTCATTAGACTCCCCTCTGGAAGCGCTTTCACTGCAAGCTGCAGATTCCCTCCTAACAGCAAGCTTTAGGATAGGGTACTGAATTGTAACTTACTTTCGCCTAATAATGCGATTTTGACAAAGAGAGTATCTCCCGCAGGGAAGCTGCTACCATCAAATGTTTGCCGTCGTTAGACTCCCCTCTGGAAGCGCTTTCACTGCAAGCTTCAGATTCCCTCCTAACAGCAAGCTTTAGGATAGGGTACTGAATTGTATCTTACTTTCGCCTAATAATGCGATTTTGGCAAAGAGAGTATCTCCCGCAGGGAAGCTGTTAACATGAAATGTTTGCTCTCATTAGACTCCCCTCTGGAAGCGCTTTCACTGCAAGCTGCAGATTCCCTCCTAACAGCAAGCTTTAGGATAGGGTACTGAATTGTAACTTAACTGCGGATAATAAGGCGATTTTGGCAAAGAGAATATCTCCCGCAGGGAAGCTGCTACCATCAAATGTTTGCCCTCATTAGACTCCCCTCTGGAAGCGCTTTCACTGCAAGCTGCAGATTCCCTCCTAAGAGCAAGCTTTAGGATAGGGCACTGAATTGTATCTTAACTGTGGCTAATAAGGCGATTATGGCAAAGAGAATATCTCCCGCAGGGAAGCTGCTACCATCAAATGTTTGCCCTCGTTAGACTCCCCTCTGGAAGCGCTTTCACTGCAAGCTGCAGATTCCCTCCTAATAGCAAGCTTTAGGATAGGGTACTGAATTGTAACTTAACTGCGGATAATAAGGCGATTTTGGCAAAGAGAATATCTCCCGCAGGGAAGCTGCTACCATCAAATATTTGCCCTCATTAGACTCCCCTCTGGAAGCGCTTTCACTGCAAGCTGCAGATTCCCTCCTAACAGCAAGCTTTAGGATAGGGTACTGAATTGTAACTTACTTTCGCCTAATAATGCGATTTTGGCAAAGAGAGTATCTCCCACAGGGAAGCTGCTACCATCAAATGTTTGCCCTCATTAGACTCCCCTCTGGAAGCGCTTTCACTGCAAGCTGCAGATTCCCTCCTAACAGCAATCTTTAGGAGAGTGTACTGAATTGTAACTTAACTGCGTTTAATAATGCGATTTTGGCAAAGAGACTATCTCCCGCAGGGAAGCTGCTACCATCAAATGTTTCCCTCATTAGACTCCCCTCTGGAAGCGCTTTCACTGCAAGCTGCAGATTCCCTGCTAACAGCAAGCTTTACCATAGGGTACCGAATTGTAACTTAACTGCGGCTAATAAGGCGATTTTTGCAAAGAGAATATCTCCCGCAGGAAAGCTGTTACCATCAAATGTTTGCACTCATTAGACTCCCCTCTGGAAGCGCTTTCACTGCAATCTTCAGATTCCATCCTAACAGCAAGCTTTAGGATAGGGTACTGAATTGTAACTTACTTTCTCCTAATAATGCGATTTTGGCAAAGAGAGTATCTCCCGCAGGGAAGCTGCTAACATCAAATGTTTGCTCTCATTAGACTCCCCTCTGGAAGCGCTTTCACTGCAAGCTGCAGATTCCCTCCTAACAGCAAGCTTTAGGATAGGGTACTGAATTGTAACTTACTTTTGCCTAATAATGCGATTTTGGCAAAGAGAGTATCTCCCGCAGGGAAGCTGCTACCATCAAATGTTTGCCCTCATTAGACTCCCCTCTGGAAGCGCTTTCACTGCAAGCTGCAGATTCCCTCCTAACAGCAAGCTTTAGGATAGGGTACTGAATTGTAACTTAACTGCGGCTAATAAGGCGATTTTGGCAAAGAGAATATCTCCCGCAGGGAAGCTCCTACCATCAAATGTTTGCCCTCATTAGACTCCCCTCTGGAAGCGCTTTCACTGCAAGCTGCAGATTCCCTCCTAACAGCAAGCTTTAGGATAGGGTACTGAATTGTAACTTACTTTCGCCTAATAATGCGATTTTGACAAAGAGAGTATCTCCCGCAGGGAAGCTGCTAACATCAAATGTTTGCCGTCGTTAGACTCCCCTCTGGAAGCGCTTTCACTGCAAGCTTCAGATTCCCTCCTAACAGCAAGCTTTAGGATAGGTTACTGAATTGTAACTTACTTTCGCCTAATAATGCGATTTTGGCAAAGAGAGTATCTCCCGCAGGGAAGCTGCTAACATCAAATGTTTGCTCTCATTAGACTCCCCTCTGGAAGCGCTTTCACTGCAAGCTGCGGATTCCCTCCTAACAGCAAGCTTTAGGATAGGGTACTGAATTGTAACTTAACTGCGGCTAATAAGGCGATTTTGGCAAAGAGAATATCTCCCGCAGGGAAGCTGCTACCATCAAATGTTTGCCCTCATTAGACTCCCCTCTGGAAGCGCTTTCACTGCAAGCTGCAGATTCCCTCCTAACAGCAAGCTTTAGGATAGCGTACTGAATTGTAACTTAACTGCGTCTAATAGGGCGATTTTGGCAAAGAGAGTATCTCCCGCAGGGAAGCTGCTACCATCAAATGTTTGCCCTCATTAGACTCCCCTCTGGAAGCGCTTTCACTGCAAGCTGCAGATTCCCTCCTAACAGCAAGCTTTAGGATAGGGTACTGAATTGTAACTTACTTTCGCCTAATAATGCGATTTTAGCAAAGAGAGTATCTCCCGCAGGGAAGCTGCTACCATCAAATGTTTGCCCTCATTAGACTCCCCTCTGGAAGCGCTTTCACTGCAAGCTGCAGATTCCCTCCTAACAGCAAGCTTTAGGATAGGGTACTGAATTGTAACTTACTTTCGCCTAATAATGCGATTTTGACAAAGAGATTATCTCCCGCAGGGAAGCTGCTACCATCAAATGTTTGCCGTCGTTAGACTACCCTCTGGAAGCGCTTTCACTGCAAGCTTCAGATTCCCTCCTAACAGCAAGCTTTAGGATAGGGTACTGAATTGTAACTTACTTTCGCCTAATAAAGCGATTTTGGCAAAGAGAGTATCTCCCGCAGGGAAGCTGCTAACATCAAATCTTTGCCCTCGATAGACTCCCCTCTGGAAGCGCTTTCACTGCAAGCTGCAGATTCCCTCCTAACAGCAAGCTTTAGGATAGGGTACTGAATTGTAACTTAACTGCGGCTAATAATGCGATTTTGGCAAAGAGACTATCTCCCGCAGGGAAGCTGCTACCATCAAATGTTTGCCCTCATTAGACTCCCCTCTGGAAGCGCTTTCACTGCAAGCTGCAGATTCCCTCCTAAAAGCAAGCTTTAGGATAGGGTACTGAATTGTAACTTACTTTCGCCTAATAATGCGATTTTGGCAAAGAGAGTATCTCCCGCAGGGAAGCTGCTACCATCAAATGTTTGCCCTCATTAGACTACCCTCTGGAAGCGCTTTCACTGCAAGCTGCAGATTCCCTCCTAACAGCAAGCTTTAGGATAGGGTACTGAATTGTAACTTAACTGCGGATAATAATGCGATTTTGGCAAAGAGAATATCTCCCGCAGAGAAGCTGCTACCATCAAATATTTGCCCTCATTAGACTCCCCTCTGGAAGCGCTTTCACTGCAAGCTGCAGATTCCCTCCTAACAGCAAGCTTTAGGATCGGGTATTGAATTGTAACTTACTTTCGCCTAATAATGCGATTTTGGCAAAGAGAGTATCTCCCGCAGGGAAGCTGCTACCATCAAATGTTTCCCTCGTTAGACTCCCCTCTGGAAGCGCTTTCACTGCAAGCTGCAGATTCCCTCCTAACAGCAAGCTTTAGCATAGGGTACTGAATTGTAACTTAACTGCGGATAATAAGGCGATTTTGGCAAAGAGAATATCTCCCGCAGGGAAGCTGCTACCATCAAATGTTTGCCCTCATTAGACTCCCCTCTGGAAGCGCTTTCACTGCAAGCTGCAGATTCCCTCCTAACAGCAATCTTTAATATAGGATACTGAATTGTAACTTACTTTCGCCTAATAATGCGATTTTGGCAAAGAGAGTATCTCCTGCAGGGAAGCTGCTATCATCAAATCTTTGCCCTCATTAGACTCCCCTCTGGAAGCGCTTTCACTGCAAGCTGCAGATTCCCTCCTAACAGCAAGCTTTAGCATAAGGTACTGAATTGTACCTTAACTGCGGCTAATAAGGCGATATTGGCAAAGAGAATATCTCCCGCAGGGAAGCTGCTACCATCAAATGTTTGCTCTCATTAGACTCCCCTCTGGAAGCGCTTTCACTGCAAGCTGCAGATTCCCTCCTAACAGCAAGCTTTAGGATAGGGTACTGAATTGTAACTTAACTGCGGATAATAATGCGATTTTGGCAAAGAGAATATCTCCCGCAGGGAAGCTGCTACCATCAAATGTTTGCCCTCATTAGACTCCCCTCTGGAAGCTCTTTCACTGCAAGCTGCAGATTCCCTCCTAACAGCAAGCTTTAGGATAGGGTACTGAATTGTAACTTAACTGCGGCTAATAAGGCGATTTTGGCAAAGAGAATATCTCCCGCAGGAAAGCTGTTACCATCAAATGTTTGCCCTCATTAGACTCCCCTCTGGAAGCGCTTTCACTGCAATCTTCAGATTCCATCCTAACAGCAAGCTTTAGGATAGGGTACTGAATTGTAACTTACTTTCGCCTAATAATGCGATTTTGGCAAAGAGAGTATCTCCCGCAGGGAAGCTGCTACCATCAAATGTTTGCCCTCATTAGACTCCCCTCTGGAAGCGCTTTCACTGCAAGCTGCAGATTCCCTCCTAACAGCAAGCTTTAGGATAGGGTACTGAATTGTAACTTAACTGCGGCTAATAAGGCGATTTTGGCAAAGAGAATATCTCCCGCAGGAAAGCTGTTACCATCAAATGTTTGCCCTCATTAGACTCCCCTCTGGAAGCGCTTTCACTGCAATCTTCAGATTCCATCCTAACAGCAAGCTTTAGGATAGGGTACTGAATTGTAACTTACTTTCGCCTAATAATGCGATTTTGGCAAAGAGAGTATCTCCCGCATGGAAGCTGCTACCATCAAATGTTTGCTCTCATTAGACTCCCCTCTGGAAGCGCTTTCACTGCAAGCTGCAGATTCCCTCCTAACAGCAAGCTTTAGGATAGGGTACTGAATTGTAACTTACTTTCGCCTAATAATGCGATTTTGGCAAAGAGAGTATCTCCCGCAGGGAAGCTGCTACCATCAAATGTTTGCCCTCATTAGACTCCCCTCTGGAAGCGCTTTCACTGCAAGCTGCAGATTCCCTCCTAACAGCAAGCTTTAGGATAGGGTACTGAATTGTAACTTAACTGCGGCTAATAAGGCGATTTTGGCAAAGAGAATATCTCCCGCAGGGAAGCTGCTACCATCAAATGTTTCCCTCATTAGACTCCCCTCTGGAAGCGCTTTCACTGCAAGCTGCAGATTCCCTCCTAACAGCAAGCTTTAGGATAGGGTACTGAATTGTATCTTAACTGCGGCTAATAAGGAGATATTGGCAAAGAGAATATCTCCCGCAGGGAAGCTGCTACCATCAAATGTTTGCCCTGGTTAGACTACCCTCTGGAAGCGCTTTCACTGCAAGCTGCAGATTCCCTCCTAACAGCAAGCTTTAGGATAGGGTACTGAATTGTAACTTAACTGCGGCTAATAATGCGATTTTGGCAAAGAGAGTATCTCCTGCAGGGAAGCTGCTACCATCAAATGTTTGCCCTCATTAGACTCCCCTCTGGAAGCGCTTTCACTGCAAGCTGCAGATTCCCTCCTAACAGCAAGATGTAGGATAGAGTACTGAATTGTATATTAACTGCGTATAATAAGGCGATTTTGTCAAAGAGAATATCTCCCGCAGGGAAGCTGCTACCATCAAATGTTTGCCCTCATTAGACTCCCCTCTGGAAGCGCTTTCACTGCAAGCTGCAGATTCCCTCCTAACAGCAAGCTTTAGGATAGCGTACTGAATTGTAACTTAACTGCGTCTAATAGGGCGATTTTGGCAAAGAGAGTATCTCCCGCAGGGAAGCTCCTACCATCAAATGTTTGCCCTCATTAGACTCCCCTCTGGAAGCGCTTTCACTGCAAGCTGCAGATTCCCTCCTAACAGCAAGCTTTAGGATAGGGTACTGAATTGTAACTTAACTGCGGCTAATAAGGCGAAATTGCAAAAGAGAGTATCTCCCGCAGGGAAGCTGCTACCATCAAATGTTTGCCCTCGTTAGACTCCCCTCTGGAAGCGCTTTCACTGCAAGCTGCAGATTCCCTCCTAAGAGCAAGCTTTAGGATAGGGTACTGAATTGTAACTTACTTTCGCCTAATAATGCGATTTTGGCAAAGAGAGTATCTCCCGCAGGGAAGCTGCTACCATCAAACGTTTGCCCTCGTTAGACTCCCTCCAGAAGCGCTTTCACTGCAAGCTGCAGATTCCCTCCTAACAGCAAGATGTAGGATAGAGTACTGAATTGTATATTAACTGCGGATAATAAGGCGATTTTGGCAAAGAGAATATCTCCCGCAGGGAAGCTGCTACCATCAAATGTTTGCCCTCATTAGACTCCCCTCTGGAAGCGCTTTCACTGCAAGCTGCAGATTCCCTCCTAACAGCAAGCTTTAGGATAGGGTACTGAATTGTAACTTACTTTCGCCTAATAATGCGATTTTGACAAAGAGAATATCTCCCGCAGGGAAGCTGCTACCATCAAATGTTTGCCCTCATTAGACTCCCCTCTGGAAGCGCTTTCACTGCAAGCTGCAGATTCCCTCCTAACAGCAAGCTTTAGGATAGGGTACTGAATTGTAACTTACTTTCGCCTAATAATGCGATTTTGACAAAGAGAGTATCTCCCGCAGGGAAGCTGCTACCATCAAATGTTTGCCGTCGTTAGACTCCCCTCTGGAAGCGCTTTCACTGCAAGCTTCAGATTCCCTCCTAACAGCAAGCTTTAGGATAGGGTACTGAATTGTATCTTACTTTCGCCTAATAATGCGATTTTGGCAAAGAGAGTATCTCCCGCAGGGAAGCTGCTAACATCAAATGTTTGCTCTCATTAGACTCCCCTCTGGAAGCGCTTTCACTGCAAGCTGCAGATTCCCTCCTAACAGCAAGCTTTAGGATAGGGTACTGAATTGTAACTTAACTGCGGCTAATAAGGCGATTTTGTCAAAGAGAATATCTCCCGCAGGGAAGCTGCTACCATCAAATGTTTGCCCTCATTAGACTCCCCTCTGGAAGCGCTTTCACTGCAAGCTGCAGATTCCCTCCTAAAAGCAAGCTTTAGGATAGTGTACTGAATTGTAACTTACTTTCGCCTAATAATGCGATTTTGGCAAAGAGAGTATCTCCCGCAGGGAAGCTGCTACCATCAAATGTTTGCCCTCATTAGACTCCCCTCTGGAAGCGCTTTCACTGCAAGCTGCAGATTCCCTCCTAACAGCAAGCTTTAGGATAGGGTACTGAATTGTAACTTACTTTCGCCTAATAATGCGATTTTGGCAAAGAGAGTATCTCCCGCAGGGAAGCTGCTACCATCAAATGTTTGCCCTCATTAGACTCCCCTCTGGAAGCGCTTTCACTGCAAGCTGCAGATTCCCTCCTAACAGCAAGCTTTAGGATAGGGTACTGAATTGTAACTTAACTGCGGCTAATAAGGCGATTTTGGCAAAGAGAATATCTCCCGCAGGGAAGCTGCTACCATCAAATGTTTCCCTCATTAGACTCCCCTCTGGAAGCGCTTTCACTGCAAGCTGCAGATTCCCTCCTAACAGCAAGCTTTAGGATAGGGTACTGAATTGTATCTTAACTGCGGCTAATAAGGAGATATTGGCAAAGAGAATATCTCCCGCAGGGAAGCTGCTACCATCAAATGTTTGCCCTGGTTAGACTACCCTCTGGAAGCGCTTTCACTGCAAGCTGCAGATTCCCTCCTAACAGCAAGCTTTAGGATAGGGTACTGAATTGTAACTTAACTGCGGCTAATAATGCGATTTTGGCAAAGAGAGTATCTCCTGCAGGGAAGCTGCTACCATCAAATGTTTGCCCTCATTAGACTCCCCTCTGGAAGCGCTTTCACTGCAAGCTGCAGATTCCCTCCTAACAGCAAGATGTAGGATAGAGTACTGAATTGTATATTAACTGCGTATAATAAGGCGATTTTGTCAAAGAGAATATCTCCCGCAGGGAAGCTGCTACCATCAAATGTTTGCCCTCATTAGACTCCCCTCTGGAAGCGCTTTCACTGCAAGCTGCAGATTCCCTCCTAACAGCAAGCTTTAGGATAGCGTACTGAATTGTAACTTAACTGCGTCTAATAGGGCGATTTTGGCAAAGAGAATATCTCCCGCAGGGAAGCTGCTACCATCAAATGTTTGCCCTCATTAGACTCCCCTCTGGAAGCGCTTTCACTGCAAGCTGCAGATTCCCTCCTAACAGCAAGCTTTAGGATAGGGTACTGAATTGTAACTTGCTTTCGCCTAATAATGCGATTTTGGCAAAGAGAGTATCTCCCGCAGGGAAGCTGCTACCATCAAATGTTTGCCCTCATTAGACTCCCCTCTGGAAGCGCTTTCACTGCAAGCTGCAGATTCCCTCCTAACAGCAAGCTTTAGGATAGGGTACTGAATTGTAACTTAACTGCGGCTAATAAGGCGAAATTGCAAAAGAGAGTATCTCCCGCAGGGAAGCTGCTACCATCAAATGTTTGCCCTCGTTAGAGTCCCCTCTGGAAGCGCTTTCACTGCAAGCTGCAGATTCCCTCCTAAGAGCAAGCTTTAGGATAGGGTACTGAATTGTAACTTACTTTCGCCTAATAATGCGATTTTGGCAAAGAGAGTATCTCCCGCAGGGAAGCTGCTACCATCAAACGTTTGCCCTCGTTAGACTCCCCTCCAGAAGCTCTTTCACTGCAAGCTGCAGATTCCCTCCTAACAGCAAGCTTTAGGATAGGGTACTGAATTGTAACTTAACTGCGGATAATAAGGCGATTTTGGCAAAGAGAATATCTCCCGCAGGGAAGCTGCTACCATCAAATGTTTGCCCTCATTAGACTCCCCTCTGGAAGCGCTTTCACTGCAAGCTGCAGATTCCCTCCTAAGAGCAAGCTTTAGGATAGGGCACTGAATTGTATCTTAACTGTGGCTAATAAGGCGATTATGGCAAAGAGAATATCTCCCGCAGGGAAGCTGCTACCATCAAATGTTTGCCCTCGTTAGACTCCCCTCTGGAAGCGCTTTCACTGCAAGCTGCAGATTCCCTCCTAACAGCAAGCTTTAGGATAGGGTACTGAATTGTAACTTAACTGCGGATAATAAGGCGATTTTGGCAAAGAGAATATCTCCCGCAGGGAAGCTGCTACCATCAAATATTTGCCCTCATTAGACTCCCCTCTGGAAGCGCTTTCACTGCAAGCTGCAGATTCCCTCCTAACAGCAAGCTTTAGGATAGGGTACTGAATTGTAACTTACTTTCGCGTAATAATGCGATTTTGGCAAAGAGAGTATCTCCCACAGGGAAGCTGCTACCATCAAATGTTTGCCCTCATTAGACTCCCCTCTGGAAGCGCTTTCACTGCAAGCTGCAGATTCCCTCCTAACAGCAATCTTTAGGATAGGGTACTGAATTGTAACTTAACTGCGTTTAATAATGCGATTTTGGCAAACAGACTATCTCCCGCAGGGAAGCTGCTACCATCAAATGTTTCCCTCATTAGACTCCCCTCTGGAAGCGCTTTCACTGCAAGCTGCAGATTCCCTCCTAACAGCAAGCTTTACCATAGGGTACCGAATTGTAACTTAACTGCGGCTAATAAGGCGATTTTGGCAAAGAGAATATCTCCCGCAGGAAAGCTGTTACCATCAAATGTTTGCCCTCATTAGACTCCCCTCTGGAAGCGCTTTCACTGCAATCTTCAGATTCCATCCTAACAGCAAGCTTTAGGATAGGGTACTGAATTGTAACTTACTTTCTCCTAATAATGCGATTTTGGCAAAGAGAGTATCTCCCGCAGGGAAGCTGCTAACATCAAATGTTTGCTCTCATTAGACTCCCCTCTGGAAGCGCTTTCACTGCAAGCTGCAGATTCCCTCCTAACAGCAAGCTTTAGGATAGGGTACTGAATTGTAACTTACTTTCGCCTAATAATGCGATTTTGACAAAGAGAGTATCTCCCGCAGGGAAGCTGCTACCATCAAATGTTTGCCGTCGTTAGACTCCCCTCTGGAAGCGCTTTCACTGCAAGCTTCAGATTCCCTCCTAACAGCAAGCTTTAGGATAGGTTACTGAATTGTAACTTACTTTCGCCTAATAATGCGATTTTGGCAAAGAGAGTATCTCCCGCAGGGAAGCTGCTAACATCAAATGTTTGCTCTCATTAGACTCCCCTCTGGAAGCGCTTTCACTGCAAGCTGCGGATTCCCTCCTAACAGCAAGCTTTAGGATAGGGTACTGAATTGTAACTTAACTGCGGCTAATAAGGCGATTTTGGCAAAGAGAATATCTCCCGCAGGGAAGCTGCTACCATCAAATGTTTGCCCTCATTAGACTCCCCTCTGGAAGCGCTTTCACTGCAAGCTGCAGATTCCCTCCTAACAGCAAGCTTTAGGATAGCGTACTGAATTGTAACTTAACTGCGTCTAATAGGGCGATTTTGGCAAAGAGAGTATCTCCCGCAGGGAAGCTGCTACCATCAAATGTTTGCCCTCATTAGACTCCCCTCTGGAAGTGCTTTCACTGCAAGCTGCAGATTCCCTCCTAACAGCAAGCTTTAGGATAGGGTACTGAATTGTAACTTACTTTCGCCTAATAATGCGATTTAGCAAAGAGAGTATCTCCCGCAGGGAAGCTGCTACCATCAAATGTTTGCCCTCATTAGACTCCCCTCTGGAAGCGCTTTCACTGCAAGCTGCAGATTCCCTCCTAACAGCAAGCTTTAGGATAGGGTACTGAATTGTAACTTACTTTCGCCTAATAATGCGATTTTGACAAAGAGAGTATCTCCCGCAGGGAAGCTGCTACCATCAAATGTTTGCCGTCGTTAGACTCCCCTCTGGAAGCGCTTTCACTGCAAGCTTCAGATTCCCTCCTAACAGCAAGCTTTAGGATAGGTTACTGAATTGTAACTTACTTTCGCCTAATAATGCGATTTTGGCAAAGAGAGTATCTCCCGCAGGGAAGCTGCTAACATCAAATGTTTGCTCTCATTAGACTCCCCTCTGGAAGCGCTTTCACTGCAAGCTGCGGATTCCCTCCTAACAGCAAGCTTTAGGATAGGGTACTGAATTGTAACTTAACTGCGGCTAATAAGGCGATTTTGGCAAAGAGAATATCTCCCGCAGGGAAGCTGCTACCATCAAATGTTTGCCCTCATTAGACTCCCCTCTGGAAGCGCTTTCACTGCAAGCTGCAGATTCCCTCCTAACAGCAAGCTTTAGGATAGCGTACTGAATTGTAACTTAACTGCGTCTAATAGGGCGATTTTGGCAAAGAGAGTATCTCCCGCAGGGAAGCTGCTACCATCAAATGTTTGCCCTCATTAGACTCCCCTCTGGAAGTGCTTTCACTGCAAGCTGCAGATTCCCTCCTAACAGCAAGCTTTAGGATAGGGTACTGAATTGTAACTTACTTTCGCCTAATAATGCGATTTTAGCAAAGAGAGTATCTCCCGCAGGGAAGCTGCTACCATCAAATGTTTGCCCTCATTAGACTCCCCTCTGGAAGCGCTTTCACTGCAAGCTG
Source organism: Phaenicophaeus curvirostris (assembly GCF_032191515.1). NCBI lineage: Eukaryota > Metazoa > Chordata > Aves > Cuculiformes > Cuculidae > Phaenicophaeus > Phaenicophaeus curvirostris. The sequence goes on from NW_027206753.1 coordinate 204,140, forward strand.
CAGATTCCCTCCTAAGAGCAAGCTTTAGGATAGGGTACTGAATTGTAACTTACTTTCGCCTAATAATGCGATTTTGACAAAGAGATTATCTCCCGCAGGGAAGCTGCTACCATCAAATGTTTGCCGTCGTTAGACTCCCCTCTGGAAGCGCTTTCACTGCAAGCTTCAGATTCCCTCCTAACAGCAAGCTTTAGGATAGGGTACTGAATTGTAACTTACTTTCGCCTAATAAAGCGATTTTGGCAAAGAGAGTATCTCCCGCAGGGAAGCTGCTAACATCAAATGTTTGCTCTCATTAGACTCCCCTCTGGAAGCGCTTTCACTGCAAGCTGCAGATTCCCTCCTAACAGCAAGCTTTAGGATAGGGTACTGAATTGTAACTTAACTGCGGCTAATAAGGCGATTTTGGCAAAGAGAATATCTCCCGCAGGGAAGCTGCTACCATCAAATATTTGCCCTCATTAGACTCCCCTCTGGAAGCGCTTTCACTGCAAGCTGCAGATTCCCTCCTAAAAGCAAGCTTTAGGATAGGGTACTGAATTGTAACTTACTTTCGCCTAATAATGCGATTTTGGCAAAGAGAGTATCTCCCGCAGGGAAGCTGCTACCATCAAATGTTTGCCCTCATTAGACTCCCCTCTGGAAGCGCTTTCACTGCAAGCTGCAGATTCCCTCCTAACAGCAAGCTTTAGGATAGGGTACTGAATTGTAACTTACTTTCGCCTAATAATGCGATTTTGGCAATGAGAGTATCTCCCGCAGGGAAGCTGCTACCATCAAATGTTTGCCCTCATTAGACTACCCTCTGGAAGCGCTTTCACTGCAAGCTGCAGATTCCCTCCTAACAGCAAGCTTTAGGATAGGGTACTGAATTGTAACTTAACTGCGGCTAATAATGCGATTTTGGCAAAGAGAATATCTCCCGCAGGGAAGCTGCTACCATCAAATGTTTGCCCTCATTAGACTCCCCTCTGGAAGCGCTTTCACTGCAAGCTGCAGATTCCCTCCTAACAGCAAGCTTTAGGATAGGGTACTGAATTGTAACTTACTTTCGCATAATAATGCGATTTTGGCAAAGAAAGTATCTCCCGCAGAGAAGCTGCTACCATCAAATATTTGCCCTCATTAGACTCCCCTCTGGAAGCGCTTTCACTGCAAGCTGCAGATTCCCTCCTAACAGCAAGCTTTAGGATAGGGTACTGAATTGTAACTTACTTTCGCCTAATAATGCGATTTTGGCAAAGAGAGTATCTCCCGCAGGGAAGCTGCTACCATCAAATGTTTCCCTCATTAGACTCCCCTCTGGAAGCGCTTTCACTGCAAGCTGCAGATTCCCTCCTAACAGCAAGCTTTAGGATAGGGTACTGAATTGTAACTTAACTGCGGCTAATAAGGCGATTTTGGCAAAGAGAATATCTCCCGCAGGAAAGCTGTTACCATCAAATGTTTGCCCTCATTAGACTCCCCTCTGGAAGCGCTTTCACTGCAATCTTCAGATTCCATCCTAACAGCAAGCTTTAGGATAGGGTACTGAATTGTAACTTACTTTCGCCTAATAATGCGATTTTGGCAAAGAGAGTATCTCCCGCAGGGAAGCTGCTACCATCAAATGTTTGCCCTCATTAGACTCCCCTCTGGAAGCGCTTTCACTGCAAGCTGCAGATTCCCTCCTAACAGCAAGCTTTAGGATAGGGTACTGAATTGTAACTTAACTGCGGCTCATAAGGCGATTTTGGCAAAGAGAATATCTCCCGCAGGAAAGCTGTTACCATCAAATGTTTGCCCTCATTAGACTCCCCTCTGGAAGCGCTTTCACTGCAATCTTCAGATTCCATCCTAACAGCAAGCTTTAGGATAGGGTACTGAATTGTAACTTACTTTCGCCTAATAATGCGATTTTGGCAAAGAGAGTATCTCCCGCATGGAAGCTGCTACCATCAAATGTTTGCTCTCATTAGACTCCCCTCTGGAAGCGCTTTCACTGCAAGCTGCAGATTCCCTCCTAACAGCAAGCTTTAGGATAGGGTACTGAATTGTAACTTACTTTCGCCTAATAATGCGATTTTGGCAAAGAGAGTATCTCCCGCAGGGAAGCTGCTACCATCAAATGTTTGCCCTCATTAGACTCCCCTCTGGAAGCGCTTTCACTGCAAGCTGCAGATTCCCTCCTAACAGCAAGCTTTAGGATAGGGTACTGAATTGTAACTTAACTGCGGCTAATAATGCGATTTTGGCAAAGAGACTATCTCCCGCAGGGAAGCTGCTACCATCAAATGTTTGCCCTCATTAGACTCCCCTCTGGAAGCGCTTTCACTGCAAGCTGCAGATTCCCTCCTAACAGCAAGCTTTAGGATAGGGTACTGAATTGTAACTTACTTTCGCCTAATAATGCGATTTTGACAAAGAGAGTATCTCCCGCAGGGAAGCTGCTACCATCAAATGTTTGCCGTCGTTAGACTCCCCTCTGGAAGCACTTTCACTGCAAGCTGCAGATTCCCTCCTAACAGCAAGCTTTAGGATAGGGTACTGAATTGTAACTTAACTGCGGCTAATAATGCGATTTTGGCAAAGAGAGTATCTCCCGCAGGGAAGCTGCTACCATCAAATGTTTGCCCTCATTAGACTCCCCTCTGGAAGCGCTTTCACTGCAAGCTGCAGATTCCCTCCTAACAGCAAGCTTTAGGATAGGGTACTGAATTGTAACTTACTTTCGCCTAATAATGCGATTTTGACAAAGAGAGTATCTCCCGCAGGGAAGCTGCTACCATCAAATGTTTGCCGTCGTTAGACTCCCCTCTGGAAGCGCTTTCACTGCAAGCTTCAGATTCCCTCCTAACAGCAAGCTTTAGGATAGGGTACTGAATTGTATCTTACTTTCGCCTAATAATGCGATTTTGGCAAAGAGAGTATCTCCCGCAGGGAAGCTGCTAACATCAAATGTTTGCTCTCATTAGACTCCCCTCTGGAAGCGCTTTCACTGCAAGCTGCAGATTCCCTCCTAACAGCAAGCTTTAGGATAGGGTACTGAATTGTAACTTAACTGCGGCTAATAAGGCGATTTTGTCAAAGAGAATATCTCCCGCAGGGAAGCTGCTACCATCAAATGTTTGCCCTCATTAGACTCCCCTCTGGAAGCGCTTTCACTGCAAGCTGCAGATTCCCTCCTAAAAGCAAGCTTTAGGATAGGGTACTGAATTGTAACTTACTTTCGCCTAATAATGCGATTTTGGCAAAGAGAGTATCTCCCGCAGGGAAGCTGCTACCATCAAATGTTTGCCCTCATTAGACTCCCCTCTGGAAGCGCTTTCACTGCAAGCTGCAGATTCCCTCCTAACAGCAAGCTTTAGGATAGGGTACTGAATTGTAACTTAACTGCGGCTAATAAGGCGATTTTGGCAAAGAGAATATCTCCCGCAGGGAAGCTGCTACCATCAAATGTTTCCCTCATTAGACTCCCCTCTGGAAGCGCTTTCACTGCAAGCTGCAGATTCCCTCCTAACAGCAAGCTTTAGGATAGGGTACTGAATTGTATCTTAACTGCGGCTAATAAGGAGATATTGGCAAAGAGAATATCTCCCGCAGGGAAGCTGCTACCATCAAATGTTTGCCCTGGTTAGACTACCCTCTGGAAGCGCTTTCACTGCAAGCTGCAGATTCCCTCCTAACAGCAAGCTTTAGGATAGGGTACTGAATTGTAACTTAACTGCGGCTAATAATGCGATTTTGGCAAAGAGAGTATCTCCTGCAGGGAAGCTGCTACCATCAAATGTTTGCCCTCATTAGACTCCCCTCTGGAAGCGCTTTCACTGCAAGCTGCAGATTCCCTCCTAACAGCAAGATGTAGGGTAGAGTACTGAATTGTATATTAACTGCGTATAATAAGGCGATTTTGTCAAAGAGAATATCTCCCGCAGGGAAGCTGCTACCATCAAATGTTTGCCCTCATTAGACTCCCCTCTGGAAGCGCTTTCACTGCAAGCTGCAGATTCCCTCCTAACAGCAAGCTTTAGGATAGCGTACTGAATTGTAACTTAACTGCGTCTAATAGGGCGATTTTGGCAAAGAGAGTATCTCCCGCAGGGAAGCTGCTACCATCAAATGTTTGCCCTCATTAGACTCCTCTCTGGAAGCGCTTTCACTGCAAGCTGCAGATTCCCTCCTAACAGCAAGCTTTAGGATAGGGTACTGAATTGTAACTTACTTTCGCCTAATAATGCGATTTTGGCAAAGAGAGTATCTCCCGCAGGGAAGCTGCTACCATCAAATGTTTGCCGTCGTTAAACTCCCCTCTGGAAGCGCTTTCACTGCAAGCTTCAGATTCCCTCCTAACAGCAAGCTTTAGGATAGGGTACTGAATTGTAACTTAACTGCGGCTAATAAGGCGAAATTGCAAAAGAGAGTATCTCCCGCAGGGAAGCTGCTACCATCAAATGTTTGCCCTCGTTAGACTCCCCTCTGGAAGCGCTTTCACTGCAAGCTGCAGATTCCCTCCTAAGAGCAAGCTTTAGGATAGGGTACTGAATTGTAACTTACTTTCGCCTAATAATGCGATTTTGGCAAAGAGAGTATCTCCCGCAGGGAAGCTGCTACCATCAAACGTTTGCCCTCGTTAGACTCCCCTCCAGAAGCGCTTTCACTGCAAGCTGCAGATTCCCTCCTAACAGCAAGATGTAGGATAGAGTACTGAATTGTATATTAACTGCGGATAATAAGGCGATTTTGGCAAAGAGAATATCTCCCGCAGGGAAGCTGCTACCATCAAATGTTTGCCCTCATTAGACTCCCCTCTGGAAGCGCTTTCACTGCAAGCTGCAGATTCCCTCCTAACAGCAAGCTTTAGGATAGGGTACTGAATTGTAACTTACTTTCGCCTAATAATGCGATTTTGACAAAGAGAGTATCTCCCGCAGGGAAGCTGCTACCATCAAATGTTTGCCCTCATTAGACTCCCCTCTGGAAGCGCTTTCACTGCAAGCTGCAGATTCCCTCCTAACAGCAAGCTTTAGGATAGGGTACTGAATTGTAACTTACTTTCGCCTAATAATGCGATTTTGGCAAAGAGAGTATCTCCCGCAGGGAAGCTGCTACCATCAAACGTTTGCCCTCGTTAGACTCCCCTCCAGAAGCGCTTTCACTGCAAGCTGCAGATTCCCTCCTAACAGCAAGCTTTAGGATAGGGTACTGAATTGTAACTTAACTGCGGATAATAAGGCGATTTTGGCAAAGAGAATATCTCCCGCAGGGAAGCTGCTACCATCAAATGTTTGCCCTCATTAGACTCCCCTCTGGAAGCGCTTTCACTGCAAGCTGCAGATTCCCTCCTAAGAGCAAGCTTTAGGATAGGGCACTGAATTGTATCTTAACTGTGGCTAATAAGGCGATTATGGCAAAGAGAATATCTCCCGCAGGGAAGCTGCTACCATCAAATGTTTGCCCTCGTTAGACTCCCCTCTGGAAGCGCTTTCACTGCAAGCTGCAGATTCCCTCCTAACAGCAAGCTTTAGGATAGGGTACTGAATTGTAACTTAACTGCGGATAATAAGGCGATTTTGGCAAAGAGAATATCTCCCGCAGGGAAGCTGCTACCATCAAATATTTGCCCTCATTAGACTCCCCTCTGGAAGCGCTTTCACTGCAAGCTGCAGATTCCCTCCTAACAGCAAGCTTTAGGATAGGGTACTGAATTGTAACTTACTATCGCCTAATAATGCGATTTTGGCAAAGAGAGTATCTCCCACAGGGAAGGTGCTACCATCAAATGTTTGCCCTCATTAGACTCCCCTCTGGAAGCGCTTTCACTGCAAGCTGCAGATTCCCTCCTAACAGCAATCTTTAGGATAGTGTACTGAATTGTAACTTAACTGCATTTAATAATGCGATTTTGGCAAAGAGACTATCTCCCGCAGGGAAGCTGCTACCATCAAATGTTTCCCTCATTAGACTCCCCTCTGGAAGCGCTTTCACTGCAAGCTGCAGATTCCCTGCTAACAGCAAGCTTTACCATAGGGTACCGAATTGTAACTTAACTGCGGCTAATAAGGCGATTTTGGCAAAGAGAATATCTCCCGCAGGGAAGCTGCTACCATCAAATGTTTGCCCTCATTAGACTCCCCTCTGGAAGCGCTTTCACTGCAAGCTGCAGATTCCCTCCTAACAGCAAGCTTTAGGATAGGGTACTGAATTGTAACTTACTTTCGCCTAATAATGCGATTTTGACAAAGAGAGTATCTCCCGCAGGGAAGCTGCTACCATCAAATGTTTGCCGTCGTTAGACTCCCCTCTGGAAGCGCTTTCACTGCAAGCTTCAGATTCCCTCCTAACAGCAAGCTTTAGGATAGGGTACTGAATTGTAACTTAACCGCGTTTAATAATGCGATTTTGGCAAAGAGAGTATCTCCCGCAGGGAAGCTGCTAACATCAAATGTTTGCTCTCATTTGACTCCCCTCTGGAAGCGCTTTCACTGCAAGCTGCAGATTCCCTCCTAACAGCAAGCTTTAGGATAGGGTACTGAATTGTAACTTAACTGCGGCTAATAAGGCGATTTTGGCAAAGAGAATATCTCCCGCAGGGAAGCTGCTACCATCAAATGTTTCCCTCATTAGACTCCCCTCTGGAAGCGCTTTCACTGCAAGCTGCAGATTCCCTCCTAACAGCAAGCTTTAGGATAGGGTACTGAATTGTATCTTAACTGCGGCTAATAAGGAGATATTGGCAAAGAGAATATCTCCCGCAGGGAAGCTGCTACCATCAAATGTTTGCCCTGGTTAGACTACCCTCTGGAAGCGCTTTCACTGCAAGCTGCAGATTCCCTCCTAACAGCAAGCTTTAGGATAGGGTACTGAATTGTAACTTAACTGCGGCTAATAATGCGATTTTGGCAAAGAGAGTATCTCCTGCAGGGAAGCTGCTACCATCAAATGTTTGCCCTCATTAGACTCCCCTCTGGAAGCGCTTTCACTGCAAGCTGCAGATTCCCTCCTAACAGCAAGATGTAGGATAGAGTACTGAATTGTATATTAACTGCGTATAATAAGGCGATTTTGTCAAAGAGAATATCTCCCGCAGGGAAGCTGCTACCATCAAATGTTTGCCCTCATTAGACTCCCCTCTGGAAGCGCTTTCACTGCAAGCTGCAGATTCCCTCCTAACAGCAAGCTTTAGGATAGCGTACTGAATTGTAACTTAACTGCGTCTAATAGGGCGATTTTGGCAAAGAGAGTATCTCCCGCAGGGAAGCTGCTACCATCAAATGTTTGCCCTCATTAGACTCCCCTCTGGAAGCGCTTTCACTGCAAGCTGCAGATTCCCTCCTAACAGCAAGCTTTAGGATAGGGTACTGAATTGTAACTTACTTTCGCCTAATAATGCGATTTTTGCAAAGAGACTATCTCCCGCAGGGAAGCTGCTACCATCAAATGTTTGCCCTCATTAGACTCCCCTCTGGAAGCGCTTTCACTGCAAGCTGCAGATTCCCTCCTAACAGCAAGCTTTAGGATAGGGTACTGAATTGTAACTTAACTGCGGCTAATAAGGCGAAATTGCAAAAGAGAGTATCTCCCGCAGGGAAGCTGCTACCATCAAATGTTTGCCCTCGTTAGACTCCCCTCTGGAAGCGCTTTCACTGCAAGCTGCAGATTCCCTCCTAAGAGCAAGCTTTAGGATAGGGTACTGAATTGTAACTTACTTTCGTCTAATAATGCGATTTTGGCAAAGAGAGTATCTCCCGCAGGGAAGCTGCTACCATCAAACGTTTGCCCTCGTTAGACTCCCCTCCAGAAGCGCTTTCACTGCAAGCTGCAGATTCCCTCCTAACAGCAAGCTTTAGGATAGGGTACTGAATTGTATCTTAACTGCGGATAATAAGGCGATTTTGGCAAAGAGAATATCTCCCGCAGGGAAGCTGCTACCATCAAATGTTTGCCCTCATTAGACTCCCCTCTGGAAGCGCTTTCACTGCAAGCTGCAGATTCCCTCCTAACAGCAAGCTTTAGGATAGGGCACTGAATTGTATCTTAACTGTGGCTAATAAGGCGATTATGGCAAAGAGAATATCTCCCGCAGGGAAGCTGCTACCATCAAATGTTTGCTCTCATTAGACTCCCCTCTGGAAGCGCTTTCACTGCAAGCTGCAGATTCCCTCCTAACAGCAAGCTTTAGGATAGGGTACTGAATTGTAACTTAACTGCGGCTAATAAGGCGATTTTGGCAAAGAGAATATCTCCCGCAGGGAAGCTGCTACCATCAAATATTTGCCCTCATTAGACTCCCCTCTGGAAGCGCTTTCACTGCAAGCTGCAGATTCCCTCCTAACAGCAAGCTTTAGGATAGGGTACTGAATTGTAACTTAACTGCGGTTAATAATGCGATTTTGGCAAAGAGACTATCTCCCGCAGGGAAGCTGCTACCATCAAATGTTTCCCTCATTAGACTCCCCTCTGGAAGCGCTTTCACTGCAAGCTGCAGATTCCCTGCTAACAGCAAGCTTTACCATAGGGTACCGAATTGTAACTTAACTGCGGCTAATAAGGCGATTTTGGCAAAGAGAATATCTCCCGCAGGGAAGGTGCTACCATCAAATGTTTGCCCTCATTAGACTCCCCTCTGGAAGCGCTTTCACTGCAAGCTGCAGATTCCCTCCTAACAGCAAGCTTTAGGATAGGGTACTGAATTGTAACTTACTTTCGCCTAATAATGCGATTTTGACAAAGAGAGTATCTCCCGCAGGGAAGCTGCTACCATCAAATGTTTGCCGTCGTTAAACTCCCCTCTGGAAGCGCTTTCACTGCAAGCTTCAGATTCCCTCCTAACAGCAAGCTTTAGGATAGGGTACTGAATTGTAACTTACTTTCGCCTAATAATGCGATTTTGGCAAAGAGAGTATCTCCCGCAGGGAAGCTGCTAACATCAAATGTTTGCTCTCATTTGACTCCCCTCTGGAAGCGCTTTCACTGCAAGCTGCAGACTCCCTCCTAACAGCAAGCTTTAGGATAGGATACTGAATTGTAACTTAACTGCGGCTAATAAGGCGATTTTGGCAAAGAGAATATCTCCCGCAGGGAAGCTGCTACCATCAAATGTTTGCCCTCATTAGACTCCCCTCTGGAAGCGCTTTCACTGCAAGCTGCAGATTCCCTCCTAAAAGCAAGCTTTAGGATAGGGTACTGAATTGTAACTTACTTTCGCCTAATAATGCGATTTTGGAAAAGAGAGTATCTCCCGCAGGGAAGCTGCTACCATCAAATGTTTGCCCTCATTAGACTCCCCTCTGGAAGCGCTTTCACTGCAAGCTGCAGATTCCCTCCTAACAGCAAGCTTTAGGATAGGGTACTGAATTGTAACTTAACTGCGGCTAATAAGGCGATTTTGGCAAAGAGAATATCTCCCGCAGGGAAGCTGCTACCATCAAATGTTTCCCTCATTAGACTCCCCTCTGGAAGCGCTTTCACTGCAAGCTGCAGATTCCCTCCTAACAGCAAGCTTTAGGATAGGGTACTGAATTGTAACTTACTTTCGCCTAATAATGCGATTTTGGCAAAGAGAGTATCTCCCGCAGGGAAGCTGCTACCATCAAATGTTTGCCCTCATTAGACTCCCCTCTGGAAGCGCTTTCACTGCAAGCTGCAGATTCCCTCCTAACAGCAAGCTTTAGGATAGGGTACTGAATTGTAACTTAACTGCGGCTAATAAGGCGAAATTGCAAAAGAGAGTATCTCCCGCAGGCAAGCTGCTACCATCAAATGTTTGCCCTCGTTAGACTCCCCTCTGGAAGCGCTTTCACTGCAAGCTGCAGATTCCCTCCTAAGAGCAAGCTTTAGGATAGGGTACTGAATTGTAACTTACTTTCGTCTAATAATGCGATTTTGGCAAAGAGAGTATCTCCCGCAGGGAAGCTGCTACCATCAAACGTTTGCCCTCGTTAGACTCCCCTCCAGAAGCGCTTTCACTGCAAGCTGCAGATTCCCTCCTAACAGCAAGCTTTAGGATAGGGTACTGAATTGTAACTTAACTGCGGATAATAAGGCGATTTTGGCAAAGAGAATATCTCCCGCAGGGAAGCTGCTACCATCAAATGTTTGCCCTCATTAGACTCCCCTCTGGAAGCGCTTTCACTGCAAGCTGCAGATTCCCTCCTAACAGCAAGCTTTAGGATAGGGCACTGAATTGTATCTTAACTGTGGCTAATAAGGCGATTATGGCAAAGAGAATATCTCCCGCAGGGAAGCTGCTACCATCAAATGTTTGCCCTCGTTAGACTCCCCTCTGGAAGCGCTTTCACTGCAAGCTGCAGATTCCCTCCTAACAGCAAGCTTTAGGATAGGGTACTGAATTGTAACTTAACTGCGGCTAATAAGGCGATTTTGGCAAAGAGAATATCTCCCGCAGGGAAGCTGCTACCATCAAATATTTGCCCTCATTAGACTCCCCTCTGGAAGCGCTTTCACTGCAAGCTGCAGATTCCCTCCTAACAGCAAGCTTTAGGATAGGGTACTGAATTGTAACTTAACTGCGGTTAATAATGCGATTTTGGCAAAGAGACTATCTCCCGCAGGGAAGCTGCTACCATCAAATGTTTCCCTCATTAGACTCCCCTCTGGAAGCGCTTTCACTGCAAGCTGCAGATTCCCTGCTAACAGCAAGCTTTACCATAGGGTACCGAATTGTAACTTACTTTCGCCTAATAATGCGATTTTGGCAAAGAGAGTATCTCCCGCAGGGAAGCTGCTAACATCAAATGTTTGCTCTCATTTGACTCCCCTCTGGAAGCGCTTTCACTGCAAGCTGCAGACTCCCTCCTAACAGCAAGCTTTAGGATAGGATACTGAATTGTAACTTAACTGCGGCTAATAAGGCGATTTTGGCAAAGAGAATATCTCCCGCAGGGAAGCTGCTACCATCAAATGTTTGCCCTCATTAGACTCCCCTCTGGAAGCGCTTTCACTGCAAGCTGCAGATTCCCTCCTAAAAGCAAGCTTTAGGATAGGGTACTGAATTGTAACTTACTTTCGCCTAATAATGCGATTTTGGAAAAGAGAGTATCTCCCGCAGGGAAGCTGCTACCATCAAATGTTTGCCCTCATTAGACTCCCCTCTGGAAGCGCTTTCACTGCAAGCTGCAGATTCCCTCCTAACAGCAAGCTTTAGGATAGGGTACTGAATTGTAACTTAACTGCGGCTAATAAGGCGATTTTGGCAAAGAGAATATCTCCCGCAGGGAAGCTGCTACCATCAAATGTTTCCCTCATTAGACTCCCCTCTGGAAGCGCTTTCACTGCAAGCTGCAGATTCCCTCCTAACAGCAAGCTTTAGGATAGGGTACTGAATTGTATCTTAACTGCGGCTAATAAGGAGATATTGGCAAAGAGAGTATCTCCCGCAGGGAAGCTGCTACCATCAAATGTTTGCCCTCATTAGACTCCCCTCTGGAAGCGCTTTCACTGCAAGCTGCAGATTCCCTCCTAACAGCAAGCTTTAGGATAGCGTACTGAATTGTAACTTAACTGCGTCTAATAGGGCGATTTTGGCAAAGAGAGTATCTCCCGCAGGGAAGCTGCTACCATCAAATGTTTGCCCTCATTAGACTCCCCTCTGGAAGCGCTTTCACTGCAAGCTGCAGATTCCCTCCTAAGAGCAAGCTTTAGGATAGGGTACTGAATTGTAACTTAACTGCGGCTAATAAGGCGAAATTGCAAAAGAGAGTATCTCCCGCAGGGAAGCTGCTACCATCAAATGTTTGCCCTCGTTAGACTCCCCTCCAGAAGCGCTTTCACTGCAAGCTGCAGATTCCCTCCTAACAGCAAGCTTTAGGATAGGGTACTGAATTGTAACTTACTTTCACCTAATAATGCGATTTTGGAAAAGAGAATATCTCCCGCAGGGAAGCTGTTACCATCAAATGTTTGCCCTCATTAGACTCCCCTCTGGAAGCGCTTTCACTGCAAGCTGCAGATTCCCTCCTAACAGCAAGCTTTAGGATAGGGTACTGAATTGTAACTTACTTTCGCCTAATAATGCGATTTTGGCAAAGAGAGTATCTCCCGCAGGGAAGCTGCTAACATCAAATGTTTGCTCTCATTTGACTCCCCTCTGGAAGCGCTTTCACTGCAAGCTGCAGACTCCCTCCTAACAGCAAGCTTTAGGATAGGATACTGAATTGTAACTTAACTGCGGCTAATAAGGCGATTTTGGCAAAGAGAATATCTCCCGCAGGGAAGCTGCTACCATCAAATGTTTGCCCTCATTAGACTCCCCTCTGGAAGCGCTTTCACTGCAAGCTGCAGATTCCCTCCTAAAAGCAAGCTTTAGGATAGGGTACTGAATTGTAACTTACTTTCGCCTAATACTGCGATTTTGGAAAAGAGAGTATCTCCCGCAGGGAAGCTGCTACCATCAAATGTTTGCCCTCATTAGACTCCCCTCTGGAAGCGCTTTCACTGCAAGCTGCAGATTCCCTCCTAACAGCAAGCTTTAGGATAGGGTACTGAATTGTAACTTAACTGCGGCTAATAAGGCGATTTTGGCAAAGAGAATATCTCCCGCAGGGAAGCTGCTACCATCAAATGTTTCCCTCATTAGACTCCCCTCTGGAAGCGCTTTCACTGCAAGCTGCAGATTCCCTCCTAACAGCAAGCTTTAGGATAGGGTACTGAATTGTATCTTAACTGCGGCTAATAAGGAGATATTGGCAAAGAGAGTATCTCCCGCAGGGAAGCTGCTACCATCAAATGTTTGCCCTCATTAGACTCCCCTCTGGAAGCGCTTTCACTGCAAGCTGCAGATTCCCTCCTAACAGCAAGCTTTAGGATAGCGTACTGAATTGTAACTTAACTGCGGCTAATAGGGCGATTTTGGCAAAGAGAATATCTCCCGCAGGGAAGCTGCTACCATCAAATGTTTGCCCTCATTAGACTCCCCTCTGGAAGCGCTTTCACTGCAAGCTGCAGATTCCCTCCTAAGAGCAAGCTTTAGGATAGGGTACTGAATTGTAACTTAACTGCGGCTAATAAGGCGAAATTGCAAAAGAGAGTATCTCCCGCAGGGAAGCTGCTACCATCAAATGTTTGCCCTCGTTAGACTCCCCTCCAGAAGCGCTTTCACTGCAAGCTGCAGATTCCCTCCTAACAGCAAGCTTTAGGATAGGGTACTGAATTGTAACTTACTTTCGCCTAATAATGCGATTTTGGCAAAGAGAATATCTCCCGCAGGGAAGCTGTTACCATCAAATGTTTGCCCTCATTAGACTCCCCTCTGGAAGCGCTTTCACTGCAAGCTGCAGATTCCCTCCTAACAGCAAGCTTTAGGATAGGGTACTGAATTGTAACTTAACTGCGGCTCATAAGGCGATTTTGGCAAAGAGAATATCTCCCGCAGGGAAGCTGCTACCATCAAATGTTTGCCCTCATTAGACTCCCCTCTGGAAGCGCTTTCACTGCAAGCTGCAGATTCCCTCCTAAGAGCAAGCTTTAGGATAGGGCACTGAATTGTATCTTAACTGTGGCTAATAAGGCGATTATGGCAAAGAGAATATCTCCCGCAGGGAAGCTGCTACCATCAAATGTTTGCCCTCATTAGACTCCCCTCTGGAAGCGCTTTCACTGCAAGCTGCAGATTCCCTCCTAACAGCAAGCTTTAGGATAGGGTACTGAATTGTAACTTAACTGCGGTTAATAATGCGATTTTGGCAAAGAGACTATCTCCCGCAGGGAAGCTGCTACCATCAAATGTTTCCCTCATTAGACTCCCCTCTGGAAGCGCTTTCACTGCAAGCTGCAGATTCCCTGCTAACAGCAAGCTTTACCATATGGTACCGAATTGTAACTTAACTGCGGCTAATAAGGCGATTTTGGCAAAGAGAATATCTCCCGCAGGGAAGCTGCTACCATCAAATGTTTGCCCTCATTAGACTCCCCTCTGGAAGCGCTTTCACTGCAAGCTGCAGATTCCCTCCTAACAGCAAGCTTTAGGATAGGGTACTGAATTGTAACTTACTTTCGCCTAATAATGCGATTTTGACAAAGAAAGTATCTCCCGCAGAGAAGCTGCTACCATCAAATATTTGCCCTCATTAGACTCCCCTCTGGAAGCGCTTTCACTGCAAGCTGCAGATTCCCTCCTAACAGCAAGCTTTAGGATAGGGTATTGAATTGTAACTTACTTTCGCCTAATAATGCGATTTTGGCAAAGAGAGTATCTCCCGCAGGGAAGCTGCTACCATCAAATGTTTGCCCTCATCAGACTCCTCTCTGGAAGCGCTTTCACTGCAAGCTGCAGATTCCCTCCTAACAGCAAGCTTTAGGATAGGGTACTGAATTGTAACTTACTTTCGCCTTTTAATGCGATATTGGCAAAGAGAGTATCTCCCGCAGGGAAGCTGCTACCATCAAATGTTTCCCTCATTAGACTCCCCTCTGGAAGCGCTTTCACTGCAAGCTGCAGATTCCCTCCTAACAGCAAGCTTTAGCATAGGGTACTGCATTGTAACTTAACTGCGGATAACAAGGCGATTTTGGCAAAGAGAATATCTCCCGCAGGGAAGCTGCTACCATCAAATGTTTGCCCTCATTAGACTCCCCTCTGGAAGCGCTTTCACTGCAAGCTGCAGATTCCCTCCTAACAGCAAGCTTTAGGATAGGGTACTGAATTGTATCTTACTTTCGCCTAATAATGCGATTTTTGCAAAGAAAGTATCTCCCGCAGAGAAGCTGCTACCATCAAATATTTGCCCTCATTAGACTCCCCTCTGGAAGCGCTTTCACTGCAAGCTGCAGATTCCCTCCTAACAGCAAGCTTTAGGATAGGGTACTGAATTGTAACTTTACTGCGGCTAATATGAGATTTTGGCAAAGAGAATATCTCCCGCAGGGAAGATGTTACCATCAAATGTTTGCCCTCATTAGACTCCCCTCTGGAAGCGCTTTCACTGCAAGCTGCAGATTCCCTCCTAACAGCAAGCTTTAGGATAGGATACTGAATTGTAACTTACTTTCGCCTAATAATGCGATTTTGGCAAAGAGAGTATCTCCTGCAGGGAAGCTGCTACCATCAAATGTTTGCCCTCATTAGACTCCCCTCTGGAAGCGCTTTCACTGCAAGCTGCAGATTCCCTCCTAACAGCAAGCTTTAGGATAAGGTACTGAATTGTAACTTAACTGCGGCTAATAAGGCGATATTGGCAAAGAGAATATCTCCCGCAGGGAAGCTTTTACCATCAAATGTTTGCCCTCATTAGACTCCCCTCTGGAAGCGCTTTCACTGCAAGCTGCAGATTCCCTTCTAACAGCAAGCTTTAGGATAGGGTACTGAATTGTAACTTACTTTCGCCTAATAATGCGATTTTGGCAAAGAGAATATCTCCCGCAGGGAAGCTGCTACCATCAAATATTTGCCCTCATTAGACTCCCCTCTGGAAGCGCTTTCACTGCAAACTGCAGATTCCCTCCTAACAGCAAGCTTTAGGATAGGGTACTGAATTGTAACTTACTTTCGCCTAATAATGCGATTTTGGCAAAGAGAGTATCTCCCGCAGGGAAGCTGCTAACATCAAATGTTTGCCCTCATTAGACTCCCCTCTGGAAGCACTTTCACTGCAAGCTGCAGATTCCCTCCTAACAGCAAGCTTTAGGATAGGGTACTGAATTGTAACTTACTTTCGCCTAATAATGCGATTTTGGCAAAGAGAGTATCTCCCGCAGGGAAGCTGCTACCATCAAATGTTTGCCCTCATTAGACTCCCCTCTGGAAGCGCTTTCACTGCAAGCTGCAGATTCCCTCCTAACAGCAAGCTTTAGGATAGGGTACTGAATTGTAACTTACTTTCGCCTAATAATGCGATTTTGGCAAAGAGAGTATCTCCCGCAGGGAAGCTGCTAACATCAAATGTTTGCTCTCATTAGACTCCCCTCTGGAAGCGCTTTCACTGCAAGCTGCAGATTCCCTCCTAACAGCAAGCTTTAGGATAGGGTACTGAATTGTAACTTACTTTCGCCTAATAATGCGATTTTGGCAAAGAGAATATCTCCCGCAGGGAAGCTGCTACCATCAAATGTTTCCCTCATTAGACTCCCCTCTGGAAGCGCTTTCACTGCAAGCTGCAGATTCCCTCCTAACAGCAAGCTTTAGGATAGGGTACTGAATTGTAACTTACTTTCGCCTAATAATGCGATTTTGGAAAAGAGAGTATCTCCCGCAGGGAAGCTGCTACCATCAAATGTTTCCCTCATTAGACTCCCCTCTGGAAGCGCTTTCACTGCAAGCTGCAGATTCCCTCCTAACAGCAAGCTTTAGGATAGGGTACTGAATTGTAACTTAACTGCGGCTAATAAGGCGATTTTGGCAAAGAGAATATCTCCCACAGGGAAGCTGTTACCATCAAATGTTTGCCCTCATTAGACTCCCCTCTGGAAGCGCTTTCACTGCAAGCTGCAGATTCCCTCCTAACCGCAAGCTTTAGGATAGGGTACTGAATTGTATCTTACTTTCGCCTAATAATGCGATTTTGGCAAAGAGAGTATCTCCCGCAGGGAAGCTGCTACCATCAAATGTTTGCCCTCATTAGACTCCCCTCTGGAAGCGCTTTCACTGCAAGCTGCAGATTCCCTCCTAACAGCAAGCTTTAGCATAGGGTACTGAATTTTAACTTAACTGCGGCTAATAAGGCGATTTTGGCAAAGAGAATATCTCCCGCAGGGAAGCTGCTACCATCAAATGTTTGCCCTCTTTAGACTCCCCTCTGGAAGCGCTTTCACTGCAAGCTGCAGATTCCCTCCTAACAGCAAGCTTTAGGATAGGGTACTGAATTGTAACTTAACTGCGGATATTAAGGCGATTTTGGCAAAGAGAATATCTCCCGCAGGGAAGCTGCTACCATCAAATATTTGCCCTCATTAGACTCCCCTCTGGAAGCGCTTTCACTGCAAGCTGCAGATTTCCTCCTAAGAGCAAGCTTTAGGATAGGGTACTGAATTGTAACTTAACTGCGTCTAATAGGGCGATTTTCGCAAAGAGAGTATCTCCCGCAGGGAAGCTGCTACCATCAAATGTTTGCCCTCATTAGACTCCCCTCTGGAAGCGCTTTCACTGCAAGCTGCAGATTCCCTCCTAACAGGAAGCTTTAGGATAGCGTACTGAATTGTAACTTAACTGCGTCTAATAGAACGTTTTTGGCGAAGAGAGTATCTCCCGCAGGGAAGCTGCTACCATCAAATGTTTGCCCTCATTAGACTCCCCTCTGGAAGCGCTTTCACTGCAAGCTGCAGATTCCCTCCTAACAGCAAGCTTTAGGATAGGGTACTGAATTGTAACTTACTTTCGCCTAATAATGCGATTTTGGCAAAGAGAGTATCTCCCGCAGGGAAGCTGCTACCATCAAATGTTTGCCCTCATTAGACTCCCCTCTGGAAGCGCTTTCACTGCAAGCTGCAGATTCCCTCCTAACAGCAAGCTTTAGGATAGGGTACTGAATTGTAACTTACTTTTGCCTAATAATGCGATTTTGGCAAAGAGAGTATCTCCCGCAGGGAAGCTGCTACCATCAAATGTTTGCCCTCATTAGACTCCCCTCTGGAAGCGCTTTCACTGCAAGCTGCAGATTCCCTCCTAACAGCAAGCTTTAGGATAGTGTACTGAATTGTAACTTAACTGCGGATATTAAGGCGATTTTGGCAAAGAGAATATCTCCGCAGGGAAGCTGCTACCATCAAATATTTGCCCTCATTAGACTCCCCTCTGGAAGCGCTTTCACTGCAAGCTGCAGATTCCCTCCTAACAGCAAGCTTTAGGATAGGGTACTGAATTGTAACTTAACTGCGTCTAATAGGGCGATTTTGGCAAAGAGATTATCTCCCGCAGGGAAGCTGCTACCATCAAATGTTTGCCCTCATTAGACTCCCCTCTGGAAGCGCTTTCACTGCAAGCTGCAGATTCCCTCCTAACAGCAAGCTTTAGGATAGGGTACTGAATTGTAACTTACTTTCGCCTAATAAGGCGATTTTGGCAAAGAGAGTATCTCCCGCAGGGAAGCTGCTACCATCAAATGTTTGCCCTCATTAGACTCCCCTCTGGAAGCGCTTTCACTGCAAGCTGCAGATTCCCTCCTAACAGCAAGCTTTAGGATAGGGTACTGAATTGTAACTTAACTGCGGCTAATAATGCGATTTTGGCAAAGAGAGTATCTCCTGCAGGGAAGCTGCTACCATCAAATGTTTGCCCTCATTAGACTCCCGTCTGGAAGCGCTTTCACTGCAAGCTGCAGATTCCCTCCTAACAGCAAGCTGTAGGATAGGGTACTGAATTGTATATTAACTGCGTCTAATAAGGCGATTTTGTCAAAGAGAATATCTCCCGCAGGGAAGCTGCTACCATCAAATGTTTGCCCTCATTAGACTCCCCTCTGGAAGCGCTTTCACTGCAAGCTGCAGATTCCCTCCTAACAGCAAGCTTTAGGATAGGGTACTGAATTGTAACTTACTTTCGCCTAATAATGCGATTTTGGCAAAGAGAGTATCTCCCGCAGGGAAGCTGCTACCATCAAATGTTTGCCCTCATTAGACTCCCCTCTGGAAGCGCTTTCACTGCAAGCTGCAGATTCCCTCCTAACAGCAAGCTTTAGGATAGGGTCCTGAATTGTAACTTACTTTCGCCTAATAATGCGATTTTAGCAAAGAGAGTATCTCCCGCAGGGAAGCTGCTACCATCAAATGTTTGCCCTCATTAGACTCCCCTCTGGAAGCGCTTTCACTGCAAGCTGCAGATTCCCTCCTAACAGCAAGCTTTAGGATAGGGTACTGAATTGTAACTTAACTGAGGCTAATAATGCGATTTTGGCAAAGAGAGTATCTCCCGCAGGGAAGCTGCTACCATCAAATCTTTGCCCTCGTTAGACTCCCCTCTGGAAGCGCTTTCACTGCAAGCTGCAGATTCCCTCTAACAGCAACCTTTAGGATAGGATACTGAATTGTAACTTACTTTCGCCTAATAATGCGATTTTGCAAAGAGAGTATCTCCCGCAGGGAAGCTGCTACCATCAAATGTTTGCCCTCATTAGACTCCCCTCTGGAAGCGCTTTCACTGCAAGCTGCAGATTCCCTCCTAACAGCAAGCTTTAGGATAGGGTACTGAATTGTAACTTAACTGCGGCTAATAAGGCGAAATTGCAAAAGAGAGTATCTCCCTCAGGGAAGCTGCTACCATCAAATGTTTGCCCTCGTTAGACTCCCCTCTGGAAGCGCTTTCACTGCAAGCTGCAGATTCCCTCCTAACAGCAAGCTTTAGGATAGGGTACTGAATTGTAACTTACTTTCGCCTAATAATGCGATTTTTGCAAAGAGACTATCTCCCGCAGGGAAGCTGCTACCATCAAATGTTTGCGCTCATTAGACTCCCCTCTGGAAGCGCTTTCACTGCAAGCTGCAGATTCCCTCCTAACAGCAAGCTTTAGGATAGTGTACTGAATTGTAACTTAACTACGGCTAATAATGCGATTTTGGCAAAGAGAGTATCTCCCGCAGGGAAGCTGCTACCATCAAATGTTTGCCCTCATTAGACTCCCCTCTGGAAGCGCTTTCACTGCAAGCTGCAGATTCCCTCCTAAGAGCAAGCTTTAGGATAGGGTACTGAATTGTAACTTACTTTCGCCTAATACTGCGATTTTGGCAAAGAGAGTATCTCCCGCAGGGAAGCTGCTACCATCAAATGTTTGCCCTCATTAGACTCCCCTCCGGAAGCGCTTTCACTGCAAGCTGCAGATTCCCTCCTAACAGCAAGCTTTGGGATAGGGTACTGAATTGTAACTTACTTTCGCCTAATAATTCGATTATGGCAAAGAGAATATCTCCCGCAGGGAAGCTTCTACCATCAAATCTTTGCCCTCATTAGACTCCCCTCTGGAAGCGCTTTCACTGCAAGCTGCAGATTCCCTCCTAACAGCAAGCTTTAGGATAGGGTACTGAATTGTAACTTAACTACGGCTAATAATGCGATTTTGGCAAAGAGAGTATCTCCCGCAGGGAAGCTGCTACCATCAAATGTTTGCCCTCATTAGACTCCCCTCTGGAAGCGCTTTCACTGCAAGCTGCAGATTCCCTCCTAACAGCAAGCTTTAGGATAGGGTCCTGAATTGTAACTTACTTTCGCCTAATAAAGCGATTTTGCAAAGAGAGTATCTCCCGCAGGGAAGCTGCTACCATCAAATGTTTGCCCTCATTAGACTCCCCTCTGGAAGCGCTTTCACTGCAAGCTGCAGATTCCCTCCTAACAGCAAGCTTTAGGATAGGGTACTGAATTGTAACTTAACTGCGGATAATAAGGCGAAATTGCAAAAGAGAGTATCTCCTGCAGGGAAGCTGCTACCATCAAATGTTTGCCCTCATTAGACTCCCCTCTGGAAGCGCTTTCACTGCAAGCTGCAGATTCCCTCCTAACAGCAAGCTGTAGGATAGGGTACTGAATTGTATATTAACTGCGTCTAATAAGGCGATTTTGTCAAAGAGAATATCTCCCGCAGGGAAGCTGCTACCATCAAATGTTTGCCCTCATTAGACTCCCCTCTGGAAGCGCTTTCACTGCAAGCTGCAGATTCCCTCCTAACAGCAAGCTTTAGGATAGGGTACTGAATTGTAACTTACTTTCGCCTAATAATGCGATTTTGGCAAAGAGAGTATCTCCCGCAGGGAAGCTGCTACCATCAAACGTTTGCCCTCGTTAGACTCCCCTCCGGAAGCGCTTTCACTGCAAGCTGCAGATTCCCTCCTAACAGCAAGCTTTAGGATAGGGTACTGAATTGTAACTTACTTTCGCCTAATAATGCGATTTTGCAAAGAGAGTATCTCCCGCAGGGAAGCTGCTACCATCAAATGTTTGCCCTCATTAGACTCCCCTCTGGAAGTGCTTTCACTGCAAGCTGCAGATTCCCTCCTAACAGCAAGCTTTAGGATAGGGTACTGAATTGTAACTTAACTACGGCTAATAATGCGATTTTGGCAAAGAGACTATCTCCCGCAGGGAAGCTGCTACCATCAAATGTTTGCCCTCATTAGACTCCCCTCTGGAAGCGCTTTCACTGCAAGCTGCAGATTCCCTCCTAACAGCAAGCTTTAGGATAGGGTACTGAATTGTATCTTACTTTCGCCTAATAATGCGATTTTGGCAAAGAGACTATCACCCGCAGGGAAGCTGCTACCATCAAATGTTTGCCCTCATTAGACTCCCCTCTGGAAGCGCTTTCACTGCAAGCTGCAGATTCCCTCCTAACAGCAAGCTTTAGGATAGGGTACTGAATTGTAACTTAACTGCGGCTAATAATGCGATTTTGGCAAAGAGAGTATCTCCTGCAGGGAAGCTGCTACCATCAAATGTTTGCCCTCATTAGACTCCCCTCTGGAAGCGCTTTCACTGGAAGCTACAGATTCCCTCCTAACAGCAAGCTTTAGGATAGGGTACTGAATTGTAACTTACTTTCGCCTAATAATGCGATTTTGGCAAAGAGAGTATCTCCCGCAGGGAAGCTGCTACCATCAAATGTTTGCCCTCATTAGACTCCCCTCTGGAAGCCCTTTCACTGCAAGCTGCAGATTCCCTCCTAACAGCAAGCTTTAGGATAGGGTCCTGAATTGTAACTTAACTGCGGCTAATAAGGCGAAATTGGAAAAGAGAGTATCTCCCGCAGGGAAGCTGCTACCATCAAATGTTTGCCCTCGTTAGACTCCCCTCTGGAAGCCCTTTCACTGCAAGCTGCAGATTCCCTCCTAACAGCAAGCTTTAGGATAGGGTACTGAATTGTATCTTACTTTCGCCTAATAATGCAATTTTGGCAAAGAGAGTATCTCCCGCAGGGAAGCTGCTACCATCAAATGTTTGCCCTCATTAGACTCCCCTCTGGAAGCGCTTTCACTGCAAGCTGCAGATTCCCTCCTAACAGCAAGCTTTAGGATAGGGCACTGAATTGTAACTTAACTGCGGCTAATAATGCGATTCTGGCAAAGAGACTATCTCCCACAGGGAAGCTGCTACCATCAAATATTTACCCTCGTTAGACTCCCCTCTGGAAGCGCTTTCACTGCAAGCTGCAGATTCCCTCCTAACAGCAAGCTTTAGGATAGGGTACTGAATTGTAACTTAACTGCGGATAATAAGGCGAAATTGGAAAAGAGAGTATCTACCGCAGGGAATCTGCTACCATCAAATGTTTGCCCTCGTTATACTCCCGTCTGTAAGCGCTTTCACTGCAAGCTGCAGATTCCCTCCTAACAGCAAGCTTTAGGATAGGGTACTGAATTGTATCTTACTTTTGCCTAATAATGCGATTTTGGAAAACAGAGTATCTCCCGCAGGGAAGCTGCTACCATCAAATGTTTGCCCTCATTAGACTCCCCTCTGGAAGCGCTTTCACTGCAAGCTGCAGATTCCCTCCTAACAGCAAGCTTTAGGATAGGGTACTGAATTGTAACTTAACTGCGGCTAATAAGGCGATTTTGGAAAAGAGACTATCTCCCGCAGGGAAGCTGCTACCATCAAATGTTTGCCCTCATTAGACTCCCCTCTGGAAGCGCTTTCACTGCAAGCTGCAGATTCCCTCCTAACAGCAAGCTTTAGGATAGGGTACTGAATTGTAACTTAACTGCGGCTAATAATGCGATTTTGGCAAAGAGAGTATCTCCCGCAGGGAAGCTGCTACCATCAAATGTTTGCCCTCATTAGACTCCCCTCTGGAAGCGCTTTCACTGCAAGCTGCAGATTCCCTCCTAACAGTAAGCTTTAGCACAGGGTACTGAATTGTAACTTACTTTCGCCTAATAATGCGATTATGGAAAAGAGACTATCTCCTGCAGGGAAGCTGCTACCATCAAATGTTTGCCCTCGTTAGACTCCTCTCTGGAAGCGCTTTCACTGCAAGCTGCAGATTCCCTCCTAACAGCAAGCTTTAGCATAGGGAACTGAATTGTAATTTACCTTCGCCTAATAATGCGATTTTGGCAAAGAGAATATCTCCCGCAGGGAAGCTGCTACCATCAAATCTTTGCCCTCATTAGACTCCCCTCTGGAAGCGCTTTCACTGCAAGCTGCAGATTCCCTCCTAACAGCAAGCTTTAGCATAGGGAACTGAATTGTAATTTACCTTCGCCTAATAATGCGATTTTGGCAAAGAGAATATCTCCCGCAGGGAAGCTGCTACCATCAAATCTTTGCCCTCATTAAACTCCCCTCTGGAAGCGCTTTCACTGCAAGCTGCAGATTCCCTCCTAACAGCAAGCTTTAGGATAGGGTACTGAATTGTAACTTACTTTCGCCTAATAATGCGATTTTGGCAAAGAGAGTATCTCCCGCAGGGAAGCTGCTACCATCAAATGTTTGCCCTCATTAGACTCCCCTCTGGAAGCGCTTTCACTGCAAGCTGCAGATTCCCTCCTAACAGCAAGCTTTAGGATAGGGTACTGAATTGTAACTTAACTGCGGCTAATAAGGCGAAATTGGAAAAGAGAGTATCTCCCGCAGGGAAGCTGCTACCATCAAATGTTTGCCCTCGTTAGACTCCCCTCTGGAAGCGCTTTCACTGCAAGCTGCAGATTCCCTCCTAACAGCAAGCTTTAGGATTGGGTACTGAATTGTATCTTACTTTCGCCTAATAATGCGATTTTGGCAAAGAGAGTATCTCCCGCAGGGAAGCTGCTACCATCAAATGTTTGCCCTCATTAGACTCCCCTCTGGAAGCGCTTTCACTGCAAGCTGCAGATTCCCTCCTAACAGCAAGCTTTAGGATAGGGTACTGAATTGTATCTTACTTTCGCATAATAATGCGATTTTGGCAAAGAGAGTATCTCCCGCAGGGAAGCTGCTACCATCAAATATTTGCCCTCATTAGACTCTCCTCTGGAAGCGCTTTCACTGCAAGCTGCAGATTCCCTCCTAACAGCAAGCTTTAGGATAGGGTACTGAATTGTAACTTACTTTCGCCTAATAATGCGATTTTGGCAAAGAGACTATGTCCCGCAGGGAAGCTGCTACCATCAAATGTTTGCCCTCATTAGACTCCCCTCTGGAAGCGCTTTCACTGCAAGCTTCAGATTCCCTCCTAACAGCAAGATTTAGGATAGGGTACTGAATTGTAACTTACTTTCGCCTAATAATGCGATTTTGGCAAAGAGACTATCTCCCCCAGGGAAGCTGCTACCATCAAATCTTTGCCCTCATTAGACTCCCCTCTGGAAGCGCTTTGACTGCAAGCTGCAGATTCCCTCCTAACAGCAAGCTTTAGGATAGGGTACTGAATTGTAACTTCTTTCGCCTAATAAGGCAATTTTGGCAAAGCGAGTATCTCCCGCAGGAAAGCTGCTACCATCAAATCTTTGCCCTCATTAGACTCCCCTCTGGAAGCGCTTTCACTGCAAGCTGCAGATTCCCTCCTAACAGCAAGCTTTAGGATAGGATACTGAATTGTAACTTACTTTCGCCTAATAATGCGATTTTGGCAAAGAGAGTATCTCCCGCAGGGAAGCTGCTACCATCAAATGTTTGCCCTCATTAGACTCCCCTCTGGAAGCGCTTTCACTGCAAGCTGCAGATTCCCTCCTAACAGCAAGCTTTAGGATAGGGTACTGAATTGTAACTTACTTTCGCCTAATAATGCGATTTTGGCAAAGAGACTATCTCCCGCAGGGAAGCTGCTACCATCAAATGTTTTCCCTCATTAGACTCCCCTCTGGAAGCGCTTTCACTGCAAGCTTCATATTCCCTCCTAACAGCAAGCTTTAGGATAGGGTACTGAATTGTAACTTACTTTCGCCTAATAATGCGATTTTGCAAAGAGAGTATCTCCCGCAGGGAAGCTGCTACCATCAAATGTTTGCCCTCATTAGACTCCCCTCTGGAAGCGCTTTCACTGCAAGCTGTAGATTCCCTCCTAACAGCAAGCTTTAGGATAGGGTACTGAATTGTAACTTAACTACGGCTAATAATGCGATTTTGGCAAAGAGAGTATCTCCCGCAGGGAAGCTGCTACCATCAAATGTTTGCCCTCATTAGACTCCCCTCTGGAAGCGCTTTCACTGCAAGCTGCAGATTCCCTCCTAACAGCAAGCTTTAGGATAGGGTACTGAATTGTAACTTAACTGCGGCTAATAAGGCGAAATTGGAAAAGAGAGTATCTCCCGCAGGGAAGCTGCTACCATCAAATGTTTGCCCTCGTTAGACTCCCCTCTGGAAGCGCTTTCACTGCAAGCTGCAGATTCCCTCCTAACAGCAAGCTTTAGGATAGGGTACTGAATTGTATCTTACTTTCGCCTAATAATGCGATTTTGGCAAAGAGAGTATCTCCCGCAGGGAAGCTGCTACCATCAAATGTTTGCCCTCATTAGACTCCCCTCTGGAAGCGCTTTCACTGCAAGCTGCAGATTCCCTCCTAACAGCAAGCTTTAGGATAGGGTACTGAATTGTATCTTACTTTCGCATAATAATGCGATTTTGGCAAAGAGAGTATCTCCCGCAGGGAAGCTGCTACCATCAAATATTTGCCCTCATTAGACTCTCCTCTGGAAGCGCTTTCACTGCAAGCTGCAGATTCCCTCCTAACAGCAAGCTTTAGGATAGGGTACTGAATTGTAACTTACTTTCGCCTAATAATGCGATTTTGGCAAAGAGACTATGTCCCGCAGGGAAGCTGCTACCATCAAATGTTTGCCCTCATTAGACTCCCCTCTGGAAGCGCTTTCACTGCAAGCTTCAGATTCCCTCCTAACAGCAAGATTTAGGATAGGGTACTGAATTGTAACTTACTTTCGCCTAATAATGCGATTTTGGCAAAGAGACTATCTCCCCCAGGGAAGCTGCTACCATCAAATCTTTGCCCTCATTAGACTCCCCTCTGGAAGCGCTTTGACTGCAAGCTGCAGATTCCCTCCTAACAGCAAGCTTTAGGATAGGGTACTGAATTGTAACTTCTTTCGCCTAATAAGGCAATTTTGGCAAAGCGAGTATCTCCCGCAGGAAAGCTGCTACCATCAAATCTTTGCCCTCATTAGACTCCCCTCTGGAAGCGCTTTCACTGCAAGCTGCAGATTCCCTCCTAACAGCAAGCTTTAGGATAGGATACTGAATTGTAACTTACTTTCGCCTAATAATGCGATTTTGGCAAAGAGAGTATCTCCCGCAGGGAAGCTGCTACCATCAAATGTTTGCCCTCATTAGACTCCCCTCTGGAAGCGCTTTCACTGCAAGCTGCAGATTCCCTCCTAACAGCAAGCTTTAGGATAGGGTACTGAATTGTAACTTACTTTCGCCTAATAATGCGATTTTGGCAAAGAGACTATCTCCCGCAGGGAAGCTGCTACCATCAAATGTTTTCCCTCATTAGACTCCCCTCTGGAAGCGCTTTCACTGCAAGCTTCATATTCCCTCCTAACAGCAAGCTTTAGGATAGGGTACTGAATTGTAACTTACTTTCGCCTAATAATGCGATTTTGCAAAGAGAGTATCTCCCGCAGGGAAGCTGCTACCATCAAATGTTTGCCCTCATTAGACTCCCCTCTGGAAGCGCTTTCACTGCAAGCTGTAGATTCCCTCCTAACAGCAAGCTTTAGGATAGGGTACTGAATTGTAACTTAACTACGGCTAATAATGCGATTTTGGCAAAGAGACTATCTCCCGCAGGGAAGCTGCTACCATCAAATGTTTGCCCTCATTAGACTCCCCTCTGGAAGCGCTTTCACTGCAAGCTGCAGATTCCCTCCTAACAGCAAGCTTTAGGATAGGGTACTGAATTGTATCTTACTTTCGCCTAATAATGCGATTTTGGCAAAGAGAGTATCACCCGCAGGGAAGCTGCTACCATCAAATGTTTGCCCTCATTAGACTCCCCTCTGGAAGCGCTTTCACTGCAAGCTGCAGATTCCCTCCTAACAGCAAGCTTTAGGATAGGGTACTGAATTGTAACTTAACTGCGGCTAATAATGCGATTTTGGCAAAGAGAGTATCTCCTGCAGGGAAGCTGCTACCATCAAATGTTTGCCCTCATTAGACTCCCCTCTGGAAGCGCTTTCACTGGAAGCTGCAGATTCCCTCCTAACAGCAAGCTTTAGGATAGGGTACTGAATTGTAACTTACTTTCGCCTAATAATGCGATTTTGGCAAAGAGAGTATCTCCCGCAGGGAAGCTGCTACCATCAAATGTTTGCCCTCATTAGACTCCCCTCTGGAAGCCCTTTCACTGCAAGCTGCAGATTCCCTCCTAACAGCAAGCTTTAGGATAGGGTCCTGAATTGTAACTTAACTGCGGCTAATAAGGCGAAATTGGAAAAGAGAGTATCTCCCGCAGGGAAGCTGCTACCATCAAATGTTTGCCCTCGTTAGACTCCCCTCTGGAAGCCCTTTCACTGCAAGCTGCAGATTCCCTCCTAACAGCAAGCTTTAGGATAGGGTACTGAATTGTATCTTACTTTCGCCTAATAATGCAATTTTGGCAAAGAGAGTATCTCCCGCAGGGAAGCTGCTACCATCAAATGTTTGCCCTCATTAGACTCCCCTCTGGAAGCGCTTTCACTGCAAGCTGCAGATTCCCTCCTAACAGCAAGCTTTAGGATAGGGCACTGAATTGTAACTTAACTGCGGCTAATAATGCGATTCTGGCAAAGAGACTATCTCCCACAGGGAAGCTGCTACCATCAAATATTTACCCTCGTTAGACTCCCCTCTGGAAGCGCTTTCACTGCAAGCTGCAGATTCCCTCCTAACAGCAAGCTTTAGGATAGGGTACTGAATTGTAACTTAACTGCGGATAATAAGGCGAAATTGGAAAAGAGAGTATCTACCGCAGGGAATCTGCTACCATCAAATGTTTGCCCTCGTTATACTCCCGTCTGTAAGCGCTTTCACTGCAAGCTGCAGATTCCCTCCTAACAGCAAGCTTTAGGATAGGGTACTGAATTGTATCTTACTTTTGCCTAATAATGCGATTTTGGAAAACAGAGTATCTCCCGCAGGGAAGCTGCTACCATCAAATGTTTGCCCTCATTAGACTCCCCTCTGGAAGCGCTTTCACTGCAAGCTGCAGATTCCCTCCTAACAGCAAGCTTTAGGATAGGGTACTGAATTGTAACTTAACTGCGGCTAATAAGGCGATTTTGGCAAAGAGACTATCTCCCGCAGGGAAGCTGCTACCATCAAATGTTTGCCCTCATTAGACTCCCCTCTGGAAGCGCTTTCACTGCAAGCTGCAGATTCCCTCCTAACCGAAATCTTTAGGATAGGGTACTGAATTGTAACTTACTTTCGCCTAAAACTGCGATTTTGGCAAAGAGACTGTCTCTCGCAGGGAAGCTGCTACCATCAAATGTTTGCCCTCATTAGACTCCCCTCTGGAAGCCCTTTCACTGCAAGCTGCAGATTCCCTCCTAACAGCAAGCTTTAGGATAGGGTACTGAATTGTAACTTAACTGCGGCTAATAAGGCGAAATTGGAAAAGAGAGTATCTCCCGCAGGGAAGCTGCTACCATCAAATGTTTGCCCTCGTTAGACTCCCCTCTGGAAGCGCTTTCACTGCAAGCTGCAGATTCCCTCCTAACAGCAAGCTTTAGGATAGGGTACTGAATTGTAACTTAACTGCGGCTAATAAGGCGATTTTGGCAAAGAGAATATCTCCCGCAGGGAAGCTCCTACCATTAAATGTTTGCCCTCATTAGACTCCCCACTGGAAGCGCTTTCACTGCAAGCTGCAGATTCCCTCCTAACAGCAAGATTTAGCGTAGGGTACTGAATTGTAATTTACTTTCACCTAATAATGCGATTTTGGCAAAGAGAATATCTCCCGCAGGGAAGCTGCTACCATCAAATATTTGCCCTCATTAGACTCCCCTCTGGAAGCGCTTTCACTGCAAGCTGCAGATTCCCTCCTAACAGCAAGCTTTAGGATAGGGTACTGAATTGTAACTTACTTTCGCCTAATAATGCGATTTTGGCAAAGAGACTATCTCCCGCAGGGAAGCTGCTACCATCAAATGTTTGCCCTCATTAGACTCCCCTCCGGAAGCGCTTTCACTGCAAGCTGCAGATTCCCTCCTAACAGCAAGCTTTAGGATAGGGTACTGAATTGTAACTTACTTTCGCCTAATAATGCGATTTTGGCAAAGAGACTATCTCCCGCAGGGAAGCTGCTACCATCAAATGTTTGCCCTCATTAGACTCCCCTCTGGAAGCCCTTTCACTGCAAGCTGCAGATTCCCTCCTAACAGCAAGCTTTAGGATAGGGTACTGAATTGTAACTTAACTGCGGCTAATAAGGCGAAATTGGAAAAGAGAGTATCTCCCGCAGGGAAGATGCTACCATCAAATGTTTGCCCTCATTAGACTCCCCTCTGGAAGCCCTTTCACTGCAAGCTGCAGATTCCCTCCTAACAGCAAGCTTTAGGATATGGTACTGAATTCTAACTTAACTGGGGCTAATAAGGCGAAATTGGAAAAGAGAGTATCTCCCGCAGGGAAGATGCTACCATCAAATGCTTGCCCTCGTTAGACTCCCCTCTGGAAGTGCTTTCACTGCAAGCTGCAGATTCCCTCCTAACAGCAAGCTTTAGGATAGGGTACTGAATTGTATCTTAACTGCGGCTAATAAGGCGATTTTGGCAAAGAGACTATCTCCCGCAGGGAAGCTGCTACCATCAAATGTTTGCCCTCATTAGACTCCCCTCTGGAAGCGCTTTCACTGCAAGCTGCAGATTCCCTCCTAAGAGCAAGCTTTAGGATAGGGTACTGAATTGTAACTTACTTTCGCCTAATAATGCGATTTTGGCAAAGAGAGTATCTCCCGCAGGGAAGCTGCTACCATCAAATGTTTGCCCTCATTAGACTCCCCTCTGGAAGCGCTTTCACTGCAAGCTGCAGATTCCCTCCTAACAGCAAGCTTTAGGATAGGGTACTGAATTGTAACTTAACTGCGGCTAATAATGCGATTTTGGCAAAGAGACTATCTCCCGCAGGGAAGCTGCTACCATCAAATGTTTGCCCTCATTAGACTCCCCTCTGGAAGCGCTTTCACTGCAAGCTGCAGATTCCCTCCTAACAGTAAGCTTTAGCACAGGGTACTGAATTGTAACTTACTTTCGCCTAATAATGCGATTATGGAAAAGAGACTATCTCCTGCAGGGAAGCTGCTACCATCAAATGTTTGCCCTCGTTAGACTCCTCTCTGGAAGCGCTTTCACTGCAAGCTGCAGATTCCCTCCTAACAGCAAGCTTTAGCATAGGGAACTGAATTGTAATTTACCTTCGCCTAATAATGCGATTTTGGCAAAGAGAATATCTCCCGCAGGGAAGCTGCTACCATCAAATCTTTGCCCTCATTAGACTCCCCTCTGGAAGCGCTTTCACTGCAAGCTGCAGATTCCCTCCTAACAGCAAGCTTTAGCATAGGGAACTGAATTGTAATTTACCTTCGCCTAATAATGCGATTTTGGCAAAGAGAATATCTCCCGCAGGGAAGCTGCTACCATCAAATCTTTGCCCTCATTAAACTCCCCTCTGGAAGCGCTTTCACTGCAAGCTGCAGATTCCCTCCTAACAGCAAGCTTTAGGATAGGGTACTGAATTGTAACTTACTTTCGCCTAATAATGCGATTTTGGCAAAGAGAGTATCTCCCGCAGGGAAGCTGCTACCATCAAATGTTTGCCCTCATTAGACTCCCCTCTGGAAGCGCTTTCACTGCAAGCTGCAGATTCCCTCCTAACAGCAAGCTTTAGGATAGCGTACTGAATTGTAACTTAACTGCGGCTAATAAGGCGAAATTGGAAAAGAGAGTATCTCCCGCAGAGAAGCTGCTACCATCAAATGTTTGCCCTCATTAGACTCCCCTCTGGAAGCGCTTTCACTGCAAGCTTCAGATTCCCTCCTAACAGCAAGATTTAGGATAGGGTACTGAATTGTAACTTACTTTCGCCTAATAATGCGATTTTGGCAAAGAGACTATCTCCCCCAGGGAAGCTGCTACCATCAAATCTTTGCCCTCATTAGACTCCCCTCTGGAAGCGCTTTGACTGCAAGCTGCAGATTCCCTCCTAACAGCAAGCTTTAGGATAGGGTACTGAATTGTAACTTCTTTCGCCTAATAAGGCAATTTTGGCAAAGCGAGTATCTCCCGCAGGGAAGCTGCTACCATCAAATCTTTGCCCTCATTAGACTCCCCTCTGGAAGCGCTTTCACTGCAAGCTGCAGATTCCCTCCTAACAGCAAGCTTTAGGATAGGATACTGAATTGTAACTTACTTTCGCCTAATAATGCGATTTTGGCAAAGAGAGTATCTCCCGCAGGGAAGCTGCTACCATCAAATGTTTGCCCTCATTAGACTCCCCTCTGGAAGCGCTTTCACTGCAAGCTGCAGATTCCCTCCTAACAGCAAGCTTTAGGATAGGGTACTGAATTGTAACTTACTTTCGCCTAATAATGCGATTTTGGCAAAGAGACTATCTCCCGCAGGGAAGCTGCTACCATCAAATGTTTTCCCTCATTAGACTCCCCTCTGGAAGCGCTTTCACTGCAAGCTTCATATTCCCTCCTAACAGCAAGCTTTAGGATAGGGTACTGAATTGTAACTTACTTTCGCCTAATAATGCGATTTTGGCAAAGAGACTATCTCCCGCAGGGAAGCTGCTACCATCAAATGTTTGCCCTCATTAGACTCCCCTCTGGAAGCGCTTTCACTGCAAGCTGCAGATTCCCTCCTAACAGCAAGCTTTAGGATAGGGTACTGAATTGTAACTTACTTTCGCCTAATAATGCGATTTTGGCAAAGAGACTATCTCCCGCAGGGAAGCTGTTACCATCAAATATTTGCCCTCATTAGACTCCCCTCTGGAAGCGCATTCACGGCAAGCTGCAGATTCCCTCCTAACAGCAAGCTTTAGGATAGGGTACTGAATTGTAACTTACTTTCGCCTAATAATGCGATTTTGGCAAAGAGACTATCTCCCGCAGGGAAGCTGCTACCATCAAATGTTTTCCCTCATTAGACTCCCCTCTGGAAGCGCTTTCACTGCAAGCTTTATATTCCCTCCTAACAGCAAGCTTTAGGATAG
The DNA here is from genome assembly GCF_032191515.1 of Phaenicophaeus curvirostris. Classification (NCBI taxonomy): domain Eukaryota; kingdom Metazoa; phylum Chordata; class Aves; order Cuculiformes; family Cuculidae; genus Phaenicophaeus; species Phaenicophaeus curvirostris. The sequence goes on from NW_027206753.1 coordinate 236,187, forward strand.
GGTACTGAATTGTAACTTACTTTCGCCTAATAATGCGATTTTGGCAAAGAGACTATCTCCCGCAGGGAAGCTGCTACCATCAAATCTTTGCCCTCATTAGACTCCCCTCTGGAAGCGCTTTCACTGCAAGCTGCAGATTCCCTCCTAACAGCAAGCTTTAGGATAGGGTACTGAATTGTAACTTACTTTCGCCTAATAATGCGATTTTGGCAAAGAGACTATCTCCCGCAGGGAAGCTGTTACCATCAAATATTTGCCCTCATTAGACTCCCCTCTGGAAGCGCTTTCACTGCAAGCTGCAGATTCCCTCCTAACAGCAAGCTTTAGGATAGGGTACTGAATTGTATCTTACTTTCGCCTAATAATGCGATTTTGGCAAAGAGACTATCTCCCGCAGGGAAGCTGCTACCATCAAATGTTTGCCCTCATTAGACTCCCCTCTGGAAGCGCTTTCACTGCAAGCTGCAGATTCCCTCCTAACAGCAAGCTTTAGGATAGGGTACTGAATTGTAACTTACTTTCGCCTAATAATGCGATTTTGGCAAAGAGACTATCTCCCGCAGGGAAGCTGCTACCATCAAATCTTTGCCCTCGTTAGACTCCCCTCTGGAAGCGCTTTCACTGCAAGCTGCAGATTCCCTCCTAACAGCAAGCTTTAGGATAGGATACTGAATTGTAACTTACTTTCGCCTAATAATGCGATTTTGGCAAAGAGACTATCTCCCGCAGGGAAGCTGTTACCATCAAATCTTTGCCCTCATTAGACTCCCCTCTGGAAGCGCATTCACTGCAAGCTGCAGATTCCCTCCTAACAGCAAGCTTTAGGATAGGGTACTGAATTGTATCTTAACTGCGGCTAATAAGGCGATTATGGCAAAGAGAGTATCTCCCGCAGGGAAGCTGCTACCATCAAATGTTTGCCCTCATTAGACTCCCCTCTGGAAGCGCTTTCACTGCAAGCTGCAGATTCCCTCCTAACAGCAAGCTTTAGGATAGGGTACTGAATTGTAACTTACTTTCGCCTAATAATGCGATTTTGGCAAAGAGAGTATCTCCCGCAGGGAAGCTGCTACCATCAAATCTTTGCCCTCATTAGACTCCCCTCTGGAAGCACTTTCACTGCAAGCTGCAGATTCCCTCCTAACAGCAAGCTTTAGGATAGGGTACTGAATTGTATCTTACTTTTGCATAATAATGCGATTTTGGCAAAGAGAGTATCTCCCGCAGGGAAGCTGCTACCATCAAATGTTTGCCCTCATTAGACTCCCCTCTGGAAGCGCTTTCACTGCAAGCTGCAGATTCCCTCCTAACAGCAAGCTTTAGGATAGGGTACTGAATTGTATCTTAACTGCGGCTAATAAGGCGATTTTGGCAAAGAGAATATCTCCCGCAGGAAAGCTGTTACCATCAAATGTTTGCCCTCATTAGACTCCCCTCTGGAAGCGCTTTCACTGCAATCTTCAGATTCCATCCTAACAGCAAGCTTTAGGATAGGGTACTGAATTGTAACTTACTTTCTCCTAATAATGCGATTTTGGCAAAGAGAGTATCTCCCGCAGGGAAGCTGCTACCATCAAATGTTTGCCCTCATTAGACTCCCCTCTGGAAGCGCTTTCACTGCAAGCTGCAGATTCCCTCCTAACAGCAAGCTTTAGGATAGGGTACTGAATTGTAACTTACTTTCGCCTAATAATGCGATTTTGGCAAAGAGAGTATCTCCCGCAGGGAAGCTGCTACCATCAAATGTTTGCCCTCATTAGACTCCCCTCTGGAAGTGCTTTCACTGCAAGCTGCAGATTCCCTCCTAACAGCAAGCTTTAGGATAGGGTACTGAATTGTAACTTAACTGCGGCTAATAAGGCGATTTTGGCAAAGAGAATATCTCCCGCAGGGACGGTGCTACCATCAAATGTTTGCCGTCGTTAGACTCCCCTCTGGAAGCGCTTTCACTGCAAGCTTCAGATTCCCTCCTAACAGCAAGCTTTAGGATAGGGTACTGAATTGTAACTTACTTTCGCCTAATAATGCGATTTTGGCAAAGAGAGTATCTCCCGCAGGGAAGCTGCTAACATCAAATGTTTGCTCTCATTAGACTCCCCTCTGGAAGCGCTTTCACTGCAAGCTGCGGATTCCCTCCTAACAGCAAGCTTTAGGATAGGGTACTGAATTGTAACTTAACTGCGGCTAATAAGGCGATTTTGGCAAAGAGAATATCTCCCGCAGGGAAGCTGCTACCATCAAATGTTTGCCCTCATTAGACTCCCCTCTGGACGCGCTTTCACTGCAAGCTGCAGATTCCCTCCTAACAGCAAGCTTTAGGATAGTGTACTGAATTGTAACTTAACTGCGGTTAATAATGCGATTTTGGCAAAGAGAATATCTCCCGCAGGGAAGCTGCTACCATCAAATGTTTGCCCTCATTAGACTCCCCTCTGGAAGCGCTTTCACTGCAAGCTGCAGATTTCCTCCTAACAGCAAGCTTTAGGATAGGGTACTGAATTGTAACTTACTTTCGCATAATAATGCGATTTTGGCAAAGGAAGTATTTCCCGCAGAGAAGCTGCTACCATCAAATATTTGCCCTCATTAGACTCCCCTCTGGAAGCGCTTTCACTGCAAGCTGCAGATTCCCTCCTAACAGCAAGCTTTAGGATAGGGTATTGAATTGTAACTTACTTTCGCCTAATAATGCGATTTTGGCAAAGAGAGTATCACCCGCAGGGAAGCTGCTACCATCAAATGTTTGCCCTCATTAGACTCCCCTCTGGAAGCGCTTTCACTGCAAGCTGCAGATTCCCTCCTAACAGCAAGCTTTAGGATAGGGTACTGAATTGTAACTTACTTTCGCCTTATAATGCGATATTGGCAAAGAGAGTATCTCCCGCAGGGAAGCTGCTACCATCAAATGTTTCCCTCATTAGACTCCCCTCTGGAAGCGCTTTCACTGCAAGCTGCAGATTCCCTCCTAACAGCAAGCTTTAGCATAGGGTACTGCATTGTAACTTAACTGCGGATAATAAGGCGATTTTGGCAAAGAGAATATCTCCCGCAGGGAAGCTGCTACCATCAAATGTTTGCCCTCATTAGACTCCCCTCTGGAAGCGCTTTCACTGCAAGCTGCAGATTCCCTCCTAACAGCAATCTTTAATATAGGATACTGAATTGTAACTTACTTTCGCCTAATAATGCGATTTTGGCAAAGAGAGTATCTCCTGCAGGGAAGCTGCTACCATCAAATCTTTGCCCTCATTAGACTCCCCTCTGGAAGCGCTTTCACTGCAAGCTGCAGATTCCCTCCTAACAGCAAGCTTTAGCATAAGGTACTGAATTGTATCTTAACTGCGGCTAATAAGGCGATATTGGCAAAGAGAATATCTCCCGCAGGGAAGCTGCTACCATCAAATGTTTGCTCTCATTAGACTCCCCTCTGGAAGCGCTTTCACTGCAAGCTGCAGATTCCCTCCTAACAGCAAGCTTTAGGATAGGGTACTGAATTGTAACTTAACTGCGGATAATAATGCGATTTTGGCAAAAAGAATATCTCCCGCAGGGAAGCTGCTACCATCAAATGTTTGCCCTCATTAGACTCCCCTCTGGAAGTGCTTTCACTGCAAGCTGCAGATTCCCTCCTAACAGCAAGCTTTAGGATAGGGTACTGAATTGTAACTTACTTTCGCCTAATAATGCGATTTTGGAAAAGAGACTATCTCCCGCAGGGAAGCTGCTACCATCAAATGTTTGCCCTCATTAGACTCCCCTCTGGAAGCGCTTTCACTGCAAGCTGCAGATTCCCTCCTAACAGCAAGCTTTAGGATAGGGTACTGAATTGTAACTTACTTTCGCCTAATAATGCGATTTTGGCAAAGAGAGTATCTCCCGCAGGGAAGCTGCTAACATCAAATGTTTGCCCTCATTAGACTCCCCTCTGGAAGCACTTTCACTGCAAGCTGCAGATTCCCTCCTAACAGCAAGCTTTAGGATAGGGTACTGAATTGTATCTTACTTTCGCATAATAATGCGATTTTGGCAAAGAGAGTATCTCCCGCAGGGAAGCTGCTACCATCAAATGTTTGCCCTCATTAGACTCCCCTCTGGAAGCGCTTTCACTGCAAGCTGCAGATTCCCTCCTAACAGCAAGCTTTAGGATAGGGTACTGAATTGTAACTTAACTGCGGCTAATAAGGCGATTTTGGCAAAGAGAATATCTCCCGCAGGAAAGCTGTTACCATCAAATGTTTGCCCTCATTAGACTCCCCTCTGGAAGCGCATTCACTGCAATCTTCAGATTCCATCCTAACAGCAAGCTTTAGGATAGGGTACTGAATTGTAACTTACTTTCGCCTAATAATGCGATTTTGGCAAAGAGAGTATCTCCCGCAGGGAAGCTGCTACCATCAAATGTTTGCCCTCATTAGACTCCCCTCTGGAAGCGCTTTCACTGCAAGCTGCAGATTCCCTCCTAACAGCAAGATGTAGGATAGAGTACTGAATTGTATATTAACTGCGTCTAATAAGGCGATTTTGTCAAAGAGAATATCTCCCGCAGGGAAGCTGCTACCATCAAATGTTTGCCCTCATTAGACTCCCCTCTGGAAGCGCTTTCACTGCAAGCTGCAGATTCCCTCCTAACAGCAAGCTTTAGGATAGGGTACTGAATTGTAACTTAACTGCGTCTAATAGGGCGATTTTGTCAAAGAGAGTATCTCCCGCAGGGAAGCTGCTACCATCAAATGTTTGCCCTCATTAGACTCCCCTCTGGAAGCGCTTTCACTGCAAGCTGCAGATTCCCTCCTAACAGCAAGCTTTAGGATAGGGTACTGAATTGTAACTTACTTTCGCCTAATAATGCGATTTTGGCAAAGAGAGTATCTCCCGCAGGGAAGCTGCTACCATCAAATGTTTGCCCTCATTAGACTCCCCTCTGGAAGCGCTTTCACTGCAAGCTGCAGATTCCCTCCTAACAGCAAGCTTTAGGATAGGGTACTGAATTGTAACTTAACTGCGGCTAATAAGGCGAAATTGCAAAAGAGAGTATCTCCCGCAGGGAAGCTGCTACCATCAAATGTTTGCCCTCATTAGACTCCCCTCTGGAAGCGCTTTCACTGCAAGCTGCAGATTCCCTCCTAACAGCAAGCTTTAGGATTGGGTACTGAATTGTATCTTACTTTCGCCTAATAATGCGATTTTGGCAAAGAGAGTATCTCCCGCAGGGAAGCTGCTACCATCAAATGTTTGCCCTCATTAGACTCCCCTCTGGAAGCGCTTTCACTGCAAGCTGCAGATTCCCTCCTAACAGCAAGCTTTAGGATAGCATACTGAATTGTAACTTACTTTCGCCTAATAATGCGATTTTGGCAAAGAGACTATCTCCCGCAGGGAAGCTGTTACCATCAAATATTTGCCCTCTTTAGACTCCCCTCTGGAAGCGCATTCACTGCAAGCTGCAGATTCCCTCCTAACAGCAAGCTTTAGGATAGGGTACTGAATTGTAACTTACTTTCGCCTAATAATGCGATTTTGGCAAAGAGAGTATCTCCCGCAGGGAAGCTGCTACCATCAAATGTTTGCCCTCATTAGACTCCCCTCTGGAAGCGCTTTCACTGCAAGCTTCAGATTCCCTCCTAACAGCAAGCTTTAGGATAGGGTACTGAATTGTAACTTACTTTCGCCTAATAATGCGATTTTGGCAAAGAGACTATCTCCAGCAGGGAAGCTGCTACCATCAAATGTTTGCCCTCATTAGACTCCCCTCTGGAAGCGCTTTCACTGCAAGCTGCAGATTCCCTCCTAACAGCAAGCTTTAGGATAGGGTACTGAATTGTAACTTACTTTCGCCTAATAAGGCGATTTTGGCAAAGAGAGTATCTCCCGCAGGGAAGCTGCTACCATCAAATGTTTGCCCTCATCAGACTCCCCTCTGGAAGCGCTTTCACTGCAAGCTGCAGATTCCCTCCTAACAGCAAGCTTTAGGATAGGATACTGAATTGTAACTTACTTTCGCCTAATAATGCGATTTTGGCAAAGAGACTATCTCCCGCAGGGAAGCTGCTACCATCAAATCTTTGCCCTCATTAGACTCCCCTCTGGAAGCGCTTTCACTGCAAGCTGCAGATTCCCTCCTAACAGCAAGCTTTAGGATAGGGTACTGAATTGTATCTTACTTTTGCATAATAATGCGATTTTGGCAAAGAGAGTATCTCCCGCAGGGAAGCTGCTACCATCAAATGTTTGCCCTCATTAGACTCCCCTCTGGAAGCGCTTTCACTGCAAGCTGCAGATTCCCTCCTAACAGCAAGCTTTAGGATAGGGTACTGAATTGTAACTTAACTGCGGCTAATAAGGCGATTTTGGCAAAGAGAATATCTCCCGCAGGAAAGCTGTTACCATCAAATGTTTGCCCTCATTAGACTCCCCTCTGGAAGCGCTTTCACTGCAATCTTCAGATTCCATCCTAACAGCAAGCTTTAGGATAGGGTACTGAATTGTAACTTACTTTCTCCTAATAATGCGATTTTGGCAAAGAGAGTATCTCCCGCAGGGAAGCTGCTAACATCAAATGTTTGCTCTCATTAGACTCCCCTCTGGAAGCGCTTTCACTGCAAGCTGCAGATTCCCTCCTAACAGCAAGCTTTAGGATAGGGTACTGAATTGTAACTTACTTTCGCCTAATAATGCGATTTTGGCAAAGAGAGTATCTCCCGCAGGGAAGCTGCTACCATCAAATGTTTGCCCTCATTAGACTCCCCTCTGGAAGCGCTTTCACTGCAAGCTGCAGATTCCCTCCTAACAGCAAGCTTTAGGATAGGGTACTGAATTGTAACTTAACTGCGGCTTATAAGGCGATTTTGGCAAAGAGAATATCTCCCGCAGGGACGGTGCTACCATCAAATGTTTGCCCTCATTAGACTCCCCTCTGGAAGCGCTTTCACTGCAAGCTGCAGATTCCCTCCTAAGAGCAAGCTTTAGGATAGGGTACTGAATTGTAACTTACTTTCGCCTAATAATGCGATTTTGACAAAGAGAGTATGTCCCGCAGGGAAGCTGCTACCATCAAATGTTTGCCGTCGTTAGACTCCCCTCTGGAAGCGCTTTCACTGCAAGCTTCAGATTCCCTCCTAACAGCAAGCTTTAGGATAGGGTACTGAATTGTAACTTACTTTCGCCTAATAATGCGATTTTGGCAAAGAGAGTATCTCCCGCAGGGAAGCTGCTAACATCAAATGTTTGCTCTCATTAGACTCCCCTCTGGAAGCGCTTTCACTGCAAGCTGCGGATTCCCTCCTAACAGCAAGCTTTAGGATAGGGTACTGAATTGTAACTTAACTGCGGCTAATAAGGCGATTTTGGCAAAGAGAATATCTCCCGCAGGGAAGCTGCTACCATCAAATGTTTGCCCTCATTAGACTCCCCTCTGGAAGCGCTTTCACTGCAAGCTGCAGATTCCCTCCTAACAGCAAGCTTTAGGATAGCGTACTGAATTGTAACTTAACTGCGTCTAATAGGGCGATTTTGGCAAAGAGAGTATCTCCCGCAGGGAAGCTGCTACCATCAAATGTTTGCCCTCATTAGACTCCCCTCTGGAAGCGCTTTCACTGCAAGCTGCAGATTCCCTCCTAACAGCAAGCTTTAGGATAGGGTACTGAATTGTAGTTTACTTTCGCCTAATAATGCGATTTTGGCAAAGAGAATATCTCCCGCAGGGAAGCTGCTACCATCAAATATTTGCCCTCATTAGACTCCCCTCTGGAAGCGCTTTCACTGCAAACTGCAGATTCCCTCCTAACAGCAAGCTTTAGGATAGGGTACTGAATTGTATCTTACTTTCGCATAATAATGCGATTTTGGCAAAGAGAGTATCTCTCGCAGGGAAGCTGCTACCATCAAATGTTTGCCCTCATTAGACTCCCCTCTGGAAGCGCTTTCACTGCAAGCTGCAGATTCCCTCCTAACAGCAAGCTTTAGGATAGTGTACTGAATTGTAACTTAACTGCGGTTAATAATGCGATTTTGGCAAAGAGAATATCTCCCGCAGGGAAGCTGCTACCATCAAATGTTTGCCCTCATTAGACTCCCCTCTGGAAGCGCTTTCACTGCAAGCTGCAGATTCCCTCCTAACAGCAAGCTTTAGGATAGGGTACTGAATTGTAACTTACTTTCGCATAATAATGCGATTTTGGCAAAGAAAGTATCTCCCGCAGAGAAGCTGCTACCATCAAATATTTGCCCTCATTAGACTCCCCTCTGGAAGCGCTTTCACTGCAAGCTGCAGATTCCCTCCTAACAGCAAGCTTTAGGATAGGGTATTGAATTGTAACTTACTTTCGCCTAATAATGCGATTTTGGCAAAGAGACTATCTCCCGCAGGGAAGCTGCTACCATCAAATGTTTGCCCTCATTAGACTCCCCTCTGGAAGCGCTTTCACTGCAAGCTGCAGATTCCCTCCTAACAGCAAGCTTTAGGATAGGGTACTGAATTGTAACTTACTTTCGCCTTATAATGCGATATTGGCAAAGAGAGTATCTCCCGCAGGGAAGCTGCTACCATCAAATGTTTCCCTCATTAGACTCCCCTCTGGAAGCGCTTTCACTGCAAGCTGCAGATTCCCTCCTAACAGCAAGCTTTAGCATAGGGTACTGCATTGTAACTTAACTGCGGATAATAAGGCGATTTTGGCAAAGAGAATATCTCCCGCAGGGAAGCTGCTACCATCAAATGTTTGCCCTCATTAGACTCCCCTCTGGAAGCGCTTTCACTGCAAGCTGCAGATTCCCTCCTAACAGCAATCTTTAATATAGGATACTGAATTGTAACTTACTTTCGCCTAATAATGCGATTTTGGCAAAGAGAGTATCTCCTGCAGGGAAGCTGCTACCATCAAATCTTTGCCCTCATTAGACTCCCCTCTGGAAGCGCTTTCACTGCAAGCTGCAGATTCCCTCCTAACAGCAAGCTTTAGCATTAGGTACTGAATTGTATCTTAACTGCGGCTAATAAGGCGATATTGGCAAAGAGAATATCTCCCGCAGGGAAGCTGCTACCATCAAATGTTTGCTCTCATTAGACTCCCCTCTGGAAGCGCTTTCACTGCAAGCTGCAGATTCCCTCCTAACAGCAAGCTTTAGGATAGGGTACTGAATTGTAACTTAACTGCGGATAATAATGCGATTTTGGCAAAAAGAATATCTCCCGCAGGGAAGCTGCTACCATCAAATGTTTGCCCTCATTAGACTCCCCTCTGGAAGCCCTTTCACTGCAAGCTGCAGATTCCCTCCTAACAGCAAGCTTTAGGATAGGGTACTGAATTGTAACTTACTTTCGCCTAATAATGCGATTTTGGAAAAGAGACTATCTCCCGCAGGGAAGCTGCTACCATCAAATGTTTGCCCTCATTAGACTCCCCTCTGGAAGCGCTTTCACTGCAAGCTGCAGATTCCCTCCTAACAGCAAGCTTTAGGATAGGGTACTGAATTGTAACTTACTTTCGCCTAATAATGCGATTTTGGCAAAGAGAGTATCTCCCGCAGGGAAGCTGCTAACATCAAATGTTTGCCCTCATTAGACTCCCCTCTGGAAGCACTTTCACTGCAAGCTGCAGATTCCCTCCTAACAGCAAGCTTTAGGATAGGGTACTGAATTGTATCTTACTTTCGCATAATAATGCGATTTTGGCAAAGAGAGTATCTCCCGCAGGGAAGCTGCTACCATCAAATGTTTGCCCTCATTAGACTCCCCTCTGGAAGCGCTTTCACTGCAAGCTGCAGATTCCCTCCTAACAGCAAGCTTTAGGATAGGGTACTGAATTGTAACTTAACTGCGGCTAATAAGGCGATTTTGGCAAAGAGAGTATCTCCCGCATGGAAGCTGCTACCATCAAATGTTTGCTCTCATTAGACTCCCCTCTGGAAGCGCTTTCACTGCAAGCTGCAGATTCCCTCCTAACAGCAAGCTTTAGGATAGGGTACTGAATTGTAACTTAACTGCGGCTAATAAGGCGATTTTGTCAAAGAGAATATCTCCCGCAGGGAAGCTGCTACCATCAAATGTTTGCCCTCATTAGACTCCCCTTAGGAAGCGCTTTCACTGCAAGCTGCAGATTCCCTCCTAACAGCAAGCTTTAGGATAGGGTACTGAATTGTAACTTACTTTCGCCTAATAATGCGATTTTGACAAAGAGAGTATCTCCCGCAGGGAAGCTGCTACCATCAAATGTTTGCCGTCGTTAGACTCCCCTCTGGAAGCGCTTTCACTGCAAGCTTCAGATTCCCTCCTAACAGCAAGCTTTAGGATAGGGTACTGAATTGTATCTTACTTTCGCCTAATAATGCGATTTTGGCAAAGAGAGTATCTCCCGCAGGGAAGCTGCTAACATCAAATGTTTGCTCTCATTAGACTCCCCTCTGGAAGCGCTTTCACTGCAAGCTGCAGATTCCCTCCTAACAGCAAGCTTTAGGATAGGGTACTGAATTGTAACTTAACTGCGGCTAATAAGGCGATTTTGGCAAAGAGAATATCTCCCGCAGGGAAGCTGCTACCATCAAATGTTTGCCCTCATTAGACTCCCCTCTGGAAGCGCTTTCACTGCAAGCTGCAGATTCCCTCCTAAAAGCAAGCTTTAGGATAGGGTACTGAATTGTAACTTACTTTCGCCTAATAATGCGATTTTGGCAAAGAGAGTATCTCCCGCAGGGAAGCTGCTACCATCAAATGTTTGCCCTCATTAGACTCCCCTCTGGAAGCGCTTTCACTGCAAGCTGCAGATTCCCTCCTAACAGCAAGCTTTAGGATAGGGTACTGAATTGTAACTTACTTTCGCCTAATAATGTGATTTTGGCAAAGAGAGTATCTCCCGCAGGGAAGCTGCTACCATCAAATGTTTGCCCTCATTAGACTCCCCTCTGGAAGCGCTTTCACTGCAAGCTGCAGATTCCCTCCTAACAGCAAGCTTTAGGATAGGGTACTGAATTGTAACTTAACTGCGGCTAATAAGGCGATTTTGGCAAAGAGAATATCTCCCGCAGGGAAGCTGCTACCATCAAATGTTTCCCTCATTAGACTCCCCTCTGGAAGCGCTTTCACTGCAAGCTGCAGATTCCCTCCTAACAGCAAGCTTTAGGATAGGGTACTGAATTGTATCTTAACTGCGGCTAATAAGGAGATATTGGCAAAGAGAATATCTCCCGCAGGGAAGCTGCTATCATCAAATGTTTGCCCTGGTTAGACTACCCTCTGGAAGCGCTTTCACTGCAAGCTGCAGATTCCCTCCTAACAGCAAGCTTTAGGATAGGGTACTGAATTGTAACTTAACTGCGGCTAATAATGCGATTTTGTCAAAGAGAATATCTCCTGCAGGGAAGCTGCTACCATCAAATGTTTGCCCTCATTAGACTCCCCTCTGGAAGCGCTTTCACTGCAAGCTGCAGATTCCCTCCTAACAGCAAGATGTAGGATAGAGTACTGAATTGTATATTAACTGCGTCTAATAAGGCGATTTTGTCAAAGAGAATATCTCCCGCAGGGAAGCTGCTACCATCAAATGTTTGCCCTCATTAGACTCCCCTCTGGAAGCGCTTTCACTGCAAGCTGCAGATTCCCTCCTAACAGCAAGCTTTAGGATAGGGTACTGAATTGTAACTTAACTGCGTCTAATAGGGCGATTTTGGCAAAGAGAGTATCTCCCGCAGGGAAGCTGCTACCATCAAATGTTTGCCCTCATTAGACTCCCCTCTGGAAGCGCTTTCACTGCAAGCTGCAGATTCCCTCCTAACAGCAAGCTTTAGGATAGGGTACTGAATTGTAACTTACTTTCGCCTAATAATGCGATTTTGGCAAAGAGAGTATCTCCCGCAGGGAAGCTGCTACCATCAAATGTTTGCCCTCATTAGACTCCCCTCTGGAAGCGCTTTCACTGCAAGCTGCAGATTCCCTCCTAACAGCAAGCTTTACGATAGGGTACTGAATTGTAACTTAACTGCGGCTAATAAGGCGAAATTGCAAAAGAGAGTATCTCCCGCAGGGAAGCTGCTACCATCAAATGTTTGCCATCGTTAGACTCCCCTCTGGAAGCGCTTTCACTGCAAGCTGCAGATTCCCTCCTAACAGCAAGCTTTAGGATAGGGTACTGAATTGTAACTTACTTTCGCCTAATAATGCGATTTTGGCAAAGAGACTATCTCCCGCAGGGAAGCTGCTACCATCAAATGTTTTCCCTCATTAGACTCCCCTCTGGAAGCGCTTTCACTGCAAGCTTTATATTCCCTCCTAACAGCAAGCTTTAGGATAGGGTACTGAATTGTAACTTACTTTCGCCTAATAATGCGATTTTGGCAAAGAGACTATCTCCCGCAGGGAAGCTGCTACCATCAAATCTTTGCCCTCATTAGACTCCCCTCTGGAAGCGCTTTCACTGCAAGCTGCAGATTCCCTCCTAACAGCAAGCTTTAGGATAGGGTACTGAATTGTATCTTACTTTCGCCTAATAATGCGATTTTGGCAAAGAGACTATCTCCCGCAGGGAAGCTGCTACCATCAAATGTTTGCCCTCATTAGACTCCCCTCTGGAAGCGCTTTCACTGCAAGCTGCAGATTCCCTCCTAACAGCAAGCTTTAGGATAGGGTACTGAATTGTAACTTACTTTCGCCTAATAATGCGATTTTGGCAAAGAGACTATCTCCCGCAGGGAAGCTGCTACCATCAAATCTTTGCCCTCGTTAGACTCCCCTCTGGAAGCGCTTTCACTGCAAGCTGCAGATTCCCTCCTAACAGCAAGCTTTAGGATAGGATACTGAATTGTAACTTACTTTCGCCTAATAATGCGATTTTGGCAAAGAGACTATCTCCCGCAGGGAAGCTGTTACCATCAAATCTTTGCCCTCATTAGACTCCCCTCTGGAAGCGCATTCACTGCAAGCTGCAGATTCCCTCCTAACAGCAAGCTTTAGGATAGGGTACTGAATTGTATCTTAACTGCGGCTAATAAGGCGATTATGGCAAAGAGAGTATCTCCCGCAGGGAAGCTGCTACCATCAAATGTTTGCCCTCATTAGACTCCCCTCTGGAAGCGCTTTCACTGCAAGCTGCAGATTCCCTCCTAACAGCAAGCTTTAGGATAGGGTACTGAATTGTAACTTACTTTCGCCTAATAATGCGATTTTGGCAAAGAGAGTATCTCCCGCAGGGAAGCTGCTACCATCAAATCTTTGCCCTCATTAGACTCCCCTCTGGAAGCACTTTCACTGCAAGCTGCAGATTCCCTCCTAACAGCAAGCTTTAGGATAGGGTACTGAATTGTATCTTACTTTTGCATAATAATGCGATTTTGGCAAAGAGAGTATCTCCCGCAGGGAAGCTGCTACCATCAAATGTTTGCCCTCATTAGACTCCCCTCTGGAAGCGCTTTCACTGCAAGCTGCAGATTCCCTCCTAACAGCAAGCTTTAGGATAGGGTACTGAATTGTATCTTAACTGCGGCTAATAAGGCGATTTTGGCAAAGAGAATATCTCCCGCAGGAAAGCTGTTACCATCAAATGTTTGCCCTCATTAGACTCCCCTCTGGAAGCGCTTTCACTGCAATCTTCAGATTCCATCCTAACAGCAAGCTTTAGGATAGGGTACTGAATTGTAACTTACTTTCTCCTAATAATGCGATTTTGGCAAAGAGAGTATCTCCCGCAGGGAAGCTGCTAACATCAAATGTTTGCTCTCATTAGACTCCCCTCTGGAAGCGCTTTCACTGCAAGCTGCAGATTCCCTCCTAACAGCAAGCTTTAGGATAGGGTACTGAATTGTAACTTACTTTCGCCTAATAATGCGATTTTGGCAAAGAGAGTATCTCCCGCAGGGAAGCTGCTAACATCAAATGTTTGCCCTCATTAGACTCCCCTCTGGAAGTGCTTTCACTGCAAGCTGCAGATTCCCTCCTAACAGCAAGCTTTAGGATAGGGTACTGAATTGTAACTTAACTGCGGCTAATAAGGCGATTTTGGCAAAGAGAATATCTCCCGCAGGGACGGTGCTACCATCAAATGTTTGCCGTCGTTAGACTCCCCTCTGGAAGCGCTTTCACTGCAAGCTTCAGATTCCCTCCTAACAGCAAGCTTTAGGATAGGGTACTGAATTGTAACTTACTTTCGCCTAATAATGCGATTTTGGCAAAGAGAGTATCTCCCGCAGGGAAGCTGCTAACATCAAATGTTTGCTCTCATTAGACTCCCCTCTGGAAGCGCTTTCACTGCAAGCTGCGGATTCCCTCCTAACAGCAAGCTTTAGGATAGGGTACTGAATTGTAACTTAACTGCGGCTAATAAGGCGATTTTGGCAAAGAGAATATCTCCCGCAGGGAAGCTGCTACCATCAAATGTTTGCCCTCATTAGACTCCCCTCTGGACGCGCTTTCACTGCAAGCTGCAGATTCCCTCCTAACAGCAAGCTTTAGGATAGCGTACTGAATTGTAACTTAACTGCGTCTAATAGGGCGATTTTGGCAAAGAGAGTATCTCCCGCAGGGAAGCTGCTACCATCAAATATTTGCCCTCATTAGACTCCCCTCTGGAAGCGCTTTCACTGCAAACTGCAGATTCCCTCCTAACAGCAAGCTTTAGGATAGGGTACTGAATTGTATCTTACTTTCGCATAATAATGCGATTTTGGCAAAGAGAGTATCTCTCGCAGGGAAGCTGCTACCATCAAATGTTTGCCCTCATTAGACTCCCCTCTGGAAGCGCTTTCACTGCAAGCTGCAGATTCCCTCCTAACAGCAAGCTTTAGGATAGTGTACTGAATTGTAACTTAACTGCGGTTAATAATGCGATTTTGGCAAAGAGAATATCTCCCGCAGGGAAGCTGCTACCATCAAATGTTTGCCCTCATTAGACTCCCCTCTGGAAGCGCTTTCACTGCAAGCTGCAGATTTCCTCCTAACAGCAAGCTTTAGGATAGGGTACTGAATTGTAACTTACTTTCGCATAATAATGCGATTTTGGCAAAGGAAGTATTTCCCGCAGAGAAGCTGCTACCATCAAATATTTGCCCTCATTAGACTCCCCTCTGGAAGCGCTTTCACTGCAAGCTGCAGATTCCCTCCTAACAGCAAGCTTTAGGATAGGGTATTGAATTGTAACTTACTTTCGCCTAATAATGCGATTTTGGCAAAGAGAGTATCACCCGCAGGGAAGCTGCTACCATCAAATGTTTGCCCTCATTAGACTCCCCTCTGGAAGCGCTTTCACTGCAAGCTGCAGATTCCCTCCTAACAGCAAGCTTTAGGATAGGGTACTGAATTGTAACTTACTTTCGCCTTATAATGCGATATTGGCAAAGAGAGTATCTCCCGCAGGGAAGCTGCTACCATCAAATGTTTCCCTCATTAGACTCCCCTCTGGAAGCGCTTTCACTGCAAGCTGCAGATTCCCTCCTAACAGCAAGCTTTAGCATAGGGTACTGCATTGTAACTTAACTGCGGATAATAAGGCGATTTTGGCAAAGAGAATATCTCCCGCAGGGAAGCTGCTACCATCAAATGTTTGCCCTCATTAGACTCCCCTCTGGAAGCGCTTTCACTGCAAGCTGCAGATTCCCTCCTAACAGCAATCTTTAATATAGGATACTGAATTGTAACTTACTTTCGCCTAATAATGCGATTTTGGCAAAGAGAGTATCTCCTGCAGGGAAGCTGCTACCATCAAATGTTTGCCCTCATTAGACTCCCCTCTGGAAGCGCTTTCACTGCAAGCTGCAGATTCCCTCCTAACAGCAAGCTTTAGCATAAGGTACTGAATTGTATCTTAACTGCGGCTAATAAGGCGATATTGGCAAAGAGAATATCTCCCGCAGGGAAGCTGCTACCATCAAATGTTTGCTCTCATTAGACTCCCCTCTGGAAGCGCTTTCACTGCAAGCTGCAGATTCCCTCCTAACAGCAAGCTTTAGGATAGGGTACTGAATTGTAACTTAACTGCGGATAATAATGCGATTTTGGCAAAAAGAATATCTCCCGCAGGGAAGCTGCTACCATCAAATGTTTGCCCTCATTAGACTCCCCTCTGGAAGTGCTTTCACTGCAAGCTGCAGATTCCCTCCTAACAGCAAGCTTTAGGATAGGGTACTGAATTGTAACTTACTTTCGCCTAATAATGCGATTTTGGAAAAGAGACTATCTCCCGCAGGGAAGCTGCTACCATCAAATGTTTGCCCTCATTAGACTCCCCTCTGGAAGCGCTTTCACTGCAAGCTGCAGATTCCCTCCTAACAGCAAGCTTTAGGATAGGGTACTGAATTGTAACTTACTTTCGCCTAATAATGCGATTTTGGCAAAGAGAGTATCTCCCGCAGGGAAGCTGCTAACATCAAATGTTTGCCCTCATTAGACTCCCCTCTGGAAGCACTTTCACTGCAAGCTGCAGATTCCCTCCTAACAGCAAGCTTTAGGATAGGGTACTGAATTGTATCTTACTTTCGCATAATAATGCGATTTTGGCAAAGAGAGTATCTCCCGCAGGGAAGCTGCTACCATCAAATGTTTGCCCTCATTAGACTCCCCTCTGGAAGCGCTTTCACTGCAAGCTGCAGATTCCCTCCTAACAGCAAGCTTTAGGATAGGGTACTGAATTGTAACTTAACTGCGGCTAATAAGGCGATTTTGGCAAAGAGAATATCTCCCGCAGGAAAGCTGTTACCATCAAATGTTTGCCCTCATTAGACTCCCCTCTGGAAGCGCATTCACTGCAATCTTCAGATTCCATCCTAACAGCAAGCTTTAGGATAGGGTACTGAATTGTAACTTACTTTCGCCTAATAATGCGATTTTGGCAAAGAGAGTATCTCCCGCAGGGAAGCTGCTACCATCAAATGTTTGCCCTCATTAGACTCCCCTCTGGAAGCGCTTTCACTGCAAGCTGCAGATTCCCTCCTAACAGCAAGATGTAGGATAGAGTACTGAATTGTATATTAACTGCGTCTAATAAGGCGATTTTGTCAAAGAGAATATCTCCCGCAGGGAAGCTGCTACCATCAAATGTTTGCCCTCATTAGACTCCCCTCTGGAAGCGCTTTCACTGCAAGCTGCAGATTCCCTCCTAACAGCAAGCTTTAGGATAGGGTACTGAATTGTAACTTAACTGCGTCTAATAGGGCGATTTTGTCAAAGAGAGTATCTCCCGCAGGGAAGCTGCTACCATCAAATGTTTGCCCTCATTAGACTCCCCTCTGGAAGCGCTTTCACTGCAAGCTGCAGATTCCCTCCTAACAGCAAGCTTTAGGATAGGGTACTGAATTGTAACTTACTTTCGCCTAATAATGCGATTTTGGCAAAGAGAGTATCTCCCGCAGGGAAGCTGCTACCATCAAATGTTTGCCCTCATTAGACTCCCCTCTGGAAGCGCTTTCACTGCAAGCTGCAGATTCCCTCCTAACAGCAAGCTTTAGGATAGGGTACTGAATTGTAACTTAACTGCGGCTAATAAGGCGAAATTGCAAAAGAGAGTATCTCCCGCAGGGAAGCTGCTACCATCAAATGTTTGCCCTCATTAGACTCCCCTCTGGAAGCGCTTTCACTGCAAGCTGCAGATTCCCTCCTAACAGCAAGCTTTAGGATTGGGTACTGAATTGTATCTTACTTTCGCCTAATAATGCGATTTTGGCAAAGAGAGTATCTCCCGCAGGGAAGCTGCTACCATCAAATGTTTGCCCTCATTAGACTCCCCTCTGGAAGCGCTTTCACTGCAAGCTGCAGATTCCCTCCTAACAGCAAGCTTTAGGATAGCATACTGAATTGTAACTTACTTTCGCCTAATAATGCGATTTTGGCAAAGAGACTATCTCCCGCAGGGAAGCTGTTACCATCAAATATTTGCCCTCTTTAGACTCCCCTCTGGAAGCGCATTCACTGCAAGCTGCAGATTCCCTCCTAACAGCAAGCTTTAGGATAGGGTACTGAATTGTAACTTACTTTCGCCTAATAATGCGATTTTGGCAAAGAGAGTATCTCCCGCAGGGAAGCTGCTACCATCAAATGTTTGCCCTCATTAGACTCCCCTCTGGAAGCGCTTTCACTGCAAGCTTCAGATTCCCTCCTAACAGCAAGCTTTAGGATAGGGTACTGAATTGTAACTTACTTTCGCCTAATAATGCGATTTTGGCAAAGAGACTATCTCCAGCAGGGAAGCTGCTACCATCAAATGTTTGCCCTCATTAGACTCCCCTCTGGAAGCGCTTTCACTGCAAGCTGCAGATTCCCTCCTAACAGCAAGCTTTAGGATAGGGTACTGAATTGTAACTTACTTTCGCCTAATAATGCGATTTTGGCAAAGAGACTATCTCCCGCAGGGAAGCTGCTACCATCAAATCTTTGCCCTCATTAGACTCCCCTCTGGAAGCGCTTTCACTGCAAGCTGCAGATTCCCTCCTAACAGCAAGCTTTAGGATAGGGTACTGAATTGTATCTTACTTTTGCATAATAATGCGATTTTGGCAAAGAGAGTATCTCCCGCAGGGAAGCTGCTACCATCAAATGTTTGCCCTCATTAGACTCCCCTCTGGAAGCGCTTTCACTGCAAGCTGCAGATTCCCTCCTAACAGCAAGCTTTAGGATAGGGTACTGAATTGTAACTTAACTGCGGCTAATAAGGCGATTTTGGCAAAGAGAATATCTCCCGCAGGAAAGCTGTTACCATCAAATGTTTGCCCTCATTAGACTCCCCTCTGGAAGCGCTTTCACTGCAATCTTCAGATTCCATCCTAACAGCAAGCTTTAGGATAGGGTACTGAATTGTAACTTACTTTCTCCTAATAATGCGATTTTGGCAAAGAGAGTATCTCCCGCAGGGAAGCTGCTAACATCAAATGTTTGCTCTCATTAGACTCCCCTCTGGAAGCGCTTTCACTGCAAGCTGCAGATTCCCTCCTAACAGCAAGCTTTAGGATAGGGTACTGAATTGTAACTTACTTTCGCCTAATAATGCGATTTTGGCAAAGAGAGTATCTCCCGCAGGGAAGCTGCTACCATCAAATGTTTGCCCTCATTAGACTCCCCTCTGGAAGCGCTTTCACTGCAAGCTGCAGATTCCCTCCTAACAGCAAGCTTTAGGATAGGGTACTGAATTGTAACTTAACTGCGGCTTATAAGGCGATTTTGGCAAAGAGAATATCTCCCGCAGGGACGGTGCTACCATCAAATGTTTGCCCTCATTAGACTCCCCTCTGGAAGCGCTTTCACTGCAAGCTGCAGATTCCCTCCTAAGAGCAAGCTTTAGGATAGGGTACTGAATTGTAACTTACTTTCGCCTAATAATGCGATTTTGACAAAGAGAGTATGTCCCGCAGGGAAGCTGCTACCATCAAATGTTTGCCGTCGTTAGACTCCCCTCTGGAAGCGCTTTCACTGCAAGCTTCAGATTCCCTCCTAACAGCAAGCTTTAGGATAGGGTACTGAATTGTAACTTACTTTCGCCTAATAATGCGATTTTGGCAAAGAGAGTATCTCCCGCAGGGAAGCTGCTAACATCAAATGTTTGCTCTCATTAGACTCCCCTCTGGAAGCGCTTTCACTGCAAGCTGCGGATTCCCTCCTAACAGCAAGCTTTAGGATAGGGTACTGAATTGTAACTTAACTGCGGCTAATAAGGCGATTTTGGCAAAGAGAATATCTCCCGCAGGGAAGCTGCTACCATCAAATGTTTGCCCTCATTAGACTCCCCTCTGGAAGCGCTTTCACTGCAAGCTGCAGATTCCCTCCTAACAGCAAGCTTTAGGATAGCGTACTGAATTGTAACTTAACTGCGTCTAATAGGGCGATTTTGGCAAAGAGAGTATCTCCCGCAGGGAAGCTGCTACCATCAAATGTTTGCCCTCATTAGACTCCCCTCTGGAAGCGCTTTCACTGCAAGCTGCAGATTCCCTCCTAACAGCAAGCTTTAGCATTAGGTACTGAATTGTATCTTAACTGCGGCTAATAAGGCGATATTGGCAAAGAGAATATCTCCCGCAGGGAAGCTGCTACCATCAAATGTTTGCTCTCATTAGACTCCCCTCTGGAAGCGCTTTCACTGCAAGCTGCAGATTCCCTCCTAACAGCAAGCTTTAGGATAGGGTACTGAATTGTAACTTAACTGCGGATAATAATGCGATTTTGGCAAAAAGAATATCTCCCGCAGGGAAGCTGCTACCATCAAATGTTTGCCCTCATTAGACTCCCCTCTGGAAGCCCTTTCACTGCAAGCTGCAGATTCCCTCCTAACAGCAAGCTTTAGGATAGGGTACTGAATTGTAACTTACTTTCGCCTAATAATGCGATTTTGGAAAAGAGAGTATCTCCCGCAGGGAAGCTGCTACCATCAAATGTTTGCCCTCATTAGACTCCCCTCTGGAAGCGCTTTCACTGCAAGCTGCAGATTCCCTCCTAACAGCAAGCTTTAGGATAGGGTACTGAATTGTAACTTACTTTCGCCTAATAATGCGATTTTGGCAAAGAGAGTATCTCCCGCAGGGAAGCTGCTAACATCAAATGTTTGCCCTCATTAGACTCCCCTCTGGAAGCACTTTCACTGCAAGCTGCAGATTCCCTCCTAACAGCAAGCTTTAGGATAGGGTACTGAATTGTATCTTACTTTCGCCTAATAATGCGATTTTGGCAAAGAGAGTATCTCCCGCAGGGAAGCTGCTACCATCAAATGTTTGCCCTCATTAGACTCCCCTCTGGAAGCGCTTTCACTGCAAGCTGCAGATTCCCTCCTAACAGCAAGCTTTAGGATAGGGTACTGAATTGTAACTTAACTGCGGCTAATAAGGCGATTTTGGCAAAGAGAGTATCTCCCGCATGGAAGCTGCTACCATCAAATGTTTGCTCTCATTAGACTCCCCTCTGGAAGCGCTTTCACTGCAAGCTGCAGATTCCCTCCTAACAGCAAGCTTTAGGATAGGGTACTGAATTGTAACTTAACTGCGGCTAATAAGGCGATTTTGTCAAAGAGAATATCTCCCGCAGGGAAGCTGCTACCATCAAATGTTTGCCCTCATTAGACTCCCCTTAGGAAGCGCTTTCACTGCAAGCTGCAGATTCCCTCCTAACAGCAAGCTTTAGGATAGGGTACTGAATTGTAACTTACTTTCGCCTAATAATGCGATTTTGACAAAGAGAGTATCTCCCGCAGGGAAGCTGCTACCATCAAATGTTTGCCGTCGTTAGACTCCCCTCTGGAAGCGCTTTCACTGCAAGCTTCAGATTCCCTCCTAACAGCAAGCTTTAGGATAGGGTACTGAATTGTATCTTACTTTCGCCTAATAATGCGATTTTGGCAAAGAGAGTATCTCCCGCAGGGAAGCTGCTAACATCAAATGTTTGCTCTCATTAGACTCCCCTCTGGAAGCGCTTTCACTGCAAGCTGCAGATTCCCTCCTAACAGCAAGCTTTAGGATAGGGTACTGAATTGTAACTTAACTGCGGCTAATAAGGCGATTTTGGCAAAGAGAATATCTCCCGCAGGGAAGCTGCTACCATCAAATGTTTGCCCTCATTAGACTCCCCTCTGGAAGCGCTTTCACTGCAAGCTGCAGATTCCCTCCTAAAAGCAAGCTTTAGGATAGGGTACTGAATTGTAACTTACTTTCGCCTAATAATGCGATTTTGGCAAAGAGAGTATCTCCCGCAGGGAAGCTGCTACCATCAAATGTTTGCCCTCATTAGACTCCCCTCTGGAAGCGCTTTCACTGCAAGCTGCAGATTCCCTCCTAACAGCAAGCTTTAGGATAGGGTACTGAATTGTAACTTACTTTCGCCTAATAATGTGATTTTGGCAAAGAGAGTATCTCCCGCAGGGAAGCTGCTACCATCAAATGTTTGCCCTCATTAGACTCCCCTCTGGAAGCGCTTTCACTGCAAGCTGCAGATTCCCTCCTAACAGCAAGCTTTAGGATAGGGTACTGAATTGTAACTTAACTGCGGCTAATAAGGCGATTTTGGCAAAGAGAATATCTCCCGCAGGGAAGCTGCTACCATCAAATGTTTCCCTCATTAGACTCCCCTCTGGAAGCGCTTTCACTGCAAGCTGCAGATTCCCTCCTAACAGCAAGCTTTAGGATAGGGTACTGAATTGTATCTTAACTGCGGCTAATAAGGAGATATTGGCAAAGAGAATATCTCCCGCAGGGAAGCTGCTATCATCAAATGTTTGCCCTGGTTAGACTACCCTCTGGAAGCGCTTTCACTGCAAGCTGCAGATTCCCTCCTAACAGCAAGCTTTAGGATAGGGTACTGAATTGTAACTTAACTGCGGCTAATAATGCGATTTTGTCAAAGAGAATATCTCCTGCAGGGAAGCTGCTACCATCAAATGTTTGCCCTCATTAGACTCCCCTCTGGAAGCGCTTTCACTGCAAGCTGCAGATTCCCTCCTAACAGCAAGATGTAGGATAGAGTACTGAATTGTATATTAACTGCGTCTAATAAGGCGATTTTGTCAAAGAGAATATCTCCCGCAGGGAAGCTGCTACCATCAAATGTTTGCCCTCATTAGACTCCCCTCTGGAAGCGCTTTCACTGCAAGCTGCAGATTCCCTCCTAACAGCAAGCTTTAGGATAGGGTACTGAATTGTAACTTAACTGCGTCTAATAGGGCGATTTTGGCAAAGAGAGTATCTCCCGCAGGGAAGCTGCTACCATCAAATGTTTGCCCTCATTAGACTCCCCTCTGGAAGCGCTTTCACTGCAAGCTGCAGATTCCCTCCTAACAGCAAGCTTTAGGATAGGGTACTGAATTGTAACTTACTTTCGCCTAATAATGCGATTTTGGCAAAGAGAGTATCTCCCGCAGGGAAGCTGCTACCATCAAATGTTTGCCCTCATTAGACTCCCCTCTGGAAGCGCTTTCACTGCAAGCTGCAGATTCCCTCCTAACAGCAAGCTTTACGATAGGGTACTGAATTGTAACTTAACTGCGGCTAATAAGGCGAAATTGCAAAAGAGAGTATCTCCCGCAGGGAAGCTGCTACCATCAAATGTTTGCCCTCGTTAGACTCCCCTCTGGAAGCGCTTTCACTGCAAGCTGCAGATTCCCTCCTAACAGCAAGCTTTAGGATAGGGTACTGAATTGTAACTTACTTTCGCCTAATAATGCGATTTTGGCAAAGAGAGTATCTCCCGCAGGGAAGCTGCTACCATCAAACGTTTGCCCTCGTTAGACTCCCCTCCAGAAGCGCTTTCACTGCAAGCTGCAGATTCCCTCCTAACAGCAAGCTTTAGGATAAGGTACTGAATTGTAACTTAACTGCGGATAATAAGGCGATTTTGGCAAAGAGAATATCTCCCGCAGGGAAGCTGCTACCATCAAATGTTTGCCCTCATTAGACTCCCCTCTGGAAGCGCTTTCACTGCAAGCTGCAGATTCCCTCCTAAGAGCAAGCTTTAGGATAGGGCACTGAATTGTATCTTAACTGTGGCTAATAAGGCGATTATGGCAAAGAGAATATCTCCCGCAGGGAAGCTGCTACCATCAAATGTTTGCCCTCGTTAGACTCCCCTCTGGAAGCGCTTTCACTGCAAGCTGCAGATTCCCTCCTAACAGCAAGCTTTAGGATAGGGTACTGAATTGTAACTTAACTGCGGATAATAATGCGATTTTGGCAAAGAGAATATCTCCCGCAGGGAAGCTGCTACCATCAAATATTTGCCCTCATTAGACTCCCCTCTGGAAGCGCTTTCACTGCAAGCTGCAGATTCCCTCCTAACAGCAAGCTTTAGGATAGAGTACTGAATTGTAACTTACTTTCGCCTAATAATGCGATTTTGGCAAAGAGAGTATCTCCCAC
The DNA here is from genome assembly GCF_032191515.1 of Phaenicophaeus curvirostris. Lineage (NCBI taxonomy): Eukaryota > Metazoa > Chordata > Aves > Cuculiformes > Cuculidae > Phaenicophaeus > Phaenicophaeus curvirostris. The sequence goes on from NW_027206753.1 coordinate 259,983, forward strand.
AGGGAAGCTGCTACCATCAAATGTTTGCCCTCATTAGACTCCCCTCTGGAAGCGCTTTCACTGCAAGCTGCAGATTCCCTCCTAACAGCAATCTTTAGGATAGGGTACTGAATTGTAACTTAACTGCGGTTAATAATGCGATTTTGGCAAAGAGACTATCTCCCGCAGGGAAGCTGCTACCATCAAATGTTTCCCTCATTAGACTCCCCTCTGGAAGCGCTTTCACTGCAAGCTGCAGATTCCCTGCTAACAGCAAGCTTTACCATAGGGTACCGAATTGTAACTTAACTGCGGCTAATAAGGCGATTTTGGCAAAGAGAATATCTCCCGCAGGGAAGGTGCTACCATCAAATGTTTGCCCTCATTAGACTCCCCTCTGGAAGCGCTTTCACTGCAAGCTGCAGATTCCCTCCTAACAGCAAGCTTTAGGATAGGGTACTGAATTGTAACTTACTTTCGCCTAATAATGCGATTTTGACAAAGAGAGTATCTCCCGCAGGGAAGCTGCTACCATCAAATGTTTGCCGTCGTTAGACTCCCCTCTGGAAGCGCTTTCACTGCAAGCTTCAGATTCCCTCCTAACAGCAAGCTTTAGGATAGGGTACTGAATTGTAACTTACTTTCGCCTAATAATGCGATTTTGGCAAAGAGAGTATCTCCCGCAGGGAAGCTGCTACCATCAAATGTTTGTCCTCGTTAGACTCCCCTCTGGAAGCGCTTTCACTGCAAGCTGCAGATTCCCTCCTAACAGCAAGCTTTAGGATAGGGTACTGAATTGTAACTTAACTGCGGCTAATAAGGCGATTATGGCAAAGAGAATATCTCCCGCAGGGAAGCTGCTACCATCAAATGTTTCCCTCATTAGACTCCCCTCTGGAAGCGCTTTCACTGCAAGCTGCAGATTCCCTCCTAACAGCAAGCTTTAGGATAGGGTACTGAATTGTATCTTAACTGCGGCTAATAAGGAGATATTGGCAAAGAGAGTATCTCCCGCAGGGAAGCTGCTACCATCAAATGTTTGCCCTCATTAGACTCCCCTCTGGAAGCGCTTTCACTGGAAGCTGCAGATTCCCTCCTAACAGCAAGCTTTAGGATAGCGTACTGAATTGTAACTTAACTGCGTCTAATAGGGCGATTTTGGCAAAGAGAGTATCTCCCGCAGGGAAGCTGCTACCATCAAATGTTTGCCCTCATTAGACTCCCCTCTGGAAGCGCTTTCACTGCAAGCTGCAGATTCCCTCCTAACAGCAAGCTTTAGGATAGGGTACTGAATTGTAACTTACTTTCGCCTAATAATGCGATTTTGGCAAAGAGAATATCTCCCGCAGGGAAGCTGCTACCATCAAATGTTTGCCCTCATTAGACTCCCCTCTGGAAGCGCTTTCACTGCAAGCTGCAGATTCCCTCCTAACAGCAAGCTTTAGGATAGGGTACTGAATTGTAATTTACTTTCGCCTAATAATGCGATTTTGGCAAAGAGAATATCTCCCGCAGGGAAGCTGCTACCATCAAATGTTTGCCCTCATTAGACTCCCCTCTGGAAGCGCTTTCACTGCAAGCTGCAGATTCCCTCCTAAGAGCAAGCTTTAGGATAGGGCACTGAATTGTATCTTAACTGTGGCTAATAAGGCGATTATGGCAAAGAGAATATCTCCCGCAGGGAAGCTGCTACCATCAAATGTTTGCCCTCGTTAGACTCCCCTCTGGAAGCGCTTTCACTGCAAGCTGCAGATTCCCTCCTAACAGCAAGCTTTAGGATAGGGTACTGAATTGTAACTTAACTGCGGATAATAAGGCGATTTTGGCAAAGAGAATATCTCCCGCAGGGAAGCTGCTACCATCAAATATTTGCCCTCATTAGACTCCCCTCTGGAAGCGCTTTCACTGCAAGCTGCAGATTCCCTCCTAACAGCAAGCTTTAGGATAGGGTACTGAATTGTAACTTACTTTCGCCTAATAATGCGATTTTGGCAAAGAGAGTATCTCCCACAGGGAAGCTGCTACCATCAAATGTTTGCCCTCATTAGACTCCCCTCTGGAAGCGCTTTCACTGCAAGCTGCAGATTCCCTCCTAACAGCAAGCTTTAGGATAGGGTACTGAATTGTAACTTAACTGCGGTTAATAATGCGATTTTGGCAAAGAGACTATCTCCCGCAGGGAAGCTGCTACCATCAAATGTTTCCCTCATTAGACTCCCCTCTGGAAGCGCTTTCACTGCAAGCTGCAGATTCCCTGCTAACAGCAAGCTTTACCATATGGTACCGAATTGTAACTTAACTGCGGCTAATAAGGCGATTTTGGCAAAGAGAATATCTCCCGCAGGGAAGCTGCTACCATCAAATGTTTGCCCTCATTAGACTCCCCTCTGGAAGCGCTTTGACTGCAAGCTGCAGATTCCCTCCTAACAGCAAGCTTTAGGATAGGGTACTGAATTGTAACTTACTTTCGCCTAATAATGCGATTTTGGCAAAGAGAGTATCTCCCGCAGGGAAGCTGCTACCATCAAATGTTTGCCCTCATTAGACTCCCCTCTGGAAGCGCTTTCACTGCAAGCTGCAGATTCCCTCCTAACAGCAAGCTTTACGATAGGGTACTGAATTGTAACTTAACTGCGGCTAATAAGGCGAAATTGCAAAAGAGAGTATCTCCCGCAGGGAAGCTGCTACCATCAAATGTTTGCCATCGTTAGACTCCCCTCTGGAAGCGCTTTCACTGCAAGCTGCAGATTCCCTCCTAAGAGCAAGCTTTAGGATAGGGTACTGAATTGTAACTTACTTTCGCCTAATAATGCGATTTTGGCAAAGAGAGTATCTCCCGCAGGGAAGCTGCTACCATCAAACGTTTGCCCTCGTTAGACTCCCCTCCAGAAGCGCTTTCACTGCAAGCTGCAGATTCCCTCCTAACAGCAAGCTTTAGGATAGGGTACTGAATTGTAACTTAACTGCGGATAATAAGGCGATTTTGGCAAAGAGAATATCTCCCGCAGGGAAGCTGCTACCATCAAATGTTTGCCCTCATTAGACTCCCCTCTGGAAGCGCTTTCACTGCAAGCTGCAGATTCCCTCCTAAGAGCAAGCTTTAGGATAGGGCACTGAATTGTATCTTAACTGTGGCTAATAAGGCGATTATGGCAAAGAGAATATCTCCCGCAGGGAAGCTGCTACCATCAAATGTTTGCCCTCGTTAGACTCCCCTCTGGAAGCGCTTTCACTGCAAGCTGCAGATTCCCTCCTAACAGCAAGCTTTAGGATAGGGTACTGAATTGTAACTTAACTGCGGATAATAAGGCGATTTTGGCAAAGAGAATATCTCCCGCAGGGAAGCTGCTACCATCAAATATTTGCCCTCATTAGACTCCCCTCTGGAAGCGCTTTCACTGCAAGCTGCAGATTCCCTCCTAACAGCAAGCTTTAGGATAGGGTACTGAATTGTAACTTACTTTCGCCTAATAATGCGATTTTGGCAAAGAGAGTATCTCCCACAGGGAAGCTGCTACCATCAAATGTTTGCCCTCATTAGACTCCCCTCTGGAAGCGCTTTCACTGCAAGCTGCAGATTCCCTCCTAACAGCAATCTTTAGGATAGGGTACTGAATTGTAACTTAACTCCGGTTAATAATGCGATTTTGGCAAAGAGACTATCTCCCGCAGGGAAGCTGCTACCATCAAATGTTTCCCTCATTAGACTCCCCTCTGGAAGCGCTTTCACTGCAAGCTGCAGATTCCCTGCTAACAGCAAGCTTTACCATAGGGTACCGAATTGTAACTTAACTGCGGCTAATAAGGCGATTTTGGCAAAGAGAATATCTCCCGCAGGGAAGGTGCTACCATCAAATGTTTGCCCTCATTAGACTCCCCTCTGGAAGCGCTTTCACTGCAAGCTGCAGATTCCCTCCTAACAGCAAGCTTTAGGATAGGGTACTGAATTGTAACTTACTTTCGCCTAATAATGCGATTTTGACAAAGAGAGTATCTCCCGCAGGGAAGCTGCTACCATCAAATGTTTGCCGTCGTTAGACTCCCCTCTGGAAGCGCTTTCACTGCAAGCTTCAGATTCCCTCCTAACAGCAAGCTTTAGGATAGGGTACTGAATTGTAACTTACTTTCGCCTAATAATGCGATTTTGGCAAAGAGAGTATCTCCCGCAGGGAAGATGCTACCATCAAATGTTTGCCCTCATTAGACTCCCCTCTGGAAGCGCTTTCACTGCAAGCTGCAGATTCCCTCCTAACAGCAAGCTTTAGGATAGGGTACTGAATTGTAACTTAACTGCGGCTAATAAGGCGATTATGGCAAAGAGAATATCTCCCGCAGGGAAGCTGCTACCATCAAATGTTTCCCTCATTAGACTCCCCTCTGGAAGCGCTTTCACTGCAAGCTGCAGATTCCCTCCTAACAGCAAGCTTTAGGATAGGGTACTGAATTGTATCTTAACTGCGGCTAATAAGGAGATATTGGCAAAGAGAGTATCTCCCGCAGGGAAGCTGCTACCATCAAATGTTTGCCCTCATTAGACTCCCCTCTGGAAGCGCTTTCACTGGAAGCTGCAGATTCCCTCCTAACAGCAAGCTTTAGGATAGCGTACTGAATTGTAACTTAACTGCGTCTAATAGGGCGATTTTGGCAAAGAGAGTATCTCCCGCAGGGAAGCTGCTACCATCAAATGTTTGCCCTCATTAGACTCCCCTCTGGAAGCGCTTTCACTGCAAGCTGCAGATTCCCTCCTAACAGCAAGCTTTAGGATAGGGTACTGAATTGTAACTTACTTTCGCCTAATAATGCGATTTTGGCAAAGAGAATATCTCCCGCAGGGAAGCTGCTACCATCAAATGTTTGCCCTCATTAGACTCCCCTCTGGAAGCGCTTTCACTGCAAGCTGCAGATTCCCTCCTAACAGCAAGCTTTAGGATAGGGTACTGAATTGTAATTTACTTTCGCCTAATAATGCGATTTTGGCAAAGAGAATATCTCCCGCAGGGAAGCTGCTACCATCAAATGTTTGCCCTCATTAGACTCCCCTCTGGAAGCGCTTTCACTGCAAGCTGCAGATTCCCTCCTAAGAGCAAGCTTTAGGATAGGGCACTGAATTGTATCTTAACTGTGGCTAATAAGGCGATTATGGCAAAGAGAATATCTCCCGCAGGGAAGCTGCTACCATCAAATGTTTGCCCTCGTTAGACTCCCCTCTGGAAGCGCTTTCACTGCAAGCTGCAGATTCCCTCCTAACAGCAAGCTTTAGGATAGGGTACTGAATTGTAACTTAACTGCGGATAATAAGGCGATTTTGGCAAAGAGAATATCTCCCGCAGGGAAGCTGCTACCATCAAATATTTGCCCTCATTAGACTCCCCTCTGGAAGCGCTTTCACTGCAAGCTGCAGATTCCCTCCTAACAGCAAGCTTTAGGATAGGGTACTGAATTGTAACTTACTTTCGCCTAATAATGCGATTTTGGCAAAGAGAGTATCTCCCACAGGGAAGCTGCTACCATCAAATGTTTGCCCTCATTAGACTCCCCTCTGGAAGCGCTTTCACTGCAAGCTGCAGATTCCCTCCTAACAGCAATCTTTAGGATAGTGTACTGAATTGTAACTTAACTGCGGTTAATAATGCGATTTTGGCAAAGAGACTATCTCCCGCAGGGAAGCTGCTACCATCAAATGTTTCCCTCATTAGACTCCCCTCTGGAAGCGCTTTCACTGCAAGCTGCAGATTCCCTGCTAACAGCAAGCTTTACCATATGGTACCGAATTGTAACTTAACTGCGGCTAATAAGGCGATTTTGGCAAAGAGAATATCTCCCGCAGGGAAGCTGCTACCATCAAATGTTTGCCCTCATTAGACTCCCCTCTGGAAGCGCTTTGACTGCAAGCTGCAGATTCCCTCCTAACAGCAAGCTTTAGGATAGGGTACTGAATTGTAACTTACTTTCGCCTAATAATGCGATTTTGGCAAAGAAAGTATCTCCCGCAGAGAAGCTGCTACCATCAAATATTTGCCCTCATTAGACTCCCCTCTGGAAGCGCTTTCACTGCAAGCTGCAGATTCCCTCCTAACAGCAAGCTTTAGGATAGGGTATTGAATTGTAACTTACTTTCGCCTAATAATGCGATTTTGGCAAAGAGAGTATCTCCCGCAGGGAAGCTGCTACCATCAAATGTTTGCCCTCATTAGACTCCTCTCTGGAAGCGCTTTCACTGCAAGCTGCAGATTCCCTCCTAACAGCAAGCTTTAGGATAGGGTACTGAATTGTAACTTACTTTCGCCTTTTAATGCGATATTGGCAAAGAGAGTATCTCCCGCAGGGAAGCTGCTACCATCAAATGTTTCCCTCATTAGACTCCCCTCTGGAAGCGCTTTCACTGCAAGCTGCAGATTCCCTCCTAACAGCAAGCTTTAGCATAGGGTACTGCATTGTAACTTAACTGCGGATAACAAGGCGATTTTGGCAAAGAGAATATCTCCCGCAGGGAAGCTGCTACCATCAAATGTTTGCCCTCATTAGACTCCCCTCTGGAAGCGCTTTCACTGCAAGCTGCAGATTCCCTCCTAACAGCAAGCTTTAGGATAGGGTACTGAATTGTATCTTACTTTCGCCTAATAATGCGATTTTGGCAAAGAGAGTATCTCCCGCAGGGAAGCTGTTACCATCAAATATTTGCCCTCATTAGACTCCCCTCTGGAAGCGCTTTCACTGCAAGCTGCAGATTCCCTCCTAACAGCAAGCTTTAGGATAGGATACTGAATTGTAACTTACTTTCGCCTAATAATGCGATTTTGGCAAAGAGAGTATCTCCTGCAGGGAAGCTGCTACCATCAAATGTTTGCCCTCATTAGACTCCCCTCTGGAAGCGCTTTCACTGCAAGCTGCAGATTCCCTCCTAACAGCAAGCTTTAGGATAAGGTACTGAATTGTAACTTAACTGCGGCTAATAAGGCGATATTGGCAAAGAGAATATCTCCCGCAGGGAAGCTGCTACCATCAAATGTTTGCCCTCATTAGACTCCCCTCTGGAAGCGCGTTCACTGCAAGCTGCAGATTCCCTCCTAACAGCAAGCTTTAGGATAGGGTACTGAATTGTAACTTAACTGCGGCTAATAAGGCGATTTTGGCAAAGAGAATATCTCCCGCAGGGAAGGTGCTACCATCAAATGTTTGCCCTCATTAGACTCCCCTCTGGAAGCGCTTTCACTGCAAGCTGCAGATTCCCTCCTAACAGCAAGCTTTAGGATAGGGTACTGAATTGTAACTTACTTTCGCCTAATAATGCGATTTTGGCAAAGAGAATATCTCCCGCAGGGAAGCTGCTACCATCAAATATTTGCCCTCATTAGACTCCCCTCTGGAAGCGCTTTCACTGCAAACTGCAGATTCCCTCCTAACAGCAAGCTTTAGGATAGGGTACTGAATTGTAACTTACTTTCGCCTAATAATGCGATTTTGGCAAAGAGAGTATCTCCCGCAGGGAAGCTGCTACCATCAAATGTTTGCCCTCATTAGACTCCCCTCTGGAAGCGCTTTCACTGCAAGCTTCAGATTCCCTCCTAACAGCAAACTTTAGGATAGGGTACTGAATTGTAACTTACTTTCGCCTAATAATGCGATTTTGGCAAAGAGAGTATCTCCCGCAGGGAAGCTGCTATCATCAAATGTTTGCTCTCATTAGACTCCCCTCTGGAAGCGCTTTCACTGCAAGCTGCAGATTCCCTCCTAACAGCAAGCTTTAGGATAGGGTACTGAATTGTAACTTAACTGCGGCTAATAAGGCGATTTTGGCAAAGAGAATATCTCCCGCAGGGAAGCTGCTACCATCAAATGTTTCCCTCATTAGACTCCCCTCTGGAAGCGCTTTCACTGGAAGCTGCAGATTCCCTCCTAACAGCAAGCTTTAGGATAGGGTACTGAATTGTAACTTACTTTCGCCTAATAATGCGATTTTGGCAAAGAGAGTATCTCCCGCAGGGAAGCTGCTACCATCAAATGTTTCCCTCATTAGACTCCCCTCTGGAAGCGCTTTCACTGCAAGCTGCAGATTCCCTCCTAACAGCAAGCTTTAGGATAGGGTACTGAATTGTAACTTAACTGCGGCTAATAAGGCGATTTTGGCAAAGAGAATATCTCCCACAGGGAAGCTGTTACCATCAAATGTTTGCCCTCATTAGACTCCCCTCTGGAAGCGCTTTCACTGCAAGCTGCAGATTCCCTCCTAACCGCAAGCTTTAGGATAGGGTACTGAATTGTATCTTACTTTCGCCTAATAATGCGATTTTGGCAAAGAGAGTATCTCCCGCAGGGAAGCTGCTACCATCAAATGTTTGCCCTCATTAGACTCCCCTCTGGAAGCGCTTTCACTGCAAGCTGCAGATTCCCTCCTAACAGCAAGCTTTAGGATAGCGTACTGAATTGTAACTTAACTGCGTCTAATAGAACGTTTTTGGCAAAGAGAGTATCTCCCGCAGGGAAGCTGCTACCATCAAATGTTTGCCCTCATTAGACTCCCCTCTGGAAGCGCTTTCACTGCAAGCTGCAGATTCCCTCCTAACAGCAAGCTTTAGGATAGGGTACTGAATTGTAACTTACTTTCGCCTAATAAGGCGATTTTGGCAAAGAGAGTATCTCCCGCAGGGAAGCTGCTACCATCAAATGTTTGCCCTCATTAGACTCCCCTCTGGAAGCGCTTTCACTGCAAGCTGCAGATTCCCTCCTAACAGCAAGCTTTAGGATAGGGTACTGAATTGTAACTTACTTTTGCCTAATAATGCGATTTTGGCAAAGAGAGTATCTCCCGCAGGGAAGCTGCTACCATCAAATGTTTGCCCTCATTAGACTCCCCTCTGGAAGCGCTTTCACTGCAAGCTGCAGATTCCCTCCTAACAGCAAGCTTTAGGATAGGGTACTGAATTGTAACTTAACTGCGGATATTAAGGCGATTTTGGCAAAGAGAATATCTCCCGCAGGGAAGCTGCTACCATCAAATATTTGCCCTCATTAGACTCCCCTCTGGAAGCGCTTTCACTGCAAGCTGCAGATTCCCTCCTAACAGCAAGCTTTAGGATAGGGTACTGAATTGTAACTTAACTGCGTCTAATAGAGCGATTTTGGCAAAGAGATTATCTCCCGCAGGGAAGCTGCTACCATCAAATGTTTGCCCTCATTAGACTCCCCTCTGGAAGCGCTTTCACTGCAAGCTGCAGATTCCCTCCTAACAGCAAGCTTTAGGATAGGGTACTGAATTGTAACTTACTTTCGCCTAATAATGCGATTTTGGCAAAGAGAGTATCTCCCGCAGGGAAGCTGCTACCATCAAATGTTTGCCCTCATTAGACTCCCCTCTGGAAGCGCTTTCACTGCAAGCTGCAGATTCCCTCCTAACAGCAAGCTTTAGGATAGGGTACTGAATTGTAACTTAACTGCGGCTAATAATGCGATTTTGGCAAAGAGAGTATCTCCTGCAGGGAAGCTGCTACCATCAAATGTTTGCCCTCATTAGACTCCCGTCTGGAAGCGCTTTCACTGCAAGCTGCAGATTCCCTCCTAACAGCAAGCTGTAGGATAGGGTACTGAATTGTATATTAACTGCGTCTAATAAGGCGATTTTGTCAAAGAGAATATCTCCCGCAGGGAAGCTGCTACCATCAAATGTTTGCCCTCATTAGACTCCCCTCTGGAAGCGCTTTCACTGCAAGCTGCAGATTCCCTCCTAACAGCAAGCTTTAGGATAGGGTCCTGAATTGTAACTTACTTTCGCCTAATAATGCGATTTTAGCAAAGAGAGTATCTCCCGCAGGGAAGCTGCTACCATCAAATGTTTGCCCTCATTAGACTCCCCTCTGGAAGCGCTTTCACTGCAAGCTGCAGATTCCTTCCTAACAGCAAGCTTTAGGATAGGGTACTGAATTGTAACTTACTTTCGCCTAATAATGCGATTTTAGCAAAGAGAGTATCTCCCGCAGGGAAGCTGCTACCATCAAATGTTTGCCCTCATTAGACTCCCCTCTGGAAGCGCTTTCACAGCAAGCTGCAGATTCCCTCTAACAGCAACCTTTAGGATAGGATACTGAATTGTAACTTACTTTCGCCTAATAATGCGATTTTCAAAGAGAGTATCTCCCGCAGGGAAGCTGCTACCATCAAATGTTTGCCCTCATTAGACTCCCCTCTGGAAGCGCTTTCACTGCAAGCTGCAGATTCCCTCCTAACAGCAAGCTTTAGGATAGGGTACTGAATTGTAACTTAACTGCGGCTAATAAGGCGAAATTGCAAAAGAGAGTATCTCCTGCAGGGAAGCTGCTACCATCAAATGTTTGCCCTCATTAGACTCCCCTCTGGAAGCGCTTTCACTGCAAGCTGCAGATTCCCTCCTAACAGCAAGCTGTAGGATAGGGTACTGAATTGTATATTAACTGCGTCTAATAAGGCGATTTTGTCAAAGAGAATATCTCCCGCAGGGAAGCTGCTACCATCAAATGTTTGCCCTCATTAGACTCCCCTCTGGAAGCGCTTTCACTGCAAGCTGCAGATTCCCTCCTAACAGCAAGCTTTAGGATAGGGTACTGAATTGTAACTTACTTTCGCCTAATAATGCGATTTTGGCAAAGAGAGTATCTCCCGCAGGGAAGCTGCTACCATCAAACGTTTGCCCTCGTTAGACTCCCCTCCGGAAGCGCTTTCACTGCAAGCTGCAGATTCCCTCCTAACAGCAAGCTTTTGGATAGGGTACTGAATTGTAACTTACTTTCGCCTAATAATGCGATTTTGCAAAGAGAGTATCTCCCGCAGGGAAGCTGCTACCATCAAATGTTTGCCCTCATTAGACTCCCCTCTGGAAGCGCTTTCACTGCAAGCTGCAGATTCCCTCCTAACAGCAAGCTTTAGGATAGGGTACTGAATTGTAACTTACTTTCGCCTAATAAGGCGATTTGGCAAAGAGAGTATCTCCCGCAGGGAAGCTGCTACCATCAAATGTTTGCCCTCATTAGACTCCCCTCCAGAAGCGCTTTCACTGCAAGCTGCAGATTCCCTCCTAACAGCAAGCTTTAGGATAGGGTACTGAATTGTAACTTACTTTCGCCTAATAATGCGATTTTGGCAAAGAGAATATCTCCCGCAGGGAAGCTGCTACCATCAAATGTTTGCCCTCATTAGACTACCCTCTGGAAGCGCTTTCACTGCAAGCTGCAGATTCCCTCCTAACAGCAAGCTTTAGGATAGGGTACTGAATTGTATCTTAACTACGGCTAATAATGCGATTTTGGCAAAGAGACTATCTCCCGCAGGGAAGCTGCTACCATCAAATGTTTGCCCTCATTAGACTCCCCTCTGGAAGCGCTTTCACTGCAAGCTGCAGATTCCCTCCTAACAGCAAGCTTTAGGTTGGGTACTGAATTGTAACTTAACTGCGGCTAATAATGCGATTTTGGCAAAGAGAGTATCTCCTGCAGGGAAGCTGCTACCATCAAATGTTTGCCCTCATTAGACTCCCCTCTGGAAGCGCTTTCACTGGAAGCTGCAGATTCCCTCCTAACAGCAAGCTTTAGGATAGGGTACTGAATTGTAACTTACTTTCGCCTAATAATGCGATTTTGGCAAAGAGAGTATCTCCCGCAGGGAAGCTGCTACCATCAAATGTTTGCCCTCATTAGACTCCCCTCTGGAAGCCCTTTCACTGCAAGCTGCAGATTCCCTCCTAACAGCAAGCTTTAGGATAGGGTACTGAATTGTAACTTACTTTCGCCTAATAATGCGATTTTGGCAAAGAGAGTATCTCCCGCAGGGAAGCTGCTACCATCAAATGTTTGCCCTCATTAGACTCCCCTCTGGAAGCGCTTTCACTGCAAGCTGCAGATTCCCTCCTAACAGCAAGCTTTAGGATAGGGTACTGAATTGTACCTTAACTACGGCTAATAATGCGATTTTGGCAAAGAGACTATCTCCCACAGGGAAGCTGCTACCATCAAATGTTTGCCCTCATTAGACTCCCCTCTGGAAGCGCTTTCACTGCAAACTGCAGATTCCCTCCTAAGAGCAAGCTTTAGGATAGGGTACTGAATTGTAACTTACTTTCGCCTAATAATGCGATATTGGCAAAGAGAGTATCTCCCGCAGGGAAGCTGCTACCATCAAATGTTTGCCCTCATTAGACTCCCCTCTGGAAGCGCTTTCACTGCAAGCTGCAGATTCCCTCCTAACAGCAAGCTTTAGGATAGGGTACTGAATTGTAACTTAACTGCGGCTAATAAGGCGAAATTGCAAAAGAGAGTATCTCCTGCAGGGAAGCTGCTACCATCAAATGTTTGCCCTCATTAGACTCCCCTCTGGAAGCGCTTTCACTGCAAGCTGCAGATTCCCTCCTAACAGCAAGCTGTAGGATAGGGTACTGAATTGTATATTAACTGCGTCTAATAATGCGATTTTGTCAAAGAGAATATCTCCCGCAGGGAAGCTGCTACCATCAAATATTTGCCCTCATTAGACTCCCCTCTGGAAGCGCTTTCACTGCAAGCTGCAGATTCCCTCCTAACAGCAAGCTTTAGGATAGGGTACTGAATTGTAACTTACTTTCGCCTAATAATGCGATTTTGGCAAAGAGAGTATCTCCCGCAGGGAAGCTGCTACCATCAAACGTTTGCCCTCGTTAGACTCCCCTCCGGAAGCGCTTTCACTGCAAGCTGCAGATTCCCTCCTAACAGCAAGCTTTTGGATAGGGTACTGAATTGTAACTTACTTTCGCCTAATAATGCGATTTTGCAAAGAGAGTATCTCCCGCAGGGAAGCTGCTACCATCAAATGTTTGCCCTCATTAGACTCCCCTCTGGAAGCGCTTTCACTGCAAGCTGCAGATTCCCTCCTAACAGCAAGCTTTAGGATAGGGTACTGAATTGTAACTTACTTTCGCCTAATAAGGCGATTTTGGCAAAGAGAGTATCTCCCGCAGGGAAGCTGCTACCATCAAATGTTTGCCCTCATTAGACTCCCCTCCGGAAGCGCTTTCACTGCAAGCTGCAGATTCCCTCCTAACAGCAAGCTTTAGGATAGGGTACTGAATTGTAACTTACTTTCGCCTAATAATGTGATTTTGGCAAAGAGAATATCTCCCGCAGGGAAGCTGCTACCATCAAATGTTTGCCCTCATTAGACTACCCTCTGGAAGCGCTTTCACTGCAAGCTGCAGATTCCCTCCTAACAGCAAGCTTTAGGATAGGGTACTGAATTGTAACTTAACTACGGCTAATAATGCGATTTTGGCAAAGAGACTATCTCCCGCAGGGAAGCTGCTACCATCAAATGTTTGCCCTCATTAGACTCCCCTCTGGAAGCGCTTTCACTGCAAGCTGCAGATTCCCTCCTAAGAGCAAGCTTTAGGATAGGGTACTGAATTGTAACTTACATTCGCCTAATAATGCGATTTTTGCAAAGAGAGTATCTCCCGCAGGGAAGCTGCTACCATCAAATGTTTGCCCTCATTAGACTCCCCTCTGGAAGCGCTTTCACTGCAAGCTGCAGATTCCCTCCTAACAGCAAGCTTTAGGATAGGGTACTGAATTGTAACTTAACTGCGGCTAATAATGCGATTTTGGCAAAGAGAGTATCTCCTGCAGGGAAGCTGCTACCATCAAATGTTTGCCCTCATTAGACTCCCCTCTGGAAGCGCTTTCACTGCAAGCTGCAGATTCCCTCCTAACAGCAAGCTTTAGGATAGGGTACTGAATTGTAACTTACTTTCGCCTAATAATGCGATTTTGGCAAAGAGAGTATCTCCCGCAGGGAAGCTGCTACCATCAAATGTTTGCCCTCATTAGACTCCCCTCTTGAAGCCCTTTCACTGCAAGCTGCAGATTCCCTCCTAACAGCAAGCTTTAGGATAGGGTACTGAATTGTAACTTACTTTCGCCTAATAATGCGATTTTGGCAAAGAGAGTATCTCCCGCAGGGAAGCTGCTACCATCAAATGTTTGCCCTCATTAGACTCCCCTCTGGAAGCGCTTTCACTGCAAGCTGCAGATTCCCTCCTAACAGCAAGCTTTAGGATAGGGTACTGAATTGTAACTTAACTGCGGCTAATAAGGCGATTATGGCAAAGAGAATATCTCCCGCAGGGAAGCTGCTACCATCAAATGTTTGCCCTCATTAGACTCCCCACTGGAAGCGCTTTCACTGCAAGCTGCAGATTCCCTCCTAACAGCAAGATTTAGCATAGGGTACTGAATTGTAATTTACTTTCACCTAATAATGCGATTTTGGCAAAGAGAATATCTCCCGCAGGGAAGCTGCTACCATCAAATATTTGCCCTCATTAGACTCCCCTCTGGAAGCGCTTTCACTGCAAGCTGCAGATTCCCTCCTAACAGCAAGCTTTAGGATAGGGTACTGAATTGTAACTTACTTTCGCCTAATAATGCGATTTTGGCAAAGAGAGTATCTCCCGCAGGGAAGCTGCTACCATCAAATGTTTGCCCTCATTAGACTCCTCTCTGGAAGCGCTTTCACTGCAAGCTGCAGATTCCCTCCTAACAGCAAGCTTTAGGATAGGGCACTGAATTGTAACTTAACTGCGGCTAATAATGCGATTTTGGCAAAGAGACTATCTCCCGCAGGGAAGCTGCTACCATCAAATGTTTGCCCTCATTAGACTCCCCTATGGAAGCCCTTTCACTGCAAGCTGCAGATTCCCTCCTAACAGCAAGCTTTAGGATAGGGTACTGAATTGAAACTTAACTGCAGCTAATAAGGCGAAATTGGAAATCAGAGTATCTCCCGCAGGGAAGATGCTACCATCAAATGTTTGCCCTCATTAGACTCCCCTCTGGAAGCCCTTTCACTGCAAGCTGCAGATTCCCTCCTAACAGCAAGCTTTAGGATATGGTACTGAATTCTAACTTAACTGGGGCTAATAAGGCGAAATTGCAAAAGAGAGTATCTCCCGCAGGGAAGATGCTACCATCAAATGTTTGCCCTCGTTAGACTCCCGTCTGGAAGTGCTTTCACTGCAAGCTGCAGATTCCCTCCTAACAGCAAGATTTAGGATAGGGTACTGAATTGTATCTTACTTTCGCCTAATAATGCGATTTTGGAAAAGAGAGTATCTCCCGCAGGGAAGCTGCTACCATCAAATGTTTGCCCTCATTAGACTCCCCTCTGGAAGCGCTTTCACTGCAAGCTGCAGATTCCCTCCTAACAGCAAGCTTTAGGATAGGGTACTGAATTGTAATTTACTTTCACCTAATAATGCGATTTTGGCAAAGAGAATATCTCCCGCAGGGAAGCTGCTACCATCAAATATTTGCCCTCATTAGACTCCCCTCTGGAAGCGCTTTCACTGCAAGCTGCAGATTCCCTCCTAACAGCAAGCTTTAGGATAGGGTACTGAATTGTAACTTACTTTCGCCTAATAATGCGATTTTGGCAAAGAGAGTATCTCCCGCAGGGAAGCTGCTACCATCAAATGTTTGCCCTCATTAGACTCCTCTCTGGAAGCGCTTTCACTGCAAGCTGCAGATTCCCTCCTAACAGCAAGCTGTAGGATAGGGTACTGAATTGTAACTTACTTTCACGTAAAACTGCGATATTTGCAAAGAGACTATCTCCCGCAGGGAAGCTGCTACCATCAAATCTTTGCCCTCATTAGACTCCCCTCTGGAAGCGCTTTCACTGCAAGCTGCAGATTCCCTCCTAACAGCAAGCTTTAGGATAGCGTACTGAATTGTAACTTAACTGCGGCTAATAAGGCGAAATTGGAAAAGAGAGTATCTACCGCAGGGAATCTGCTACCATCAAATGTTTGCCCTCGTTATACTCCCGTCTGTAAGCGCTTTCACTGCAAGCTGCAGATTCCCTCCTAAGAGCAAGCTTTAGGATAGGGTACTGAATTGTATCTTACTTTTGCCTAATAATGCGATTTTGGAAAAGAGAGTATCTCCCGCAGGGAAGCTGCTACCATCAAATGTTTGCCCTCATTAGACTCCCCTCTGGAAGCGCTTTCACTGCAAGCTGCAGATTCCCTCCTAACAGCAAGCTTTAGGATAGGGTACTGAATTGTAACTTAACTGCGGCTAATAAGGCGATTTTGGCAAAGAGACTATCTCCCGCAGGGAAGCTGCTACCATCAAATGTTTGCCCTCATTAGACTCCCCTCTGGAAGCGCTTTCACTGCAAGCTGCAGATTCCCTCCTAACAGCAAGATTTAGCATAGGGTACTGAATTGTAATTTACTTTCACCTAATAATGCGATTTTGGCAAAGAGAATATCTCCCGCAGGGAAGCTGCTACCATCAAATATTTGCCCTCATTAGACTCCCCTCTGGAAGCGCTTTCACTGCAAGCTGCAGATTCCCTCCTAACAGCAAGCTTTAGGATAGGGTACTGAATTGTAACTTACTTTCGCCTAATAATGCGATTTTGGCAAAGAGAGTATCTCCCGCAGGGAAGCTGCTACCATCAAATGTTTGCCCTCATTAGACTCCTCTCTGGAAGCGCTTTCACTGCAAGCTGCAGATTCCCTCCTAACAGCAAGCTTTAGGATAGGGCACTGAATTGTAACTTAACTGCGGCTAATAATGCGATTCTGGCAAAGAGACTATCTCCCGCAGGGAAACTGCTACCATCAAATGTTTGCCCTCATTAGACTCCCCTCTGGAAGCGCTATCTCTGCAAGCTGCAGATTCCCTCCTAACAGCAAGCTTTAGGATAGGGTACTGAATTGTAACTTAACTGCGGCTAATAAGGCGATTTTAGCAAAGAGAGTATCTCCCGCAGGGAAGCTGCTACCATCAAATGTTTGCCCTCATTAGACTCCCCTCTGGAAGCGCTTTCACTGCAAGCTGCAGATTCCCTCCTAACAGCAAGCTTTAGGATAGGGTACTGAATTGTAACTTACTTTCGCCTAATAATGCGATTTTGGAAAAGAGAGTATCTCCGGCAGGGAAGCTGCTACCATCAAATCTTTGCCCTCATTAGACTCCCCTCTGGAAGCGCTTTCACTGCAAGCTGCAGATTCCCTCCTAACAGCAAGCTTTAGGATAGGGTACTGAATTGTAACTTACTTTCGCCTAATAATGCGATTTTGGAAAAGAGACTATCTCCCGCAGGGAAGCTGCTACCATCAAATATTTGCCCTCATTAGACTCTCCTCTGGAAGAGCTTTCACTGCAAGCTGCAGATTCCCTCCTCACAGCAAGCTTTAGTATAGGGTACTGAATTGTAACTTAACTGCGGCTAATAAGGCGATTATGGCAAAGAGATTATCTCCCGCAGGGAAGCTGCTTCCATCAAATATTTGCCCTCATTAGACTCCCCTCTGGAAGCGCTTTCACTGCAAGCTGCAGATTCCCTCCTAACAGCAAGCTTTAGGATAGGGTACTGAATTGTAACTTACTTTCGCCTAATAATGCGATTTTGGCAAAGAGAGTATCTCCCGCAGGGAAGCTGCTACCATCAAATGTTGGCCCTCATTAGACTCCCCTCTGGAAGCGCTTTCACTGCAAGCTGCAGATTCCCTCCTAACAGCAAGCTTTAGGATAGGGTACTGAATTGTAACTTAACTGCGGCTAATAAGGCGATTTTGGCAAAGAGAGTATCTCCCGCAGGGAAGCTGCTACCATCAAATGTTTGCCCTCATTAGACTCCCCTCTGGAAGTGCTTTCACTGCAAGCTGCAGATTCCCTCCTAACAGCAAGCTTTAGGATAGGGTACTGAATTGTAACTTACTTTCGCCTAATAATGCGATTTTGGCAAAGAGAGTATCTCCCGCAGGGAAGCTGCTACCATCAAATGTTGGCCCTCATTAGACTCCCCTCTGGAAGCGCTTTCACTGCAAGCTGCAGATTCCCTCCTAACAGCAAGCTTTAGGATAGGGTACTGAATTGTAACTTAACTGCGGCTAATAAGGCGATTTTGGCAAAGAGAGTATCTCCCGCAGGGAAGCTGCTACCATCAAATGTTTGCCCTCATTAGACTCCCCTCTGGAAGTGCTTTCACTGCAAGCTGCAGATTCCCTCCTAACAGCAAGCTTTAGGATAGGGCACTGAATTGTAACTTAACTGCGGCTAATAATGCGATTCTGGCAAAGAGACTATCTCCCGCAGGGAAACTGCTACCATCAAATGTTTGCCCTCATTAGACTCCCCTCTGGAAGCGCTATCTCTGCAAGCTGCAGATTCCCTCCTAACAGCAAGCTTTAGGATAGGGTACTGAATTGTAACTTAACTGCGGCTAATAAGGCGATTTTAGCAAAGAGAGTATCTCCCGCAGGGAAGCTGCTACCATCAAATGTTTGCCCTCATTAGACTCCCCTCTGGAAGCGCTTTCACTGCAAGCTGCAGATTCCCTCCTAACAGCAAGCTTTAGGATAGGGTACTGAATTGTAACTTACTTTCGCCTAATAATGCGATTTTGGAAAAGAGAGTATCTCCGGCAGGGAAGCTGCTACCATCAAATCTTTGCCCTCATTAGACTCCCCTCTGGAAGCGCTTTCACTGCAAGCTGCAGATTCCCTCCTAACAGCAAGCTTTAGGATAGGGTACTGAATTGTAACTTACTTTCGCCTAATAATGCGATTTTGGAAAAGAGACTATCTCCCGCAGGGAAGCTGCTACCATCAAATATTTGCCCTCATTAGACTCTCCTCTGGAAGAGCTTTCACTGCAAGCTGCAGATTCCCTCCTCACAGCAAGCTTTAGTATAGGGTACTGAATTGTAACTTAACTGCGGCTAATAAGGCGATTATGGCAAAGAGATTATCTCCCGCAGGGAAGCTGCTTCCATCAAATATTTGCCCTCATTAGACTCCCCTCTGGAAGCGCTTTCACTGCAAGCTGCAGATTCCCTCCTAACAGCAAGCTTTAGGATAGGGTACTGAATTGTAACTTACTTTCGCCTAATAATGCGATTTTGGCAAAGAGAGTATCTCCCGCAGGGAAGCTGCTACCATCAAATGTTGGCCCTCATTAGACTCCCCTCTGGAAGCGCTTTCACTGCAAGCTGCAGATTCCCTCCTAACAGCAAGCTTTAGGATAGGGTACTGAATTGTAACTTAACTGCGGCTAATAAGGCGATTTTGGCAAAGAGAGTATCTCCCGCAGGGAAGCTGCTACCATCAAATGTTTGCCCTCATTAGACTCCCCTCTGGAAGTGCTTTCACTGCAAGCTGCAGATTCCCTCCTAACAGCAAGCTTTAGGATAGGGTACTGAATTGTATCTTACTTTCGCCTAATAATGCGATTATGGCAAAGAGAATATCTCCCGCAGGGAAGCTGCTACCATCAAATGTTTGCCCTCATTAGACTCCCCTCTGGAAGCGCTTTCACTGCAAGCTGCAGATTCCCTCCTAACAGCAAGCTTTAGGATAGGGTACTGAATTGTAACTTACTTTCGCCTAATAATGCGATTTTGGCAAAGAGAGTATCTCCCGCAGGGAAGCTGCTACCATCAAATGTTTGCCCTCATTAGACTCCCCTCTGGAAGCGCTTTCACTGCAAGCTGCAGATTCCCTCCTAACAGCAAGCTTTAGGATAGGGTACTGAATTGTAACTTACTTTCGCCTAATAATGCGATTTTGGCAAAGAGAGTATCTCCCGCAGGGAAGCTGCTACCATCAAATGTTTGCCCTCATTACACTCCCCTCTGGAAGCGCTTTCACTGCAAGCTGCAGATTCCCTCCTAACAGCAAGCTGTAGGACAGTATACTGAATTGTAACTTACTTTCGCCTAAGAATGCGATTTTGGCAAAGAGACTATAACTCGCAGGGAATCTGCTGCCACCAAATGTTTGCCCTCATTAGACTCCCCTCTGGAAGCGCTTTCACTGCAAGCTGCAGATTCCCTCCTAACAGCAAGCTTTAGGATAGGGTACTGAATTGTAACTTTCGCCTAATAATGCGATTTTGTGAAAGAGAGTATCTCCCGCAGGGAAGCTGCTACCATCAAATGTTTGCCCTCATTAGACTCCCCTCTGGAAGCGCTTTCACTGCAAGCTGCAGATTCCCTCCTAACAGCAAGCTTTAGGATAGGGTACTGAATTGTAACTTAACTGAGGCTAATAAGGCGATTTTGGCAAAGAGAGTATCTCCCGCAGGGAAGGTGCTACCATCAAATGTTTGCCCTCATTAGACTCCACTCTGGAAGCACTTTCACTGCAAGCTGCAGATTCCCTCCTAACAGCAAGCTTTAGGATAGGGTACTGAATTGTAACTTACTTTCGCATAATAATGCGATTTTGGCAAAGAGAGTATCTCCCGCAGGGAAGCTGTTACCATCAAATGTTTGCCCTCATTAGACTCCCCTCTGGAAGCGCTTTCACTGCAAGCTGCAGATTCCCTCCTAACAGCAAGCTGTAGGACAGTGTACTGAATTGTAACATAACTGCGTCTAATAAGGCGATTTTGGCAAAGAGAATATCTCCCGCAGGGAAGCTGCTACCATCAAATGTTTGCCCTCATTAGACTCCCCTCTGGAAGCGCTTTCACTGCAAGCTGCAGATTCCCTCCTAACAGCAAGCTTTAGGATAGGGTACTGAATTGTAACTTAACTGCGTCTAATAAGGCGATTTTTCAAAGAGAATATCTCCCGCAGGGAAGCTGCTACCATCAAATGTTTGCCCTCATTAGACTCCCCTCTGGAAGCGCTTTCACTGCAAGCGGCAGATTCCCACCTAACAGCAAGCTTTAGGATAGGGTACTGAATTGTAACTTACTTTCACCTAATAATGTGATTTTGGCAAAGAGAGTATCTCCGGCAGGGAAGCTGCTACCATCAAATGTTTGCCCTCATTAGACTCCCCTCTGGAAGCGCTTTCACTGCAAGCTGCAGATTCCCTCCTAACAGCAAGCTTTAGGATAGGGTACTGAATTGTAAGTTAACTGCGGCTCATAAGGCGATTTTGGCAAAGAGAATATCTCCCGCAGGGAAGCTGCTACCATCAAATATTTGCCCTCATTAGACTCCCCTCTGGAAGCGCTTTCACTGCAAGCTGCAGATTCCCTCCTAACAGCAAGCTTTAGGATAGGGTACTGAATTGTAACTTACTTTCGCCTAATAAAGCTATTTTGGCAAAGAGAGTATCTCCCGCTGGGAAGCTGCTACCATCAAATGTTTGCCCTCATTAGACTCCCCTCTGGAAGCGCTTTCACTGCAAGCTGCAGATTCCCTCCTAACAGCAAGCTTTAGGATAGGGTACTGAATTGTAACTTAACTGCGGCTAATAACGCGATTTTGGCAAAGAGAGTATCTCCCGCAGGGAAGCTGCTACCATCAAATGTTGGCCCTCATTAGACTCCCCTCTGGAAGCGCTTTCACTGCAAGCTGCAGATTCCCTCCTAACAGCAAGCTTTAGGATAGGGTACTGAATTGTATCTTACTTTCGCCTAATAACGCGACTTTGGCAAAGAGAGTATCTCCCGCAGGGAAGCTGCTACCATCAAATGTTTGCCCTCATTAGACTCCCCTCTGGAAGTGCTTTCACTGCAAGCTGCAGATTCCCTCCTAACAGCAAGCTTTACGATAGGGTACTGAATTGTAAGTTAACTGCGGCTGATAAGGCGATTTTCGCAAAGAGAGTATCTCCCGCAGGGAAGCTCCTACCATCAAATATTTGCCCTCATTAGACTCCCCTCTGGAAGCACTTTCACTGCAAGCTGCAGATTCCCTCCTAACAGCAAGCTTTAGGATAGGGTACTGAATTGTATCTTAACTGCGGCTAATAAGGCGATTTTGGCAAAGAGAGTATCTCCCGCAGGGAAGCTGTTACCATCAAATGTTTGCCCTAGTTAGACTCCCCTCTGGAAGCGCTTTCACTGCAAGCTGCAGATTCCCTCCTAACAGCAAGCTTTAGGATAGGGTACTGAATTGTAACTTAACTGCGGCTAATAAGGCGATTTTGGCAAAGAGAGTATCTCCCGCAGGGAAGCTGCTACCATCAAATGTTTGCCCTCATTAGACTCCCCTCTGGAAGCGCTTTCACTGCAAGCTGCAGATTCCCTCCTAACAGCAAGCTTTAGGATAGGGTACTGAATTGTAACTTAACTGCGGCTAATAACGCGATTTTGGCAAAGAGAGTATCTCCCGCAGGGAAGCTGCTACCATCAAATGTTGGCCCTCATTAGACTCCCCTCTGGAAGCGCTTTCACTGCAAGCTGCAGATTCCCTCCTAACAGCAAGCTTTAGGATAGGGTACTGAATTGTAACTTAACTGCGGCTAATAAGGCGATTTTGGCAAAGAGAGTATCTCCCGCAGGGAAGCTGCTACCATCAAATGTTTGCCCTAATTAGACTCCCCTCTGGAAGCGCTTTCACTGCAAGCTGCAGATTCCCTCCTAACAGCAAGCTTTAGGATAGGGTACTGAATTGTATCTTACTTTCGCCTAATAAGGCGATTTTGGCAAAGAGAGTATCTCCCGCAGGGAAGCTGCTACCATCAAATGTTTGCCCTCATTAGACTCCCCTCTGGAAGCGCTTTCACTGCAAGCTGCAGATTCCATCCTAACAGCAAGATTTAGGATAGCGTACTGAATTGTAACTTAACTGCAGGTAATAATGCGATTGTGGCAAAGAGAGTATCTCCCGCAGGGAAGCTGCTACCATCAAATATTTGCCCTCATTAGACTCCCCTCTGGAAGCGCTTTCACTGCAAGCTGCAGATTCCCTCCTAACAGCAAGCTTTAGGATAGGGTACTGAATTGTAACTTACTTTCGCCTAATAATGCGATTTTGTCAAAGAGAGTATCTCCCGCAGGGAAGCTGCTACCATCAAATGTTTGCCCTCATTAGACTCCCCTCTGGAAGCGCTTTCACTGCAAGCTGCAGATTCCCTCCTAACAGCAAGCTTTAGGATAGGGTACTGAATTGTAACTTAACTGAGGCTAATAAGGCGATTTTGGCAAAGAGAGTATCTCCCGCAGGGAAGGTGCTACCATCAAATGTTTGCCCTCATTAGACTCCACTCTGGAAGCACTTTCACTGCAAGCTGCAGATTCCCTCCTAACAGCAAGCTTTAGGATAGGGTACTGAATTGTAACTTACTTTCGCATAATAATGCGATTTTGGCAAAGAGAGTATCTCCCGCAGGGAAGCTGTTACCATCAAATGTTTGCCCTCATTAGACTCCCCTCTGGAAGCGCTTTCACTGCAAGCTGCAGATTCCCTCCTAACAGCAAGCTGTAGGACAGTGTACTGAATTGTAACATAACTGCGTCTAATAAGGCGATTTTGGCAAAGAGAATATCTCCCGCAGGGAAGCTGCTACCATCAAATGTTTGCCCTCATTAGACTCCCCTCTGGAAGCGCTTTCACTGCAAGCTGCAGATTCCCTCCTAACAGCAAGCTTTAGGATAGGGTACTGAATTGTAACTTAACTGCGTCTAATAAGGCGATTTTTCAAAGAGAATATCTCCCGCAGGGAAGCTGCTACCATCAAATGTTTGCCCTCATTAGACTCCCCTCTGGAAGCGCTTTCACTGCAAGCGGCAGATTCCCACCTAACAGCAAGCTTTAGGATAGGGTACTGAATTGTAACTTACTTTCACCTAATAATGTGATTTTGGCAAAGAGAGTATCTCCGGCAGGGAAGCTGCTACCATCAAATGTTTGCCCTCATTAGACTCCCCTCTGGAAGCGCTTTCACTGCAAGCTGCAGATTCCCTCCTAACAGCAAGCTTTAGGATAGGGTACTGAATTGTAAGTTAACTGCGGCTCATAAGGCGATTTTGGCAAAGAGAATATCTCCCGCAGGGAAGCTGCTACCATCAAATATTTGCCCTCATTAGACTCCCCTCTGGAAGCGCTTTCACTGCAAGCTGCAGATTCCCTCCTAACAGCAAGCTTTAGGATAGGGTACTGAATTGTAACTTAACTGCGGCTAATAACGCGATTTTGGCAAAGAGAGTATCTCCCGCAGGGAAGCTGCTACCATCAAATGTTGGCCCTCATTAGACTCCCCTCTGGAAGCGCTTTCACTGCAAGCTGCAGATTCCCTCCTAACAGCAAGCTTTAGGATAGGGTACTGAATTGTATCTTACTTTCGCCTAATAACGCGACTTTGGCAAAGAGAGTATCTCCCGCAGGGAAGCTGCTACCATCAAATGTTTGCCCTCATTAGACTCCCCTCTGGAAGTGCTTTCACTGCAAGCTGCAGATTCCCTCCTAACAGCAAGCTTTACGATAGGGTACTGAATTGTAAGTTAACTGCGGCTGATAAGGCGATTTTGGCAAAGAGAGTATCTCCCGCAGGGAAGCTCCTACCATCAAATATTTGCCCTCATTAGACTCCCCTCTGGAAGCACTTTCACTGCAAGCTGCAGATTCCCTCCTAACAGCAAGCTTTAGGATAGGGTACTGAATTGTAACTTAACTGCGGCTAATAAGGCGATTTTGGCAAAGAGAGTATCTCCCGCAGGGAAGCTGTTACCATCAAATGTTTGCCCTAGTTAGACTCCCCTCTGGAAGCGCTTTCACTGCAAGCTGCAGATTCCCTCCTAACAGCAAGCTTTAGGATAGGGTACTGAATTGTAACTTAACTGCGGCTAATAAGGCGATTTTGGCAAAGAGAGTATCTCCCGCAGGGAAGCTGCTACCATCAAATGTTTGCCCTAATTAGATTCCCCTCTGGAAGCGCTTTCACTGCAAGCTGCAGATTCCCTCCTAACAGCAAGCTTTAGGATAGGGTACTGAATTGTATCTTACTTTCGCCTAATAAGGCGATTTTGGCAAAGAGAGTATCTCCCGCAGGGAAGCTGCTACCATCAAATGTTTGCCCTAATTAGACTCCCCTCTGGAAGCGCTTTCACTGCAAGCTGCAGATTCCATCCTAACAGCAAGCTTTAGGATAGCATACTGAATTGTAACTTAACTGCAGGTAATAATGCGATTGTGGCAAAGAGAGTATCTCCCGCAGGGAAGCTGCTACCATCAAATATTTGCCCTCATTAGACTCCCCTCTGGAAGCGCTTTCACTGCAAGCTGCAGATTCCCTCCTAACAGCAAGCTTTAGGATAGGGTACTGAATTGTAACTTACTTTCGCCTAATAATGCGATTGTGTCAAAGAGAGTATCTCCCGCAGGGAAGCTGCTACCATCAAATGTTTGCCCTCATTAGACTCCCCTCTGGAAGCGCTTTCACTGCAAGCTGCAGATTCTCTCCTAACAGCAAGCTTTAGGATAGGGTACTGAATTGTAACTTAACTGCGGCTAATAAGGCGATTTTGGCAAAGAGAGTATCTCCCGCAGGGAAGATGCTACCATCAAATGTTTGCCCTCGTTAGACTCCCCTCTGGAAGCGCTTTCACTGCAAGCTGCAGATTCCCTCCTAACAGCAAGCTTTAGGATAGGGTACTGAATTGTAACTTACTTTCGCCTAATAATGCGATTTTGGCAAAGAGAGTATCTCCCGCAGGGAAGCTGCTACCATCAAATGTTTTCCCTCGTTAGACTTCCCTCTGGAAGTGCTTTAACTGCAAGCTGCAGATTCCCTCCTAACAGCAAGCTTTAGGACAGTGTACTGAATTGTAACATAACTGCGTCTAATAAGGCGATTTTGTCAAAGAGAATATCTCCCGCAGGGAAGCTGCTACCATAAAATGTTTGCCCTCATTAGACTCCCCTCTGGAAGCGCTTTCACTGCAAGCAGCAGATTCCCACCTAACAGCAAGCTTTAGGATAGGGTACTGAATTGTAACTTACTTTCGCCTAATAATGCGATTTTGGCAAAGAGGGTATCTCCCGCAGGGAAGCTGCTACCATCAAATGTTTGCCCTCATTAGACTCCCCTCTGGAAGCACTTTCACTGCAAGCTGCAGATTCCCTCCTAACAGCAAGCTTTAGGATAGGGTACTGAATTGTATCTTAACTGCGGCTAATAAGGCGATTTTGGCAAAGAGAGTATCTCCCGCAGGGAAGCTGTTACCATCAAATGTTTGCCCTAGTTAGACTCCCCTCTGGAAGCGCTTTCACTGCAAGCTGCAGATTCCCTCCTAACAGCAAGCTTTAGGATAGGGTACTGAATTGTAACTTAACTGCGGCTAATAAGGCGATTTTGGCAAAGAGAGTATCTCCCGCAGGGAAGCTGCTACCATCAAATGTTTGCCCTCATTAGACTCCCCTCTGGAAGCGCTTTCACTGCAAGCTGCAGATTCCCTCCTAACAGCAAGCTTTAGGATAGGGTACTGAATTGTAACTTAACTGCGGCTAATAACGCGATTTTGGCAAAGAGAGTATCTCCCGCAGGGAAGCTGCTACCATCAAATGTTGGCCCTCATTAGACTCCCCTCTGGAAGCGCTTTCACTGCAAGCTGCAGATTCCCTCCTAACAGCAAGCTTTAGGATAGGGTACTGAATTGTAACTTAACTGCGGCTAATAAGGCGATTTTGGCAAAGAGAGTATCTCCCGCAGGGAAGCTGCTACCATCAAATGTTTGCCCTAATTAGACTCCCCTCTGGAAGCGCTTTCACTGCAAGCTGCAGATTCCCTCCTAACAGCAAGCTTTAGGATAGGGTACTGAATTGTATCTTACTTTCGCCTAATAAGGCGATTTTGGCAAAGAGAGTATCTCCCGCAGGGAAGCTGCTACCATCAAATGTTTGCCCTAATTAGACTCCCCTCTGGAAGCGCTTTCACTGCAAGCTGCAGATTCCATCCTAACAGCAAGATTTAGGATAGCATACTGAATTGTAACTTAACTGCAGGTAATAATGCGATTGTGGCAAAGAGAGTATCTCCCGCAGGGAAGCTGCTACCATCAAATATTTGCCCTCATTAGACTCCCCTCTGGAAGCGCTTTCACTGCAAGCTGCAGATTCCCTCCTAACAGCAAGCTTTAGGATAGGGTACTGAATTGTAACTTACTTTCGCCTAATAATGCGATTTTGTCAAAGAGAGTATCTCCCGCAGGGAAGCTGCTACCATCAAATGTTTGCCCTCATTAGACTCCCCTCTGGAAGCGCTTTCACTGCAAGCTGCAGATTCCCTCCTAACAGCAAGCTTTAGGATAGGGTACTGAATTGTAACTTAACTGAGGCTAATAAGGCGATTTTGGCAAAGAGAGTATCTCCCGCAGGGAAGCTGCTACCATCAAATGTTTGCCCTCATTAGACTCCACTCTGGAAGCACTTTCACTGCAAGCTGCAGATTCCCTCCTAACAGCAAGCTTTAGGATAGGGTACTGAATTGTAACTTACTTTCGCATAATAATGCGATTTTGGCAAAGAGAGTATCTCCCGCAGGGAAGCTGTTACCATCAAATGTTTGCCCTCATTAGACTCCCCTCTGGAAGCGCTTTCACTGCAAGCTGCAGATTCCCTCCTAACAGCAAGCTGTAGGACAGTGTACTGAATTGTAACATAACTGCGTCTAATAAGGCGATTTTGGCAAAGAGAATATCTCCCGCAGGGAAGCTGCTACCATCAAATGTTTGCCCTCATTAGACTCCCCTCTGGAAGCGCTTTCACTGCAAGCTGCAGATTCCCTCCTAACAGCAAGCTTTAGGATAGGGTACTGAATTGTAACTTAACTGCGTCTAATAAGGCGATTTTTCAAAGAGAATATCTCCCGCAGGGAAGCTGCTACCATCAAATGTTTGCCCTCATTAGACTCCCCTCTGGAAGCGCTTTCACTGCAAGCGGCAGATTCCCACCTAACAGCAAGCTTTAGGATAGGGTACTGAATTGTAACTTACTTTCACCTAATAATGTGATTTTGGCAAAGAGAGTATCTCCGGCAGGGAAGCTGCTACCATCAAATGTTTGCCCTCATTAGACTCCCCTCTGGAAGCGCTTTCACTGCAAGCTGCAGATTCCCTCCTAACAGCAAGCTTTAGGATAGGGTACTGAATTGTAAGTTAACTGCGGCTCATAAGGCGATTTTGGCAAAGAGAATATCTCCCGCAGGGAAGCTGCTACCATCAAATATTTGCCCTCATTAGACTCCCCTCTGGAAGCGCTTTCACTGCAAGCTGCAGATTCCCTCCTAACAGCAAGCTTTAGGATAGGGTACTGAATTGTAACTTAACTGCGGCTAATAACGCGATTTTGGCAAAGAGAGTATCTCCCGCAGGGAAGCTGCTACCATCAAATGTTGGCCCTCATTAGACTCCCCTCTGGAAGCGCTTTCACTGCAAGCTGCAGATTCCCTCCTAACAGCAAGCTTTAGGATAGGGTACTGAATTGTATCTTACTTTCGCCTAATAACGCGACTTTGGCAAAGAGAGTATCTCCCGCAGGGAAGCTGCTACCATCAAATGTTTGCCCTCATTAGACTCCCCTCTGGAAGTGCTTTCACTGCAAGCTGCAGATTCCCTCCTAACAGCAAGCTTTACGATAGGGTACTGAATTGTAAGTTAACTGCGGCTGATAAGGCGATGTTGGCAAAGAGAGTATCTCCCGCAGGGAAGCTCCTACCATCAAATATTTGCCCTCATTAGACTCCCCTCTGGAAGCACTTTCACTGCAAGCTGCAGATTCCCTCCTAACAGCAAGCTTTAGGATAGGGTACTGAATTGTAACTTAACTGCGGCTAATAAGGCGATTTTGGCAAAGAGAGTATCTCCCGCAGGGAAGCTGTTACCATCAAATGTTTTCCCTAGTTAGACTCCCCTCTGGAAGCGCTTTCACTGCAAGCTGCAGATTCCCTCCTAACAGCAAGCTTTAGGATAGGGTACTGAATTGTAACTTAACTGCGGCTAATAAGGCGATTTTGGCAAAGAGAGTATCTCCCGCAGGGAAGCTGCTACCATCAAATGTTTGCCCTAATTAGACTCCCCTCTGGAAGCGCTTTCACTGCAAGCTGCAGATTCCCTCCTAACAGCAAGCTTTAGGATAGGGTACTGAATTGTATCTTACTTTCGCCTAATAAGGCGATTTTGGCAAAGAGAGTATCTCCCGCAGGGAAGCTGCTACCATCAAATGTTTGCCCTAATTAGACTCCCCTCTGGAAGCGCTTTCACTGCAAGCTGCAGATTCCATCCTAACAGCAAGCTTTAGGATAGCATACTGAATTGTAACTTAACTGCAGGTAATAATGCGATTGTGGCAAAGAGAGTATCTCCCGCAGGGAAGCTGCTACCATCAAATATTTGCCCTCATTAGACTCCCCTCTGGAAGCGCTTTCACTGCAAGCTGCAGATTCCCTCCTAACAGCAAGCTTTAGGATAGGGTACTGAATTGTAACTTACTTTCGCCTAATAATGCGATTGTGTCAAAGAGAGTATCTCCCGCAGGGAAGCTGCTACCATCAAATGTTTGCCCTCATTAGACTCCCCTCTGGAAGCGCTTTCACTGCAAGCTGCAGATTCTCTCCTAACAGCAAGCTTTAGGATAGGGTACTGAATTGTAACTTAACTGCGGCTAATAAGGCGATTTTGGCAAAGAGAGTATCTCCCGCAGGGAAGATGCTACCATCAAATGTTTGCCCTCGTTAGACTCCCCTCTGGAAGCGCTTTCACTGCAAGCTGCAGATTCCCTCCTAACAGCAAGCTTTAGGATAGGGTACTGAATTGTAACTTACTTTCGCCTAATAATGCGATTTTGGCAAAGAGAGTATCTCCCGCAGGGAAGCTGCTACCATCAAATGTTTTCCCTCGTTAGACTTCCCTCTGGAAGTGCTTTAACTGCAAGCTGCAGATTCCCTCCTAACAGCAAGCTTTAGGACAGTGTACTGAATTGTAACATAACTGCGTCTAATAAGGCGATTTTGTCAAAGAGAATATCTCCCGCAGGGAAGCTGCTACCATAAAATGTTTGCCCTCATTAGACTCCCCTCTGGAAGTGCTTTCACTGCAAGCAGCAGATTCCCACCTAACAGCAAGCTTTAGGATAGGGTACTGAATTGTAACTTACTTTCGCCTAATAATGCGATTTTGGCAAAGAGGGTATCTCCCGCAGGGAAGCTGCTACCATCAAATGTTTGCCCTCATTAGACTCCCCTCTGGAAGCGCTTTCACTGCAAGCTGCAGATTCCCTCCTAACAGCAAGCTTTAGGATAGGGTACTGAATTGTAACTTAACTGCGGCGAATACGGCGATTTTGGCAAAGAGAATATCTCCCGCAGGGAAGCTGCTACCATCAAATGTTTGCCCTCATTAGACTCCCCTCTGGAAGCGCTTTCACTGCAAGCTGCAGATTTCCTCCTAACAGCAAGCTTTAGGATAGGGTACTGAATTGTAAGTTAACTGCGGCTAATAAGGCGATTTTGGCAAAGAGAATATCTCCCGCAGGGAAGCTGCTACCATCAAATGTTTGCCCTCATTAGACTCCCCTCTGGAAGCGCTTTCACTGCAAGCTGCAGATTCCCTCCTAACAGCAAGCTTTAGGATAGGGTACTGAATTGTAACTTAACTGGGGCTAATAAGGCGATTTTGGCAAAGAGAGTATCTCCCGCAGGGAAGCTGCTACCATCAAATGTTTGCCCTAATTAGACTTCCCTCTGGAAGCGCTTTCACTGCAAGCTGCAGATTCCCTCCTAACAGCAAGCTTTAGGATAGGGTACTGAATTGTAACTTACTTTCGCCTAATAAAGCGATTATGGCAAAGAGAATATCTCCCGCAGGGAAGCTGCTACCATCAAATGTTTGCCCTCATTAGACTCCCCTCTGGAAGCGCTTTCACTGCAAGCTGCAGATTCCCTCCTAACAGCAAGCTTTAGGATAGGGTACTGAATTGTAACTTAACTGCGGCTCATAAGGCGATTTTGGCAAAGAGAATATCTCCCGCAGGGAAGCTGCTACCATCAAATATTTGCCCTCATTAGACTCCCCTCTGGAAGCGCTTTCACTGCAAGCTGCAGATTCCCTCCTAACAGCAAGCTTTAGGATAGGGTACTGAATTGTAACTTACTTTCGCCTATCAAGGCGATTTTAGCAAAGAGAATATCTCCCGCAGGGAAGCTGCTACCATCAAATGTTTGCCCTCATTAGACTCCCCTCTGGAAGCGCTTTCACTGCAAGCTGCAGATTCCCTCCTAACAGCAAGCTTTAGGATAGGGTACTGAATTGTAACTTACTTTCGCCTAATACTGCGATTATAGCAAAGAGAGTATCTCCCGCAGGGAAGCTGCTACCATCAAATGTTTGCCCTCATTAGACTCCCCTCTGGAAGTGCTTTCACTGCAAGCTGCAGATTCCCTCCTAACAGCAAGCTTTAGGATAGGGTACTGAATTGTATCTTACTTTCGCCTAATAATGCGATTTTGGCAAAGAGAGTATCTCCCGCAGGGAAGCTGCTACCATCAAATGTTTGCCCTCATTAGACTCCCCTCTGGAAGCGCTTTCACTGCAAGCTGCAGATTCCCTCCTAACAGCAAGCTTTAGGATAGGGTACTGAATTGTAACTTACTTTCGCCTAATAATGCGATTTTGGCAAAGAGAGTATCTCAAGCAGGGAAGCTGCTACCATCAAATGTTTGCCCTCATTAGACTCCCCTCTGGAAGCGCTTTCACTGCAAGCTGCAGATTCCCTCCTAATAGCAAGCTTTAGGATAGGGTACTGAATTGTAACTTAACTGCGGCTAATAATGCGATTTTGGCAAAGAGAGTATCTCCCGCAGGGAAGGTGCTACCATCAAATGTTTGCCCTCATTAGACTCCCCTCTGGAAGCGCTTTCACTGCAAGCTGCAGATTCACTCCTAACAGCAAGCTTTAGGATAGAGTACTGAATTGTAACTTACTTTCGCCTAATAAAGCGATTTTTGCAAAGAGACTATCTCCCGCAGGGAAGCTGCTACCATCAAATGTTTGCCCTCATTAGACTCCCCTCTGGAAGCGCTTTCACTGCAAGCTGCAGATTCCCTCCTAACAGCAAGCTTTAGGATAGGGTACTGAATTGTAACTTACTTTCGCCTAATAAAGCGATTTTGGCAAAGAGAGTATCTCCCGCAGGGAAGCTGCTACCATCAAATGTTTGCCCTCATTAGACTCCCCTCTGGAAGCGCTTTCACTGCAAGCTGCAGATTCCCTCCTAACAGCAAGCTTTAGGATAGGGTACTGAATTGTAACTTAACTGCGGCTAATAAGGCGATTTTGGCAAAGAGAGTATCTCCCGCAGGGAAGCTGCTACCATCAAATGTTTGCCCTCATTAGACTCCCCTCTGGAAGCGCTTTCACTGCAAGCTGCAGATTCCCTCCTAACAGCAAGCTTTATCATAGGGTACTGAATTGTAACTTAAATGCGGCTAATAACGCGATTTTGGCAAAGAGAGTATCTCCCGCAGGGAAGCTGCTACCATCAAATGTTTGCCCTCATTAGACTCCCCTCTGGAAGCGCTTTCACTGCAAGCTGCAGATTCCCTCCTAACAGCAAGCTTTAGGATAGGGTACTGAATTGTAACTTACTTTCGCCTAATAATGCGATTTTGGAAAAGAGAGTATCTCCCGCAGGGAAGCTGCTACCATCAAATGTTTGCCCTCATTAGACTCCCCTCTGGAAGCGCTTTCACTGCAAGCTGCAGATTCCCTCCTAACAGCAAGCTTTAGGATAGGGTACTGAATTGTATCTTACTTTCAGCTAATAATGCGATTTTGGCAAAGAGAATATCTCCCGCAGGGAAGCTGCTACCATCAAATATTTGCCCTCATTAGACTCCCCTCTGGAAGCGCTTTCACTGCAAGCTGCAGATTCCTTCCTAACAGCAAGCTTTAGGATAGGGTACTGAATTGTAACTTACTTTCGCCTAATAATGCGATTTTGGCAAAGAGATTATCTCCCACAGGGAAGCTGCTACCATCAAATGTTTGCCCTCGTTAGACTCCCCTCTGGAAGCGCTTTCACTGCAAGCTGCAGATTCCCTCCTAACAGCAAGCTTTAGGATAGGGTAATGAATTGTAACTTACTTTCGCCTAATAATGCGATTATGGCAAAGAGAGTATCTCCCGCAGGGAAGTTGCTACCATCAAATGCTTGCCCTCATTAGACTCCACTCTGGAAGCGCTTTCACTGCAAGCTTCAGATTCCCTCCTAACAGCAAGCTTTAGGATAGGGTACTGAATTGTAACTTAACTGCGGCTAATAAGGCGATTTTGGCAAAGAGAGTATCTCCCGCAGGGAAGCTGCTACCATCAATTGTTTGCCCTCATTAGACTCCCCTCTGGAAGCGCTTTCACTGCAAGCTGCAGATTCCATCCTAACAGCAAGCTTTAGGATAGCATACTGAATTGTAACTTAACTGCAGGTAATAATGCGATTGTGGCAAAGAGAGTATCTCCCGCAGGGAAGCTGCTACCATCAAATGTTTGCCCTCGTTAGACTCCCCTCTGGAAGCGCTTTCACTGCAAGCTGCAGATTCCCTCCTAACAGCAAGCTTTAGGATAGGGTACTGAATTGTAAGTTAACTGCGGCTCATAAGGCGATTTTGGCAAAGAGAATATCTCCCGCAGGGAAGCTGCTACCATCAAATGTTTGCCCTCATTAGACTCCCCTCTGGAAGCGCATTCACTGCAAGCTGCAGATTCCCTCCTAACAGCAAGCTTTAGGATAGGGTACTGAATTGTATCTTAACTGCGGCTAATAAGGCGATTTTGGCAAAGAGACTATCTCCCGCAGGGAAGCTGCTACCATCTAATGTTTGCCCTCATTAGACTCCCCTCTGGAAGCGCTTTCACTGCAAGCTGCAGATTCCCTCCTAACAGCAAGCTTTAGGATAGGGTACTGAATTGTAACTTACTTTCGCCTAATAATGCGATTTTGGAAAAGAGACTATCTCCCGCAGGGAAGCTGCTACCATCAAATGTTTGCCCTCATTAGACTCCCCTCTGGAAGCGCTTTCACTGCAAGCTGCAGATTCCCTCCTAACAGCAAGCTTTAGGATAGGGTACTGAATTGTAACTTACTTTCGCCTAATAATGCGATTTTGGCAAAGAGAGTATCTCCCGCAGGGAAGGTGCTACCATCAAATGTTTGCCCTCATTAGACTCCCCTCTGGAAGCGCTTTCACTGCAAGCTGCAGATTCCCTCCTAACAGCAAGCTTTAGGATAGAGTACTGAATTGTAACTTACTTTCGCCTAATAAAGCGATTTTGGCAAATAGAGTATCTCCCGCAGGGAAGCTGCTACCATCAAATGTTTGCCCTCATTACACTCCCCTCTGGAAGCGCTTTCACTGCAAGCTGCAGATTCCCTCCTAACAGCAATCTTTAGGATAGTGTACTGAATTGTAACTTAACTGCGGCTAATAATGCGATTTTGGCAATGAGAGTATCTCCCGCAGGGAAGCTGCTACCATCACATGTTTGCCCTCATTAGACTCCCCTCTGGAAGCGCTTTCACTGCAAGCTGCAGATTCCCTCCTAACAGCAAGCTTTAGGATAGGGTACTGAATTGTAACTTACTTTCGCCTAATAATGCGATTTTGGCAAAGAGAGTATCTCCCGCAGGGAAGCTGCTACCATCAAATGTTTGCCCTCATTAGACTCCCCTCTGGAAGCGCTTTCACTGCAAGCTGCAGATTCCCTCCTAACAGCAAGGTTTAGGATAGGGTACTGAATTGTAAGTTAACTGCGGCTCATAAGGCGATTTTGGCAAAGAGAATATCTCCCGCAGGGAAGCTGCTACCATCAAATGTTTGCCCTCATTAGACTCCCCTCTGGAAGCGCATTCACTGCAAGCTGCAGATTCCCTCCTAACAGCAAGCTTTAGGATAGGGTACTGAATTGTATCTTAACTGCGGCTAATAAGGCGATTTTGGCAAAGAGACTATCTCCTGCAGGGAAGCTGCTACCATCTAATGTTTGCCCTCATTAGACTCCCCTCTGGAAGCGCTTTCACTGCAAGCTGCAGATTCCCTCCTAACAGCAAGCTTTAGGATAGGGTACTGAATTGTAACTTACTTTCGCCTAATAATGCGATTTTGGCAAAGAGAGTATCTCCCGCAGGGAAGTTGCTACCATCAAATGTTTGCCCTCATTAGACTCCACTCTGGAAGCGCTTTCACTGCAAGCTGCAGATTCCCTCCTAACAGCAAGCTTTAGGATAGGGTACTGAATTGTAACTTAACTGCGGCTAATAAGGCGATTTTGGCAAAGAGAGTATCTCCCGCAGGGAAGCTGCTACCATCAAATGTTTGCCCTCATTAGACTCCCCTCTGGAAGCGCTTTCACTGCAAGCTGCAGATTCCCTCCTAACAGCAAGGTTTAGGATAGGGTACTGAATTGTAAGTTAACTGCGGCTCATAAGGCGATTTTAGCAAAGAGAATATCTCCCGCAGGGAAGCTGCTACCATCAAATGTTTGCCCTCATTAGACTCCCCTCTGGAAGCGCTTTCACTGCAAGCTGCAGATTCCCTCCTAACAGCAAGCTTTAGGATAGGGTACTGAATTGTAACTTAACTGCGGCTAATAATGCGATTTTGGCAAAGAGAGTATCTCCCGCAGGAAAGCTGCTACCATCAAATGTTTGCACTCATTAGACTCCCCTCTGGAAGCGCTTTCACTGCAAGCTGCAGATTCCCTCCTAACAGCAAGCTTTAGGTTAGGGTACTGAATTGTAACTTACTTTCGCCTAATAATGCGATTATAGCAAAGAGAGTATCTCCCGCAGGGAAGCTGCTACCATCAAATGTTTGCCCTCATTAGACTCCCCTCTGGAAGCGCTTTCACTGCAAGCTGCAGATTCCCTCCTAACAGCAAGCTTTAGGATAGGGTACTGAATTGTAACTTACTTTCGCCTAATAATGCGATTTTGGAAAAGAGACTATCTCCCGCAGGGAAGCTGCTACCATCAAATGTTTGCCCTCATTAGACTCCCCTCTGGAAGCGCTTTCACTGCAAGCTGCAGATTCCCTCCTAACAGCAAGCTTTAGGATAGGGTACTGAATTGTATCTTACTTTCAGCTAATAATGCGATTTTGGCAAAGAGAATATCTCCCGCAGGGAAGCTGCTACCATCAAATATTTGCCCTCATTAGACTCCCCTCTGGAAGCGCTTTCACTGCAAGCTGCAGATTCCTTCCTAACAGCAAGCTTTAGGATAGGGTACTGAATTGTAACTTACTTTCGCCTAATAATGCGATTTTGGCAAAAAGATTATCTCCCACAGGGAAGCTGCTACCATGAAATGTTTGCCCTCGTTAGACTCCCCTCTGGAAGCGCTTTCACTGCAAGCTGCAGATTCCCTCCTAACAGCAAGCTTTAGGATAGGGTAATGAATTGTAACTTACTTTCGCCTAATAATGCGATTTTGGCAAAGAGAGTATCTCCCGCAGGGAAGTTGCTACCATCAAATGCTTGCCCTCATTAGACTCCACTCTGGAAGCGCTTTCACTGCAAGCTTCAGATTCCCTCCTAACAGCAAGCTTTAGGATAGGGTACTGAATTGTAACTTAACTGCGGCTAATAAGGCGATTTTGGCAAAGAGAGTATCTCCCGCAGGGAAGCTGCTACCATCAATTGTTTGCCCTCATTAGACTCCCCTCTGGAAGCGCTTTCACTGCAAGCTGCAGATTCCTTCCTAACAGC
Source organism: Phaenicophaeus curvirostris (assembly GCF_032191515.1). Classification (NCBI taxonomy): domain Eukaryota; kingdom Metazoa; phylum Chordata; class Aves; order Cuculiformes; family Cuculidae; genus Phaenicophaeus; species Phaenicophaeus curvirostris. The sequence goes on from NW_027206753.1 coordinate 296,403, forward strand.
AAGCTTTACGATAGGGTACTGAATTGTAACTTACTTTCGCCTAATAATGCGATTTTGGCAAAGAGAGTATCTCCCGCAGGGAAGCTGCTACCATCAAATGTTTGCCCTCGTTAGACTCCCCTCTGGAAGCGCTTTGACTGCAAGCTGCAGATTCCCTCCTAACAGCAAGCTTTAGGATAGGGTACTGAATTGTATCTTACTTTCGCCTAATAATGCGATTTTGGCAAAGAGACTATCTCCCGCAGGGAAGCTGCTACCATCAAATGTTTGCCCTCATTAGACTCCCCTCTGGAAGCGCTTTCACTGCAAGCTGCAGATTCCCTCCTAACAGCAAGCTTTAGGATAGGGTACTGAATTGTAACTTAACTGCGGCTAATAATGCGATTTTGGCAAAGAGAGTATCTCCCGCAGGGAAGGTGCTACCATCAAATGTTTGCCCTCATTAGACTCCCCTCTGGAAGCGCTTTCACTGCAATCTGCAGATTCCCTCCTAACAGCAAGCTTTAGGATAGAGTACTGAATTGTAACTTACTTTCGCCTAATAATGCGATTATGGCAAAGAGACTATCTCCCGCAGGGAACCTGCTACCATCAAATGTTTGCCCTCATTAGACTCCCCTCTGGAAGCGCTTTCACTGCAAGCTGCAGATTCCCTCCTAACAGCAAGCTTTAGGATAGGGTACTGAATTGTAACTTACTTTCGCCTAATAATGCGATTTTGGCAAAGAGAGTATCTCCCGCAGGGAAGCTGCTACCATCAAATGTTTGCCCTCATTAGACTCCCCTCTGGAAGCGCTTTCACTGCAAGCTGCAGATTCCCTCCTAACAGCAAGCTTTAGGATAGGGTACTGAATTGTAAGTTAACTGCGGCTCATAAGGCGATTTTGGCAAAGAGAATATCTCCCGCAGGGAAGCTGCTACCATCAAATGTTTGCCCTCATTAGACTCCCCTCTGGAAGCGCATTCACTGCAAGCTGCAGATTCCCTCCTAACAGCAAGCTTTAGGATAGTGTACTGAATTGTATCTTAACTGCGGCTAATAAGGCGATTTTGGCAAAGAGACTATCTCCCGCAGGGAAGCTGCTACCATCAAATGTTTGCCCTCATTAGACTCCCCTCTGGAAGCGCTTTCACTGCAAGCTGCAGATTCCCTCCTAACAGCAAGCTTTAGGATAGGGTACTGAATTGTAACTTACTTTCGCCTAATAATGCGATTACAGCAAAGAGAGTATCTCCCGCAGGGAAGCTGCTACCATCAAATGTTTGCCCTCATTAGACTCCCCTCTGGAAGCGCTTTCACTGCAAGCTGCAGATTCCCTCCTAACAGCAAGCTTGAGGATAGGGTACTGAATTGTATCTTACTTTCAGCTAATAATGCGATTTTGGCAAAGAGAATATCTCCCGCAGGGAAGCTGCTACCATCAAATATTTGCCCTCATTAGACTCCCCTCTGGAAGCGCTTTCACTGCAAGCTGCAGATTCCTTCCTAACAGCAAGCTTTAGGATAGGGTACTGAATTGTAACTTACTTTCGCCTAATAATGCGATTTTGGCAAAGAGAGTATCTCCCGCAGGGAAGCTGCTACCATCAAATGTTTGCCCTCATTAGACTCCCCTCTGGAAGCGCTTTCACTGCAAGCTGCAGATTCCCTCCTAACAGCAAGCTTTAGGATAGAGTACTGAATTGTAACTTACTTTCGCCTAATAAAGCGATTTTGGCAAATAGAGTATCTCCCGCAGGGAAGCTGCTACCATCAAATGTTTGCCCTCATTACACTCCCCTCTGGAAGCGCTTTCACTGCAAGCTGCAGATTCCCTCCTAACAGCAATCTTTAGGATAGTGTACTGAATTGTAACTTAACTGCGGCTAATAATGCGATTTTGGCAATGAGAGTATCTCCCGCAGGGAAGCTGCTACCATCACATGTTTGCCCTCATTAGACTCCCCTCTGGAAGCGCTTTCACTGCAAGCTGCAGATTCCCTCCTAACAGCAAGCTTTAGCATAGGGTACTGAATTGTAACTTAACTGCGGTTAATAACGCGATTTTGGCAAGGAGACTATCTCCCGCAGGGAAGCTGCTACCATCAAATGTTTGCCCTCATTAGACTCCCCTCTGGAAGCGCTTTCACTGCAAGCTGCAGATTCCCTCCTAACAGCAAGCTTTAGGATAGGGTACTGAATTGTAACTTACTTTCGCCTAATAATGCGATTTTGGCAAAGAGAGTATCTCCCGCAGGGAAGCTGCTACCATCAAATGTTTGCCCTCATTAGACTCCCCTCTGGAAGCGCTTTCACTGCAAGCTGCAGATTCCCTCCTAACAGCAAGGTTTAGGATAGGGTACTGAATTGTAAGTTAACTGCGGCTCATAAGGCGATTTTGGCAAAGAGAATATCTCCCGCAGGGAAGCTGCTACCATCAAATGTTTGCCCTCATTAGACTCCCCTCTGGAAGCGCATTCACTGCAAGCTGCAGATTCCCTCCTAACAGCAAGCTTTAGGATAGGGTACTGAATTGTATCTTAACTGCGGCTAATAAGGCGATTTTGGCAAAGAGACTATCTCCCGCAGGGAAGCTGCTACCATCTAATGTTTGCCCTCATTAGACTCCCCTCTGGAAGCGCTTTCACTGCAAGCTGCAGATTCCCTCCTAACAGCAAGCTTTAGGATAGGGTACTGAATTGTAACTTACTTTCGCCTAATAATGCGATTTTGGCAAAGAGAGTATCTCCCGCAGGGAAGTTGCTACCATCAAATGTTTGCCCTCATTAGACTCCACTCTGGAAGCGCTTTCACTGCAAGCTGCAGATTCCCTCCTAACAGCAAGCTTTAGGATAGGGTACTGAATTGTAACTTAACTGCGGCTAATAAGGCGATTTTGGCAAAGAGAGTATCTCCCGCAGGGAAGCTGCTACCATCAAATGTTTGCCCTCATTAGACTCCCCTCTGGAAGCGCTTTCACTGCAAGCTGCAGATTCCCTCCTAACAGCAAGGTTTAGCATAGGGTACTGAATTGTAACTTAACTGCGGCTAATAACGCGATTTTGGCAAAGAGAGTATCTCCCGCAGGGAAGCTGCTACCATCAAATGTTTGCCCTCATTAGACTCCCCTCTGGAAGCGCTTTCACTGCAAGCTGCAGATTCCCTCCTAACAGCAAGGTTTAGGATAGGGTACTGAATTGTAAGTTAACTGCGGCTCATAAGGCGATTTTGGCAAAGAGAATATCTCCCGCAGGGAAGCTGCTACCATCAAATGTTTGCCCTCATTAGACTCCCCTCTGGAAGCGCTTTCACTGCAAGCTGCAGATTCCCTCCTAACAGCAAGCTTTAGGATAGGGTACTGAATTGTAACTTAACTGCGGCTAATAATGCGATTTTGGCAAAGAGAGTATCTCCCGCAGGAAAGCTGCTACCATCAAATGTTTGCACTCATTAGACTCCCCTCTGGAAGCGCTTTCACTGCAAGCTGCAGATTCCCTCCTAACAGCAAGCTTTAGGTTAGGGTACTGAATTGTAACTTACTTTCGCCTAATAATGCGATTATAGCAAAGAGAGTATCTCCCGCAGGGAAGCTGCTACCATCAAATGTTTGCCCTCATT